>NW_025767734.1:600000-950978 GCF_003918875.1 Haliotis rubra
TACAATATATTCTGTAATCAGAGAACATAAATGTTTGGGGGTCTCTTTGGTCATTGTGAAGTCATTTGAAAAGGTAAAATGTGTGTATTTTACGACAGCTTCAGCAGGTACATGTAAGAATTGTTAGATTTGGTCACAAAAGCGTTATTTGTTTATCGAGATATTTTTCCCCTATTTCTCCATACACATATACTTTGGAATATTTTTCTCATCATGAATATGATCGGTTTACAAAACAAACTGATAAATATGTAGAACTCCCCACCACATACATGTAGATAAAGTCAATCTGAAATCAGAAAATTTAAAACCGAATCAAGTTCATTCACCTTTTTCAACCAATACGATTTCATAATGGAGAACACTTATGTATGTCAACTTCTGAAACATGAGGAACGCATTTCCCTTTTACATGTATCTCTCCTAAATGTCTTAAAAGGAAATTGATAATATTGCAGCAAATACCCCCGTCCTAACGCCGTATTATATTGTGGGAACTTACGATATGTGGATCATTTAAACTATACTCCATCCCATAGGCGGTTCCAGAGGTGTGTGTGTGTGGTTTGTTTTGTTGGGTTTTTTTGCAAGGGTGCCCGCCCCCCACCTCCCCCTGTCCTGAAAGTTTAATAAAATGACCCGTGAAAATGTAGTGTGCACCCTCTTTTTTCTCAAGAGTGTACATCCCCCCTTCCCAAGAAGCTGTATCCGCCCTAGTCTGTCTCACAGTCCCTGAACCACATTAATTTCCCTACTGCCAAGCCCTCTCTGCAGTGCTAAAGCCCTAAATAAAGCAAGTCTAGATTTCCTCAGGTTCAGGCTCTGGTCTCCCTAGGGCTCCTTTTCAATATAAATGGGCTTGTTTGTTACTATCAAAATTATATATATTCAGAGACTAAGCCTTAGTCTATATCCGCCCCTGCATCCGAATATGTTCTTGGTATTCCCAATGGAGAGTCCGATTTAGAATGTTGACCCTCAGCACCCTGCTCCAGTCTGCCAGGCCACTAACTAAAACACTCACACTAAAAAGTCTCAAGTCTTCAGTTTCAAGTCGCAACTGCAGGTCTGAAATGAAATATTCTTCTGGGTTCCATTTCGATTTGATATTATAACATTTGTTATATACCATGTTTTAAATGTCCTTGTTTTGAGGTGTGTGAGGTAGGAGTCAGCAATTCAGGAACGTATCTTTGGGACTAAATACTGGTCCTACAAGGGGACGTATCTTTGGGACTAAATACTAGCCCTACAAGGGGACGTACCTTTGGGACTAAATACTAGCCCTACAAGGGGACGTACCTTTGGGACTAAATACTAGCCCTACAAGGGGACGTATGTTTGGGACTAAATACTAGCCCTACAAGGGGACGTATGTTTGGGACTAAATACTAGCCCTACAAGGGGACGTACCTTTGGGACTAAATACTAGCCCTACAAGGGGACGTATCTTTGGGACTAAATACTAGCCCTACAAGGGGACGTACCTTTGGGACTAAATACTAGCCCTACAAGGGGACGTACCTTTGGGACTAAATACTAGCCCTACAAGGGGACGTACCTTTGGGACTAAATACTAGCCCTACAAGGGGACGTATGTTTGGGACTAAATACTAGCCCTACAAGGGGACGTACCTTTGGGACTAAATACTGCTCCTACAAGGGGACGTATGTTTGGGACTAAATACTAGCCCTACAAGGGGACGTATGTTTGGGACTAAATACTGCTCCTACAAGGGGACGTATCTTTGGGACTAAATACTGCTCCTACAAGGGGACGTATCTTTGGGACTAAATACTGCTCCTACAAGGGGACGTATGTTTGGGACTAAATACTAGCCCTACAAGGGGACGTACCTTTGGGACTAAATACTGCTCCTACAAGGGGACGTATGTTTGGGACTAAATACTGCTCCTACAAGGGGACGTATGTTTGGGACTAAATACTGCTCCTACAAGGGGACGTATGTTTGGGACTAAATACTAGCCCTACAAGGGGACGTACCTTTGGGACTAAATACTGCTCCTACAAGGGGACGTATGTTTGGGACTAAATACTGCTCCTACAAGGGGACGTATGTTTGGGACTAAATACTGCTCCTACAAGGGGACGTATGTTTGGGACTAAATACTAGCCCTACAAGGGGACGTATGTTTGGGACTAAATACTGGTCCTACAAGGGGACGTATGTTTGGGACTAAATACTAGCCCTACAAGGGGACGTACCTTTGGGACTAAATACTAGCCCTACAAGGGGACGTACCTTTGGGACTAAATACTAGCCCTACAAGGGGACGTATCTTTGGGACTAAATACTAGCCCTACAAGGGGACGTATCTTTGGGACTAAATACTGGCCCTACAAGGGGACGTATCTTTGGGACTAAATACTGGTCCTACAAGGGGACGTATGTTTGGGACTAAATACTGGTCCTACAAGGGGACGTATAGAATAGTCCCCCAATGTTAGCTGTGAGTAGTGATTGGGTGGTCAGAAGTACTCCGAAGACGATGCTCCTTGATAATCGTACATGACAGCTGGTTTATTGCCGAGTGTGTCATTAAACACCAGTCACTCAAATTAAATACCTGAGAAAACATGAACATTTTGGAGTAATATTATCAAACAAATAAATAGAAATATAATGAACTATATCGTTGTCTGTTCTGAGGGTTTCAGAATACTTTGACAAATTCCTCAAGTTTGTAAGGGCAGATAATGCTCAGTTCGTCCTGTGATGCAGCACCCACACTCGTATTCAGTAGGATACTGCCTCACACATGAATCCACGCACGAGAAACTACCCTTTACATATCTCAATTTAGTTGTATAAATTGAGAGTCATATGCAAATGCCCCCATGCGTATTGCCCGACTGAATCGCCCCTGTAAGATTTTAACCCATTCGGCAGAACTCGCCCTTTTCCATAGCCTACTGTCTCCAAATGATAATAAACCAGACTCAGCATAATCCCTGATGAAGTGTCCGGCTGTGATAAGATGTGATCCGTACGTTTGACAAGGACTGATAAACAATATTATGACATAAAATTCTACTACTGAAGAGCGAATCGATTGAATGGGGAGGTTAATACCTTTGAAGCCCTCGTAAATTGTCTGACAATGTACCACTGCACATTATATAATTACATACTATTTAAAACAAAAACAAGTAAGGGGATATTCCTACATAGCTACATAGAGTCCGCCGTGATGATGCTGGAGATGCTCTCCCGAAGGCCCAGTTGATTAAGTCGCTCAGTTCCCATCCAGGAAGCATTGATCGTTGGTTTGAATCCCAGATTGATAACGGTTGCTATGTTTGCCAGCACCATATGCCTGTACGGTTTAACAACTGACGAGACCAAGAATGAGCATCAGGAGTGGTACCAAAGTCAGACCTTGACCCTTTGGGAACACCCCCTCAGGTTGACACACATAATTAATTTCTGAGCAACCACAACACTGCAAGCTCTCCATACAGAAAGTAGAAGTGAATCTGTCCGGAGTGCAACATACATTTATTGAACTATGATTTATACCTTGTCATTTCATATTTGAATAAATAATTTCATGATATCTTTTAATTTATTGCATAAAAACTAAGTAAACCATAGTGAGTTTCCGTAACTATACAAACCAACCAACAAATACTTTATACTCCGTCATATCAAACAAATAGTGTGCATTTATATACATGCTGTACCCAAAAACTTCAAGTAATCTAAACATATAAGATGTTAATAAATACAAATCGGTGTACAACAACGTCACAGGTGGAATCTTAAACGATGGTGGACTTCGATAGACTATATACAGTGGAGTGGAACTAGAAACAAAAAGGCAAAATATTGCCGTAAATATATATATTTGTAAAAACCAAATATCCTCATTTGCAGCTTTCTCGCTAATCCAATGAACGACGGCAATACATCTAACTCACTTACAAAAGACATGTAAAACATTATCAATGTATTTGTGACGTTACCAAAACTTACACCCATCTAACCGCGATAAATTGCAATAAACAATGCTGTCTGAAAAAGTCACTCGACCTAATGTCACTCGACCTAATGTCCAGTTCGTTCGAATCGGAAGCAGAAATATAATGAGCATCAAACGAAGGGGCGTACTCAACTTACCGAGATTTGGTCAACAAAACGCACGACCCACGATTATTATCCAATCTGGACCTGCGAAAGCCTTTGCCTCATCAGTTATGCTACTGACATGAAGACTCAAAATGGGGTCAAAGGAAAAATGACTCAAAATGGGGTCAAAGGAAAAATGCCTTGGCTACCCAAAAACTTCAAGTAATCTAAACATATAAGATGTTAATAAATGCTAATCAGTGTACAACAACGTCACAGGTGGAATCTTAAACGATGGTGGACTTCGATAGACTATATACAGTGGAGTGGAACTAGAAACAAAAAGGCAAAATATTGCCGTAAATATATATATTTGTATATATATTTGTAAAAACCAAATATCCTCATCAGGAAGGGGCGTAATCAACTTACCGAGATTTGGTCAACAAAACGCACGACCGACGATTAGTATCCAATCTGGACGTGCGAAAGCCTTTGCCTCATCAGTTATGTTACTGACATGAAGACTCAAAATGGGGTCAAAGGAAAAATGCCTTGACAGTGCTTCCGTCGAAGCTATCTTTCTTCACCAAAATAGTGCTACCATCAATATACGGTTGGTTTTCACGGGCAACAAAATATGGTTAACTTTTCAAATATCCTCTACAAAGAAAGACCAAAACGCAAAAGTATCGGAAGTGATTTGTGCGGGTAGAATAATACCAAAAATGTGAGTGAAAGGCAATAGCCAAGCCACGCTGGAGCATTGCGGCCAAACACAGCAACATTTACAATTATGGCATCGGGCATTTCTCGCGTACATGATATAAGGCTCCCGAAAATTGAAGAATGATCACAAATACATACGAGAAGTATCAACAAGCTGGGTACAGCAGTTATTGAGAAAAACTGACCATATTAAAGTGCACATAATGGTAACAGTTAAATGATACACAGTTCCAGTTCATCCGTTTCTCTTTTTTGAGGCATAAACATATTAGATTTTTATTATTTACAGGACAGGAACTTAGGACGTGTTACTTCTTACTATCTTTGTTGTGTTAGAGGACAAAGGGTGGACGGAAAGCGCGTCACCAAAATGGTCATACAACTTCTGCAGTTGGACGTCATGTGCAGTGGACAGCTTCAACGCTGCAGCCTAGGACACGATGACGGGACACAGGTGGCCTCTCTTCAGAATGGCGTCGTTGACGAAGTCGTACACGACGTAGTAGTGTCGGGTTATCAAGATTGCAGTGCTGAAAGAATTTGGTTGTTTGACGAACCATGCAGCCGCAACCACTCCCCGGGGTATGTCTGTCCATCCGGGTGTCTGGTTGCCTGGAGACAGGTCGATGGTACCTACAACTGGCCAGGTTTCGTTGAGGGTGACATTTACCATGGTCACCTGGGAATGACCGAAGCCGAGAAGCACGTTGCCGTCATACCGTTGCAGGAGAGCGTTGATGTCATCAGTTCCAAAGATGGACGTCACGGGTTTCAGACCAGAACAAGGTGTAGGAGGCGAGTCAGAATATGGGTGATGGAGGCAGCGTACCATACCATCTGAATACAAAGGAACGCCATTGTTACGTGTGTATATTTGTCGGGGTTGGTAGTGGAGTGTTTGCGCATGTATGTAAACAGTTCCAAATCAACGTTTATTTCATCCGAAAGGTTTATAGGGCATAATAATTGTGTGGGGATTTCGCGTCACGATCGGACGCCAAGCTTGCTGTGAATGTGACTAAATATGGATGGGGTAATAGCTGAAATTCTGTTCTAAGCAGCGTTGGACTTCAGTTCCTACTGTTTTACTCCAGAATAAACATGATGGTCAATCTTCATATCTTTAATCCAGTAATGCAAGAGACACGAATATTCAAATGATTGCTTTAGGAACGCATAGCTTGCTATGGCCGAGGTTGTTCGGCGATCTTGTTGCAATCAACCAAATAGCATGTGACACGAATATCGAAAATATCAAAGAGAAGCACTTAAGAAGTCCTTAATATGGTCGCCTACTTGAAACGTACGTAATACACATACAATGAACCAACATCAATCCAAAATTCCACCAATCAAAACTCCATCATTATAATGTTGTGAAAGCGAGGTTAATTTCTGGTGACATTGCTTACTAATACTTTGCGTTAAACCTAACACACTTACACACTCACTCACCCAACAGAGTGCTGAGAAAGAGGAATCCAGCAACTGCTGCCATCACTTACCAATCACACTGACTTCCCGCACTCCGTCCGCCAATATAATACCAGCCATGCTCTGCCTCTGGTCTGAACTGCTTCCCGTGCTTTCATACTCAAGGCTGGATGTTTCGTAAGTATCGGAAAGGTTGAAGACGTACGTCCTGCCGCGGTTGTCGTCGATGAGGATGGAGTTCTGGACGACCTTGTATCCTTCAGTCAGATATACTGTCGCCATCGTGGGATAAAACATCGTCTGACATGTCTGTGTAGGAGCATAAGAAGAGATTGATGCACAACCGGAAGTTGCTTGCAAGTAAGTTCAAGTAACATTAACGGTTTGTCAAAGTAGTGGGTGTCAGTGACGTATCTTTAATGCAATCTTTAACTGAGAATTAATTCACCATGACAACCGTACTATCAATGTCAAAGTGTATTACCTGATGACATGTACATTCCTCTTTTGTTCTGGATTCCACACTGAGCCAGACATTGATAGCTAACGTACGAGTAAATCCTTATCTCAAGATTAAGCAAGGACGTTCTACATGTATATATTCACAGTGTTTAGAATGGAAATTATTAAATGTAAATTTTAGAGAGAAAAAACTCAAAGGATTACGTAATTTTTAACGGATGTCACTAAAGTACTGTCGGAAATAGAAAGAAACTGATTTTTCGCATTGATATCTACAATTTATGTAGTAAGTTAATATGTGTAAGTGTGAAATATCTGTAAAACTAAGTTTGGCCTAACTACAGTCTCAGTGGTAGGGAGATAGGAAACGTAGAAAAAGGACTTTACTGAGGAGAGATTAGTGCAGAAATGAGCAATGCGGACTTATTTGGAACAGACCATGTCTTTATGCAAATTAGTGTGTGATGATATTATATTACAAAGGGCAATTTTTAAATGTCCATTTTTAAATTAAACTTAGCTTCATTATAAACGATAGGTGGCGTAAAATATAATAACTTTAATACTGAAACTATGAAGGATGTAGCTACCATGGAGTCTCACTTTCACTATAAAAAGAAACAGGTAGGAGGGGTCGTCTCAAAAGCAAATCTAGGACGGGTGTCGCAGACGGTGGTTGGGGTCGGGCTGGGGGATAAAGATAAAAACTGAGATAAGATATTCCTTTAGGGGAAGCAAACGACATGTCATAACTATTTACAAATAATATCCAGTTCTGTCGATCTTTGGGTGGTCATGCCACCTATATATTTTGAGACATTGAATACGATGGCTGATTTAAGCTTTTCCATGTGTATCATACCCTTTTACACATCTCAACATAAACGTTATATCTATAGATATTAATCAATAGATGAGACATAGTCAACACACATGAAAATGAGATGAGATGAGATGACCCCTGGTGCTTGTAGGCAAGACTTGCATTTCATGCCAGGTGATTCGACGGTCCTTCGTCATACCTGGCTGAGCGGCCTAATTGTCATCTATAGTCCGATCTACTGTTTTGAGCAGCTATTAATATTTTTTGTAAGTTTTGCCCGGTTTTACGAGTAAACATGCTTTTCTGGATATCCTATTACGCATCCTACTGAATGCCCAGTTAGGCCGATGTGGGTTATTTCGATATATGCCTTTTATAAATTTGTCAATTTTAGGGACATAGAGTAACAGCCTAAAATCAGTTTTTTTTCTATTGCCAGTACTTTAGTGTCTACCACTATTCAATACTCAGTAGATTAGGAGTGGCAAAACCTGTCTGCAAGACTGCATGACAAAGGGGATGGGTGCAACTTTCCCTTTTTGACGAAAAATTCCATCAGGTCAGGCCTTAAGTATCTAAATTCATAATTCACTTTTGACGACTTTTGTACAATCCTGTATAATCTTTCGAGGAAGATGTTCGGGAGATAACTCTTGCTCTAAGTTTGTATAATCAAGGTTACAACTAGGGCTTCGCAATATAACCGGTTTACGGGTATTTACCGGTTCAGACATGAAAACGATACGTATTGCGATACGCTGATCGAAAACCGGTATTTTGAAAACGTCGTAACACTCGGAAATCTTCGGATATTTCCTTGTTTCATTTGTGCCAAATATACTCTCCAAAAAAAGAAACGCATATAGGAATTTCAACTGTATTTTATGTTAATTTTGAAACATCTTGTAGGTTTTTGAGTAAATGAAATATAGCGAAATTGCACACTGGGAATGCAGACTTATCCGCCTTTGGCACCAACTCGAGGAAAGTCGTGTGGTGGCGCTGAAGTCAATACCTCGTGTGACCACCGTGGGCATCCAGAACTGCACAGCATCGCCTCGGCATCGAGCGAATTAGTCTCAGAATCTCGCAATCGCAGCCCACTCTGCCTGTAGTGCCTGTGCGAGTTGCTGAAGAGTCTTGGGCTGAGGGTTACGGCGTCGCACCCGTCTGTCCAGGGCATCCCACAGATGTTCGATCGGGTTTAAGTCCGGTGATCTTGAGGGCCAGGGGAGCACATTGATGTTGTGGTTCTGGAGGAAGTCTCTAGTGTGACGTGCTGTGTGGGGCCTGGCATTGTCCTATTGAAACAACTCCCTCTGGCTGTTCAATGATTGGAAGGAGGTATGGGCGTAGGATTTCGTCACAGTACCGTTGTGCTGTCAGGTTGCCCTGGATCATCACCAAATCACTTCTCCTACGGCAGGTGATAGCTCCCCACGTCATACCACTCCCCCGGCCGAATCTGTCCACCTGGGGAACGCAAGCGTCGGCGAAACGTTCACGTCGACGTCTGTACACCCGCATTCTTCCATCGCGTCGTTCCAATAGAAATCGTGATTCATCACTGAACCAGATTCTACGCCAATTCGGTAGGTTCCAGGCCTGAACGTTGGTACACCATTGAACTCGATGTCGACGATGTTGTTGTCGAAGCACAGGGCCAAAGTAGGGTCTTCTGGCACGTAAACTAGCCTCTCCCAACCTGTTTCTGACGGTCTGTGCAGAAAGCCTCCTCAATCCGGGTATTTGTCGAGCGGTACTGGTCGCCGTAGCTGTTCGATGACGCAGGTGATGTACCCGGATGAAGCGATCCTGCGCCGCAGTGGTCGCTCGAGGTCGCCCACTACGAGGGGTATCTGCTACCGCATTCTGCCGGCGATATCTCTCCCAGAGCCGTGAAATGGTGCTTTGATGAACATTCCTGCGTCGGGCAACTGCACGTTGAGACTGGTCAGCTTCAAGCAAACCAATGGCGATATGACGGTTGGCTTCACTTAGACGTGGCATTTTGCGTTCGTCAACAATATTCCAAATACAGTAAATAATCGACAGACAGCAATCAACCTTTTATTCCCATCATTGAGACTATCGGATCCCCAACTTTCACGTGCATTGTATGTGAATTGTGTATTCTGTGACACTACACGCCGGAATTGAAAATCATGCTGTTAAATACGGGTGTTTTACGCATGGTGCGTTTTGTTGTGATGCCTCAAAACATAAACACCATAGGACTCATAAACAGAGCAAAACCTTTTGTAAAATGAATCACGTTTTTATTCATTGCTACGTGAAATTGCTATTTTCATGATGCGTTTCTTTTTTGGGAGAGTGTATTATTCACATTTTTATCTTAACATGATTAAAATTTGTTATTAAAGCTTAATCAAGCAAAGTGATTTTGTTGTGTTTTTGCTCTATAAATCAAGCAGTAACTGGATTATAAGTAGTTTTTTAAGTAGGTTTTAAAAATACTTCACGCAATACATGCTTTCGCATCACAATATATCGCAATATGAATATTCTCTGCAATACCCATCCCTAATGTAACATTCAAAGCCTCGGTGAAGCTTTCAAAGTGTTTTGACATGTTGTGAGCATTTGCTGGGATAATGTGGAAATTGTCAGTCTCTGATATACGGAGTACGGGAGACTTGAAAGATATGCCTATACACTGTTCTGAAATGGGGCATGTGTCGTGCCGTGAGAGAAAAATAATCCCAGCGTGACGTATTTTGTCATGTTCAACTTGCAGCTTGGCTTCAAGCTTTCGTGGGGCGGTGGGGTAGCCTAGTGGTTAAGGCGTTCGCTCGTCACGCCGAAGACCCGGGTTCGATTCCCCACATGGGATCAATGTGTTAAGCCCATTCCTGGTGTCCCCCACCGTGATATTGCTGGAATATTGCTAATAGCGGCGTAAAAGCAAACTCACTCACTCACTCAAGCTTTCGTGTATCGCCGACATATTGCTGACATATTGTCTCAAGTACCCACCTTTTCAAAGTAGTCAATCCCTGGTGTAACAGTCAGGTTCCTCATAGGGGAGACTGGGATGTCAGACAGAAGGTCACACGTGACGGCATTATCTGCTTCCGGTCCAATGTTGACTGCGAGGCAGCTCCCAATGCGAAGGCATTCTGTGATGCAATTACTACGACTGGGTACGTTCATTGTCCCTATGACAGTACCGGAAGTGAAGGATCTGTCGGTATCGGAAATGCGCACAAAGAAACTTTGAGAAAAGCCGGTGACTTTCCTTGACAGCCATAGGAATGCAAGCAGCGTGAGAGGGGTCAAGGTCTTCATGTCGTTATGTGAACTGTAAACAAGGAAAATAAATCAATTTCTGTTTTGTGTGTATTGTTTTATGGACATATGTCATTTCTCTGATTTCGCTAGTAATGACTAAGTGCATCGTGCTGCTATGTTGAACACGAACGTGGCTGGTAAGTCCAATACTCCATATTGAATATGAAAACTGTCAACTATGGTTTCACAAGATATTAAAATCAGCAGGTCGATGGTGACTAAGGGCAGATTAGTGGAGTTTAGATTACATCCAAGGAGGATCTTAAACTAAGGCCACGTGAATGGCCACGTGGTCTAAAAGCGCAGCCAATCACGGTAGGCTCAAACATTCTTTTAGTGGGTTCGACTTAACCGCTGTGATTGCTCACCAACTTCAAAGAATTGGAAGTTGGAGACCACTGGACCCCTGGTAACATTAACTTCTGAATGTGACAATGGCAAACAACTCAAATATAAATGATGCTTCAGTCGATGACCCACATGAAGCAAATATCGCTACTTTATATACTGAACAAATAAGAAACTTCACATTTGGTGAAAATCAGATTGGAAAATGGGTAGTACAAGGTAGTTAATATTGGTGAAGACCATAATGGCCAGGTCTAACCTACCATGAGATGCAGCAGACGGACAATTCACAACCTTTTTATATCACATGTAAATGGATACAAAGTATGGGTAGACTACCTTCCACTCACCGGTTATTTCCAGGTCTGTAGATACAGCAAGTACACTCTGTACAGCTTGAACATGAAAAGTGTGTGTGTCAGACGAGAGAAGCGCTACGCAGTCAATGCGTGCACCATAATGGCCCTTCGAAAACAACTGATCAAAGTAGAACGCATGCGCAACTAAATATTTTACGCATGCACCAGCGAACCTGGGAAGAAAATACAGAGCAATTTGAAACATTCGAGACAAAAGTACTCACATGGAGTAGACAAGTCGTTTGTGAAAGCATACGGCTAAATATTTGATATGAGAGAAAGTTTTACGAAGTAATACGAACTGAGTGGCCGGCTGACGTGACAATTATAGGTGCAGCATGATAATTTACAATAGCATTACATTATGTTCGGAAAGTCAGGCAGACATAATGTTGTTTGACTGTTCAGTCCAGTAAAAGAGCAGAATTTCTGGTGCAAGATTCATTGATTTCATACGCACGGCCGTGCTTTTATCATCACGTGACTGGCGTATGTAGTGGGGTGAACAGGTGACGTATATCCATGGAGAGGTTCGAGCACCTGCTCAGTGGGGTTGTGCTTACTTTCCTGTCTGAATTCAAGTGGAGTTCGAGTAGTGGCTGAGGTAGGAATTTGAAGCCTCAAGTGTCTGAGTTCCAGGTCTTAAATGGAAAAACATATCTTACATTTGGAATCACACTCAGGGGAAGATGAGTCCCATCCGGATTTTAAACGCACATATTCAGAGTCAGCCAAGTAATCGGAAGCACACAAAGTCTAACCCACTCAACCACCGACACTTGCAAAAATGGAAGTCTGACACCAGGTACCCCCCTGACAAGTCGAAATTGGCACCTCTCCCATGGTCCGTGGTGTGAACACACAATGCCTTTTAGAACTGGCCCTTTAAGGTGTGATCACAAACATAAGATATTGACCACTTTCTAAATAGCATTGTCTGATGTTAGTAGAGGCTTATATCGGGTCTTGTTACCGCCATAGTGTGTTCCATTCGAATTCCAATAGGGACTAACATGGGAATAGGTTACCGCCATTGTATGTTCTAGGGTTCGAACTGGGGCTAAGGTGGGAGTATGTTACAGCCTTCGTGTTTTACAGGTGGGTTTGAGTATGGGTGAGTATGGGAACTTGTTACAGTCATTGTTTGTTCCGGGTGGGTTTGAGTAGAGTTTCGGGTGGGAACTTATTACAGTCATTGTTTGTTCCGGGTTGGTTTGAGTATGAGTGAGGATGGGAACTTGTTACAGACATTGTTTGTTCCGGGTGGGTTTGAGTTGAGTTTCGGGTGGGAACTTATTACAGTCATTGTTTGTTCCGGGTGGGTTTGAGTATGGGTGAGTATGGGAACTTGTTACAGTCATTGTTTGTTCCGGGTGGGTTTGAGTATGGGTGAGGATGGGAACTTGTTACAGTCATTGTTTGTTCCGGGTGGGTTTGAGTAGAGTTGAGGGTGGGAACTTGTTACAGTCATTGTTTGTTCCTGGTGGGTTTGAGTATGGGTGAGTTTGGGAACTTGTTACAGCCAGGCACTCCACATCTGCGGCATATGTGTGCGGACCTCGAGGATGACAATAATTAGCAACCAATGCAGCCATCCGCCGTAAGTCTGAATGAGTGAGTTTATGTTAGTCCGAATATGTTAGTCTTAGTCCGAATATGTTAGTCTTAGTCCGAATTAGACAGAGTGCACTGTACCTAGAGACAACTGACCGTTCGACACATGATAGTTCGACACAATGGTGTTTGACTGCATTTCATAACACTGACATGTGAATAAATTGTATTTATTACTAAAATGAGGTTACAATTGCAGGTTTCTGGAGTCATAGTTAAGATTTCGATCTTTAACCTTTATCGCATGTTCCATTCGTACTGTGAAATGTTCTCGGTTGAAATGGCACATAGCATAGGCAAACAATCAAAGAGAAATAGGTAGATGATGCTGTAGTTATTGAATATTTCAGTTTTAGGGACCGTTAATAATTTATGGCTAGGGGGGTGATGTTGATTTTAAGGAGGGGGGGGCACCCATTTTGTTCTGTGAAGCTGGAGGGGGCAATTCTGTACACTCGTAATTTGGCAGCAATTTTGTACATAAATTTATGTTTACAATTATGCTTAGAAACTATGGGAAGGAGAGGGGGGGTCATTGATTTTGTACATGACATGCAGGTACTTATTTTGTACATACATTTTAATGGGGGTGGGGGTAGGGGAGGAATTCACTTTGTACATGCTTCTCCATAAAAATCATCATCATCCTAGGCATAGATTATGGACGGTTCCTTCTTCTAGTTGTTTATTAATTTATAAGAGAAAACAAACCATTTGTCTGATTTTACGATAGTACTTTCTTAATCTGTTGCACACAGGTGGCCCCTCTTCAGTATCCTATCGTTGGGGAAGTCGTACACAACGTAGTAATGTTTGGTTATCAGCAACGCCGTGTCGTAGACGTACACCGCCGTGGTGTCTTCCCTGACGAGCCAAGCGGCACCAACCAGTCCTCGTGGGATGTTCGTCCATCCGGGCGGCTGGTTGCCAGGAGACAGGTCGATGGTCGTGTTGACGACCCAAGTTCCGGGAGACAAGATGTCAACGATGAGGATCTTAGAGTAGCTGAACGCCATCAATCCGACATGGGTCTTGGTTTCTAACAAAGCCGTGATGTCATCGGTACCAAAGATGGTGGGCATAGGCAATTGACGGGATGTGAAACACGGCTCCAGGTCTGGTATCTCGAAAGTGCACCTGACATCAGACCCTGTAGATACGAAGCCTGATTAGCAAACACTTGTTGGTATCAATGACAAATCCACATGACATAACGACGTTAAACAACAATGGAAATGAATGCACACAGATGCGCCCATCAACCACTTACATTATCAGAACTAAACGGATATGCATAGGAGGACGTGGAGGGGTTGGTTTATTTCAGTTATTTTATCGCAGAAACTTAGCGATGCCCCAAGTATCACGTGACCTTATCTGGGTTAGCTGTACGTATTAGTGGAGAACTTGTGATCCCTTGAGGCACATAATGATAAAGTAAGCTTCGTTGTGAGATTAACCGGCACTCGATGACCGCCTTTAAGTTTGAGACAGGCCATTGGCGGATCAAGAGAGGGTTCGAGTTCGAACACACACACACACACACACACACATTTTTGAAAATGACTACAGACCACACATCCACGATAATCTCCAGGGTATACGTTACGATCACTCTCCACTATACCCTGGATGCATCCACGGCTTGGCCCGATGATTTTATTACCTCCCTTGGCTGGCTTGTTAATCCAATCAGGTGGGAAGTTGAGCGAACCAATCACAACTTACTTTCGATTCTTAACTTATCTAACCGTTTAAACTTGGCAACACAATTGATGCAGAGGTACTCCGAAAGAGTTGGAAGGAGTTTTTAAAAAAAATATTTTTAAAGTTTTAGATCTGTCAATTTGTCTGTATTATTTCCTCAAAAATCTGAGTGGCACTGCGAACAAACCTTCGCGACTGCGACCGCTATTTGTGTTGACACTGGCAAGCTCGGATGTAACGGCTGCTAAACTGATTGGCTACTGTGAGAATGCGGAGCCAGCAAAGAGAGGTAATATAATCATCGGGCCAAGCCGTGGATGCATCCAGGGTATAGTGGAGAGTGATCGTAACGTATACCCTGGCGATTAGCGAGGATGCAGACCACATTGAAATTAATGTTTTACATTGGCGGAGCCAAGGTGGGCTTCAGGGGGTTCAACCTCCCTGAAAACACGCACGCTCGCACGCACACGCGCGCGCGCACACACACTTTGAATATTCCTGGATCCGCCTATGCAGGCGCAAGCTACTAGTATAGAAGAGGCTAAAGTGGCCCAAACTATTGGTATTTGTCTGATAATGATACTTGATTCTCCTCATTGCCGAACTGTTTGATTGACGGGGCACGTGTGTCTAACGCGCACGATTTTCTGGTTTGTGAATTAGTATATAGAGAAGTTATAATGTATACATCACGTATGAAGTACAGTACCTATTATGAAGACTTCAAGGTCGGTTCCGTTCCCCAGATGGACTTTAGCCATACCATGTATCTGTGTAAACTTCCCGCTGCTCATCTGTGCCACCGTGGCCACTTGGGACACAGAAAGTATCTCATAGGTGGCAGACATGTTGACGATTGTCACGTCGAGGCCGTTGTTACTCGCCACGTACACGAGGCCGGTATTAACCACACCCATTTCCTTGACCTCTGCAGCTGTCGTTGGATTGAGGAAGGGTTGACATGTCTGAAAAATACCCTCGGAAATGTAGCTGACTTGATTGTTACAGATCAGATGAAACATTCCAAATGTGATGACATCAAAACGGCCGTAGTAAGGTATTTAATGAGACCCCACCAAACAGACGTACCTTGAAGTTTAGAAAACATTCCACACTGCTCTTTACATTCAAGAACTAAATATAGGACCACAAAGGTCAAAGGTGATTCCACAGTTTCACAACAACAGGTATGTTGAAAAACACTTTGATACGCGAAGAAATGGATCAGTGACAGACTGACTGACTGACTGAGTTTGGTTTTACGCCGCTTTTAGCAATATTCCCGCAACATCACGACAGGAGACACCAGAAATGGGCTTCACACATTGTACCCATGTGGGGATTCGAACCCGGGTCTTCGGCGTGACGAGTCAACGCTTTAACCATTAGGCTACCCCACCGCCCCATCAGTGACAGAACTGATGATACTTGCAATATGGCTGCCGCAGTGGTCATGTTATGACACCTCGAAATTCTATCGTAATCAGATCGGAGTCACTACAACTTAAATAAAATCAGTTTCGTAATAGTAAAGACTTTCTAATTGGCAACACGATATAAACGATTGAATAACTGACGAGTACAAAATTAATAAGAAACTCTGAAGGTGCTTCCAACCTATATTGGAGAATTAAATGTGAGCTACATATTTGCATAGGAATATGGAATTATGTAACTGATAATTTTTAGTGTATCCCCAGAAAAACAAACTAAATCTTATTCCGCGCATAGATCGCCTTAAGTTCTAGAGTTAACAGGGAGCATTGCTGCAGTAAATAGGGTTTTTTTCGAAATTGTGGACTGTTTATCCCAGTTCTGGTCGTATCCCAGTTCTGGGCCCGATTGTTCAATACTCGGTTATCTTAACCGCCGGTTAACTCCTAACGGCCGCGTTAAATCCTTAACCGGCCGTTAGGTAACCGAACGTTAAATATGCGTTGTTCAAAACATGGTTAGTCATGCCGTTAGCTAACGTCGCCGTCAAAGTTTAACAGTGTGGTTAACGTCACTGGTTAGCTTCCATATATCCCATAGTTCCAAAAAAATTGTAATGTATGAACACACATTGCCAAATCTTTTAACATCAAACAATATAGATGTTGTGACAATAATACCATTAGCTTTTATCTGAAATATGCATTCAATGCCAAAAGAAACTTAATATGTTACTAGCACCGCGTGCAAGCAGATCAAACTGTAATTATACTATAGGCCTCAGGGCCAACACTGCTGAATAAAAATCGATCTATTATCCGACCTTACTGTTGACAGGAATCTCATGAATAATACTGTGCAATATCGTCATTATCTGAACGCCTTCACAGACGCATATTCCGGAAAGATGTCTTGAAAAACATGAAGCTGCGTCTAATTTATAGATGAACATAATTTCCTCGATACTCATTAATCAGATGCACCTTCATTTAGTTCAATTCACAAGTGACTGCAGAAAATGCATACTAGTAATTCTTTTTAATGACTTCACGGTCGGAAAACATGTATTATATACTCTCCCAAAAAAGAAACGCATATAGGAATTCAACTGTATTTTTATGTTTATTTTGAAACATCTTGTAGGCTTTATGAGTTAATGAAATATAGCGAAATTGCACACTGGGAATCCAGACTTATCCGTCTTTGGCACCAACTCAAGGAAAGTCAGTTTGAGTGTCACATGGAGGCGTGTGGTGGCGCTGAAGTCAATACCTTGTGTGACCACCGTGGGCATCCAGAACTGCACGGCATCGCCTCGGCATCGAACGAATAAGTCTCAGAATCTCGTGTTGCCCAATCGCAGCCCACTCTCTGCCTGTAGTGCCTGTGCGAGTTGCTGAAGTGTCTGGGGCTGAGGGTTACGGCGTCGCACCCGTCTGTCCAGGGCATCCCACAGATGTTCGATCGGGTTTAAGTCCGGTGATCTTGAGGGCCAGGGGAGCACATTGATGTTGTGGTTCTGGAGGAAGTCTCTAGTGTGACGTGCTGTGTGGGCCTGGCATTGTCCTGTTGAAACAACTCCCTCTGGCGTTCAATGATTGGAAGGAGGTGTGGGCGTAGGATTTCGTCACAGAACCGTTGCCCTGGATCATCACCAAATCACTTCTCCTACGGCAGGTGATCGCTCCCCACATCATAACACTGCCCCGGCCGAATCTGTCCACCTGGGGAACGCATGCCTCGGCGAAACGTTCACGTCGACGTCTGTACACCCGCATTCTTCCATCGCGTCGTTCCAATAGAAATCGTGATTCATCACTGAACCAGATTCTACGCCAATTCGGTAGGTTCCAGGCCTGAACGTTGGTGCACCATTGAACTCGATGTCGACGATGTTGTTGTCGAAGCACAGGGCCAAAATAAGGTCTTCTGGCACGGAAACCTGTTCCTGGCGGTCTGTGCAGAAAGCCTCCTCAATCCGGGTATTTGTCGAGCGGTACTGGTCGCCGTAGCTGTTCGATGACGCAGGTGATGTACCCGGATGTAGCGATCCTGCGCCGCAGTGGTCGCTCGAGGTCGCCCACTACGAGGGGCATCTGCTACCGCATTCTGCCGGCGATATCTCTCCCAGAGCCGTGAAATGGTGCTTTGGTGAACATTCCTGCGTCGGGCAACTGCACGTTGAGACTGGCCACCTTCAAGCAAACCAATGGCGATATGACGGTTGGCTTCATTTAGACGTGGCATTTTGCGTTCGTCAACAATATTCCAAATACAGTGAATAATCGCCAGACAGCGATCAACCTTTTATACCCATCATTGAGACTATCTGATCCCCAACTTCTACGTGCATTACATGTGAATTGTGTATTCTGTGACACTACACGCCGAAATTGAAAATCATGCTTTTAAATACGGGTATTTTACGGATGGTGCGTTTTGTTGTGATGTTTCAAAACATAAACAACTTAGGACTCATAAACAGAGCAAAACCTTTTGTAAAATGAATCACGTTTTAATTCATTGCTACATGCAATTGCTATTTTCATGATGCGTTTCTTTTTTGGGAGAGTATATTTCATAAGTGAATTATAGAACGCTGTAGCAGATGAACATAATTTCCTCGATACCCATTAATCAGGTGAACCTCCATTTAATGCATAGATAGTTCTTTTCAATGTCTTCAAGGACGGAAAACATGTATTATATTTCATAAGTGTATTATAGAAAGCTGCAACGATTCGGCAGAGAAATACTATTGTGCCAGTGTATCCCTTATATGAACCTATCAGTGTATAACATTAGCATTCAGATATTGTTATAAAATAAGTTAAAAATTCCAAATATGATCGTGTAATGTGACAAGAGATAGTGTTGTGTTCGCTGTGACAAAAAGGTTTCGATATTCAAATATAACATTTAATCAAAGTGACTACGAAGTAGGCCTGCATATCACTCACAACAGAAATAGATACATAATAATGTTTTGTTTCTTTTCCTACACATCAGTTGCGAGAGCAATGTTTACGCTAACTAAGTTTTCGTCAATTTATATAGCATTTTTAAAAGATGATTTGCTTCAATTAAAACATTCGAAGAATGAAAAAGAAATTAGGCCTATTGCTGAAATGATTAGTAAAAATATAATTAAAATGGGAAGGGATGCCAGACGGACATATCAAAACAAAATCGGATAATTACTTGGAGTATAGACTTTCAAAAATAGTATATTAATTAACAATGATATCAGTTTTTCATAAAATCACTAATAATTCTGAAACGTTGCCGATAAACCTGGAATCGTGTTCAAATGTTTTCATAAATACACTCACACGAACACCCAAGTGCACTTTGCGCCCTATTGGATAGTGTTTACAAAATCACGTTTCGCGAAGGCCGGTATTGAAACGCCAATTACATCACTTATATTTCATATTCAGCGGCGACAAATGAATCACTGAATTCTAAGGCTGGGACGGGTACTCGGGTACTGGAATCCGGGTCGGGTACAGCTGGAATCGAGTCCTATTTCTAGGAATCGAGTATCCGGAAAGGGAGAGAGCTCTGTAATGACAAGGGCAGACAATAGCTTGTCTTTTTCATTTTTGACGTAACACACAGTTACATCATTGAGTGAGTGAGTGAGTTTAGTTTAGTTTTACGCTGCACTCAGCAATATTCCAGCTATATGGCGGCGGTCTGTAAAGAATCGAGTCTGGACCAGACAATCCAGTGATCAACAACATGAGCATCGATGTGCGCAATTGGGAACCGATGACATATGTCAACCAAGTCAGCGAATCTGACCACCCGATCCCGTTAGTCGCCTCATACGACAAGCATGGGTTACTAACCCGGAAATTCACGGGTTTTTACATCATTGGTATTGTCCGATTAATGGAGCATAGTTTTAATGACTGTAATTTATCTGTGCATGAGCAGTGAGTAGTTAAGTTACAGTAACAGCAGGAACGAAAGGTTCGTTGTTATAACGAGGAATGTAAGTAATGGTGTTACTCTCTATATTGGTTAAACAGTCGTAAAGTAAATAGCGTGAGGTCAGTTTTAATGTCTTATTACCAACTGTTCAAGTTTTCTATAATAATCTCTGTCAAATCGTGATTGAATACTGACCCGAATGTATTTCTTACATTTCCGGGTACGTACTCGATTCTGATTCGGGTACGTACATGCGGGTACTCGATTCCATTTTTTCCTACTCGTCCCAGCCCTACTAAATTCCTCATACATTTTAGAATCTAATTACAACTGGTCTTTGTCACCAATACCAAGTGTCTAGATAAAGTGAAACGAAAGATATAGTGGGTGGAAACAAATGCTGTGCTCGAAAGACAACACCTGTTTGAAATGTAAACAAAGACAATTTCAGACTTTACACTGTGTAGCATTTTCTCAAATTTTCAGACACCCAATTTGCATGAGAAGAGCATAGTAGCAAGAAATAGGAAATTAAAAATAGATACAATACAGGAATGTGATGTGTTTACACGAAACTGTCAAGTTTCTGTGCTGTGTGACGCCATGACCGACGCAAAATCACGCAGAACGACAACGGTAATAATCGGCATTTCTGGCTTCTTCTCTTTCTTAAAAAGGGAGTGTATTTGGCAATTTCTCTGAGGTGAAGGTCGGTAGAATAAGAGTATATACAATCACCATATCCCGCCGATTACACTTTCAGTATCATAATGTAATCGTTCGGATATTTGTTTCATGAAACTAATTTAATTATCTACATTTAGCCTTTTTCAATATCATATCATACGTGGGTATAGGGTGTACGTGTTATATTCTTTGAAAGAGTTTGTTTGAATAATATTTACAGAAGAAATTCACACATTTAGTGTAGTAACCTTCCACAAGTGTTAAAAGTTGAAACGTAGGCATCATGTACTTGTACAACATGTATTTTAGTTCCTATGATGTGCATAGTTACAGTTTTGTATGTAACTCTTCGTCAGAATAATTTCCAATATCGAAGTCCAGTCCACGATACACCCTATCCTTTCTTTGCTGAACTGGCATCATGAAAGCAGTGTCAGCCATGAACGCCATTTGCGAGTTAACCACACTGTTAAAAAGTTAGCGACGGTCCTTAGGTGTGTTAACTTAACGTCACGTTAACAGCCTGTTAAAAGTTAACAGAGTTTTGAACAACAAGATAACCCTCTGTTATAAGGTAACAGTCGGTTAAATGTACTTAACGGCTGGTTAAAAGATAACCGAGTTTTGAACAACCGGGCCCAGACGTCTACGCATCACGTCGAGGCATCCTCGCAAGCCAATCACACAGGCCTTGGTGTAAGTGAAATACTGTTTAGCCGGGGTTAACCCAAACTCTGTCACTCATCCCACCTGTTCATAGTACTCTGCCCCTGCGGCAGGAGACAGGTCCGTCATGGGAGACAGCGGGATGTCGGATAGGAGGTCACAGGTGAATGTGGCATCAGACTCCAGTCGACTGTTGAAGGAGAGACACGTTTCCAGCCGGCGACATGCAATGCCACACGCAATAGCACTGGGTGTCTTTTGAGTGTGTAGGACTGTCCCGGAAGTGAATGCTCTGTCGGCATCGGAGATACGCACAAATAAATGTTGCGCTCTAACTTCAGGAAGCAGCAATAAGGACAAGACGACAATCCAAGTTATGCCGATGATCGTCTGCTGCAAACGTGCCATGGCGACCTGTAGAAAAGTCAGAATTATATCAATTATTGTATGTTTATTTAGGGCTGGACGAAAGGCATGTCACTGGCCCATTCCAAATATACATCGGCATTTGATGGTTATATTGATTGTTGTCAGATTGTTGACATATTGCAGTTATATAACGTCTGGACCAGACAATCCTGTGATTGATATTATGGAGAAAGAATAGCACGAACGATCACACTCAGTGAAGTCACTGAACCCGACCATTTTAGAAGTGTTTCGGAAACCTTAGTCATAGAGTCATACTGTGGCCCTAAACCCTCACAGGAAATTAGCAATCGATCATTATTCTCGGTTACCCATAACCCCTTCCATCTGTTACCAGCGGTTATGTATGGCACAACATGGACCTCTAGAAATGTCTTCAAATGTGCGCTGTAGGATTCCATATCGGACTGGCAACTATCATACAATATGTTATATAAATAATTTATCTGCTCTTACCTCTAACGGGGCGGTGGGGTAGCCTAATGGTTAAAGCGTTGGCTCGTCACGCCGAAGACCCGGGTTCGAATCCCCACATGGGTACAATGTGTGAAGCCCATGTTGCTGGAATATTGCTAAAAGCGGCGTAAAACCAAACTCTACCTCTAACACTGACGTATAACTGGAATATTGAGGCAAGCGGCGTTAAACAACAAACAAGCGGGCTTCGAAATGTCTGTTTGCGGTATTTCATCGAAAGGAACCTTGGTATTCCAGGTCTAAAATAAAACATTGCTGTGGTTTCCTTAGAGATTTCATGTGGGTTTTGTCTTAAAATGAACAGCTGTTTTCATGTTAGATTTTTCATTCAAACTTTTTTTGACATATAAACAAGTGAATTCATCTTCGTGTTGCAAAATAGTTGTACAAAGGATGTGCTTTGTACTCTGAACACATTTGTTGATATTGAAATAGACAGACAGACTGACATTTTATTCAGTATGAAGGCCAAAGGCCCACAATAAAAAAAATTAGTTGAAATAAGCGCACATAAAAGTGACAGGTTTATGTTTTCACAGTTGCAGCTCTAGTGTTATGTATACATTTCAAAACTTAACAAACATTTATGATAATATTTTTATCTTTACTGTTAAGTATGTGTATTATGTTTTGTTTCCTGACATTATCATACAAAAAGGGAGTAATAAACCTGTTTCTAGCATCATAATATAATTTACAATCAAAAAGGACATGTGTTTCATCTTCAATACAGTTCATATTATCTAATTTACAGTAAAAACAGACTCTGTCAGCCTTTGGCATGTCATTATATCTTCCTACCTCTATACCTAACCCAAAATTGCTACACCTGAACTTTGCTAGGAGAGATTTTAGATAGGGAGAGATAGATAATGATAGGTAGCTTTCTACATGCAGTAATGATTTAAAGCGTTTGTAAGCAAATGAATCTGAAAGGTTATGAACAGTGGCAGACCATGATTGTTTGAGATTATCCGAAAGCCGAAGTTTAAACTGCTGCATAAATGCCTTGCTATCACCGAAATATTGATATTGAAATATGATGTAACAAATAGGCTGCGCTCATAGTGAATTGTCTGAGAAGTGTGAACAACGTTTTTCAAGGAAAACTTTCAAAAGATGTGACTCTACTGGCTGAATTTCCATTCTTTATTTATTTGTCCAAATTATTACACCATTAGAACTGATATTTATATCATACATTTAGATTCGGTCTTAAGACGAAATGTTAATCGGTGGCTCATCACATCTCGCAGTCTATGAGATTAAATGCCGTATTATTTGCCATCAAATCAGTAAACGTAAGCTCGTATGTCATGCAATATATCATACACTTGATCAGTACAAAGACGAATCATAATTTGTTTGCCAATCCATTCAGATTGCATGAAATATGAATATGTAAAACAGAAAGCGAGGGTAGCTTTAGACGTTATAAAACTTCACAGTCAGCAAAACTGATTTTTCGTTGGACAAAGTTGAATAACTAGAAACTTGGACAGAACTAAGGACTTACCGAGTGCTGGTTGTGATAACGTGAAGAATAATTACAGGACATCACTGTCAACCAGCCTCAATATATCACTGTGTTAATCGTTATGAACAACCTTTCCAATCACACATGTGGAATCAATTCTATTTCAAGGAAAACCTGTGATCAAATATGACAAATAAATGATGCCAGTTCGATTAATGTTGAATAGCGACAGTCTGAATACCATCACAGGCTCATACGAATTATACATATAACGGAGTATAAAAGCAGTCGATAATAGCAGTGTGTTACCGTCCTAAATACGGCAACAGTGAATGGTTGCGGCCACCAGTGAAAATGGATTTACACCACTGTGTTTGGACTGTATATACCCTGTAGTGGTATTTGTTGACAGATCCACATATCAAAGAGCGTTGTTAATACCGACTGACAGCCGGTATTAGAACAACTCGGAAACATTACTGTTCATGTTTGCAGAAAACACTTCCATCACCATAGAATGTAGCCATAACACAATGGGCTGTGTGTTGCTGCATAATGAATTATCTGACACGTATCGAATATACATTGTTGTGTGTAATAGATTGTACTTATTGACGGTTAGGAGGACGCGGTGCGCTCTATATTTAGAGGGAGAGAGTGAGTGAGTGAGTTTGGTTTTACGCCGCTTTAGCATTATTCCAGCAATATCACGGCGGGGGACACCAGAAATGGGCTTCACACATTGTACCCAATGTATTCGGCGTGACGAGCGAACACTTTAACCGCGAGACTACCCCACCGCCCCGGGGAGAGAGAGTGTGTGAGAGAGAGAGCGTGGGTTGGGGTGGGATAGGGTGGGTGGGGGCTGGGGAGTACAAATTCAAAGGCAGTGATTATAGAAATAAATATAATGATGGTAATAGTCACTTCACTGCTACAGTGGCCACACTTCCCGACTACGCTGAGTATCTTGTATACATACCTATGTATCTGCAAGGGTATAAATATCAACCAAACATTTACATAAACATATAGCATTGTGTCGTTCATTGTGAAACTATGTTCCAGGTGCAATATAGACAGACAGACAGACAGACAGATTGTTTATTTCGAAGTCTCACCTCACATTGTACATTTAAAAACATCGTAAAAAGAAAAACAAACAAACTGTTATATGAAATGAGGCATCCCTTATGGGATTATGAGAGACTATTTACAAATATAAAATTATACGAAATATACAAAGAAATTTACAAATATTAAACTAATGATAACGGTGAACGCGTCGTTCCTTTAATATATCAGAGCAGGTCTTGGCTGTTAATTTAAATAAAATAGGACTAGACATTAAAAACGATAGCATTTCCTCATCTGTAAAATATATAAAATTGCCATTTAAAACTATGCACTTATCCAACAGACATTTTGTAAAAGACTGATATAAAGGGACAGTATAAAAGTACATGCATTTCATCTTCTACAACATTCAAACAGCTAAAACACACTCTCACCCTTAAAGGCATGTTATTGTAGCGACCTATATCTACTAATAACGGGCCAACACCGCTTCTAAACATGACTATCGCTCTTCTGTGGCCTTGTGGGATGTAAACAACGTTCCGCTCCATAATTCATCTAGAGCCCCGTTCACATGCACCTGTTTGCACACTTATGTATAAATACACACATGAGCAAACTTGACATACGTGTGTACATGTGTCATGTGAACGCATTTACTCACGTATGTAAATATACACTAGGTGCAAATTTACATGTGGTCAGGACCAGGTGCAAAAGTATATTTACATATGTGCAAAAATACACTGTGAGTAAATTGTGTCATGTCATCTTCGTTTAGGTGAAAAGTTAATTATTCTGGAAGCAAACATCACATATGGTCTGACAAACTTCATGAAACCATTTACAAACGGTTAACTTCCCAACGCCAAACACATTTCCCATAGTTCTATATTCTGACGTTGAAGCCATAAAGTATGGCTTCAACTTTCGTTCGTGCATCCAAAGGTTGGCGAACAGCTTGGTCACTAGCTTTTCTTTGTCGTCATTAGATTTATTCATGTCGTTCCACCAAACAGACTGTCTTTCTTTCTTCCAGAGAGGTCTATCTTGTGACAGACCTACTGCTAGAGCAGTACCTATCTGATACTGTGTCTTAAGCGCCAGTGATAAGAGAACATCTTTCTCTGTTGAAGTTCAGAGAAAAAATGAGACAATCTAATACATTTATTATTTACACTTTCAAGTTTACTCACACTACATCAATTCAATGAGAACGCAAAGTAAATTTACTATTACATATGTATGTATGTTTACACATGTGAAAATTTACTTACATGAGTAAATTTTGTGCATGTGAATGGGGCTTTAACAGTTCTGTAATGACGGAGTTCATTACCTTCCTTGCCATCTCGACTGGTCGGTCAATCTATCTTCTTCTTCCAGTTCTCGTAATATCCCTCTCGTACTGCACTCTGAACTTTGTGTACAAGTTCCTTCACGCGCAATCCATTATGAACTTCTTCCAAAACAGTCAAGTTTAGTGATGTCAGCTTCACGTGTAAGCGTTTTATCCAGTTATTTTTCTTTCGTGATGTCATCTGTTTGGTCCAGTTAAAAATCTTAAACGTGCGTCTATTGGGGTTTAGGCTGTTGAGTCTGGTCTTGTACATACGGGTAATTATTAGGGTAGGGTAGGGGCGGGATTATATTTTGGGAAGATCCTGAAGGGTTGTACAACCCCGTGGCCTTTCTAATACATTCTGACCAAGGAAGTTGGAGTGAGTGAGTAAGTTTACTCAGCAATATTCCAGCTATATGGCGGCGGTCTGTCGAGTCTGGACCAGACATTCAAGTGATCAACAGCATGAGTATCGATTTGCGCAATTGGGAACCGATGGCATGTGTCAACTAAGTCAGCGAGCCTGACCACCCGATCCCGTTAGTCGCCTCTTACGACATGCATGGGTTACTGAAGATCAATATTCTATTCTATACCCGGACCTTCACTGGTTCAGGAAGTTGGAAAATGTTCTGGAGTCTTTGTCTATACGATGAGCTAGCTCTTGCCTCGCATCTTACATCTCCAGTAACAAGAAGACCGGCAATTGTGTCATATCATTGTTACTCTGGATGTTGGCCATGTTGAGCTGTGTACATATGTACACTGTGTGAGTCTGTCACAGGTTGGGTGTAACCGACAAACAAAGGGGTATTATACAGTAAACAATTGTATTGTTAAATCAGCTAGGTTTCCAGTGTCAGTATAAAATAGAGTGTAATATGTACAATGACAATAGCAGTATGACATAGAATGACAGTACAATGACAATAGCAGCATGACACAGAATGACAGTACACAGACAATAGCAGTATGACATAGAATGACAGTACAATGACAATAGCAGCATGACACAGAATGACGGTACAATGACAATAGCAGTATGACACAGAATGACAGTACACAGACAATAGCAGTATGACATAGAATGACGGTACAATGACAATAGCAGTATGACATAGAATGACGGTACAATGACAATAGCAGTATGACATAGAATGACAGTACACAATGACAATAGCAGTATGACATAGAATGACGGTACAATGACAATAGCAGTATGACATAGAATGACAGTACACTGACAATAGCAGTAGACATAGATTGACGGTACAATGACAATAGCAGTATGACATAGAAGACAATTACACTGACAATAGCAGCATGACATAGAATGACGGTACAATGACAATAGCAGTATGACATAGAATGACAGTAAAATGACAATAGCAGTATGACATAGATTGACGGTACAATGACAAAAGCAGTATGACATAGAATGACAGTAAAATGACAATAGCAGTATGACATAGAATGACGGTACAATGACAATAGCAGTATGACATAGAATGACGGGACAATGACAATAACAGCATGACATAGAATGACAGTAAAATGACAATAGCAGTATGACATAGAATGACAGTACACTGACAATAGCAGCATGACACAGAATGACGGTACAATGACAAAAGCAGCATGACACAGAATGACAGTACACAGACAATAGCAGTATGACATAGAATGACGGTACAATGACAATAGCAGTATGACACAGAATGACGGTACAATGACAATAGCAGTATGACATAGAATGACAGTACACTGACAATAGCAGTATGACATAGAATGACAGTACACAGACAATAGCAGTATGACATAGCATGACAGTACACTGACAATAGCAGCACGACATAGATTGACGGTTCAATGACAATAGCAGTATGACATAGAATGACGGTAAAATGACAATAGCAGTATGACATAGAATGACGGTACACTGACAATAGCAGCATGACACAGAATGACGGTACAATGACAATAGCAGTATGACATAGAATGACAGTACACAATGACAATAGCAGTATGACATAGAATGACGGTACAATGACAATAGCAGTATGACATAGAATGATGGTACAATGACAATAGCAGTATGACATAGAATGACGGTACAATGACAATAGCAGTATGACACAGAATGACAGTAAAATGACAATAGCAGTATGACATAGAATGACGGTACAATGACAATAGCAGTATGACATAGAATGACAGTAAAATGACAATAGCAGTATGACATAGAATGACGGTACAATGACAATAGCAGTATGACATAGAATGACAGTACAATGACAATAGCAGTATGACATAGAATGACGGTACAATGACAATAGCAGTATGACATAGAATGACAGTACACTGACAATAGCAGTATGACATAGATTGACGGTACAATGACAATAGCAGTATGACATAGAATGACAGTACACAGACAATAGCAGTATGACATAGAATGTCAGTGGTACTGGCAATATAGTTAGTGACAATATGACAATATGTTTGCAATATATTCATATATTTTGTTCAAGTACATATAATAACATAACATTACGTCTGTAATTGTAACTGTAGATATCGACTGAATACCATACTCAGATATTATCAGTAACGCAAATGTCGGGTCTAATATGGGAGACAGCAGATAGCTTTGTAATCAGCAGGTAAACATCCAACATCGCCGCTCTAAATATTCATTGTCTCGAGGCGAGTATTGCTGGAGAATGTTTGTATAACCCGTCAAAAATAATGGTGCAAAGCATCGCCATACTGGAAGTGTAAAGTTTTCAATATAAGTGTTTTCACACAAGCCAACCGAACAATTCTCTCCCATGCCAGTGTCATGAATAATACCTCAGAGCACGTGACAAGGGCACTGTGTAGATCTTTTCTGATGCATAACTGACTGGTAAGAAGTTGTTTGTTTTCCGCTTCATTACCGTCATAATGGGATGGTGATCTTCTGTTGAAACGGCGTCTGTTGATCAATACAGCGAAGTGGTCTTCATCACTCTTTTGCAAATGGCGTCGTTAGTTGGGTTGCATGGAGTTGACTGATCGTCAGGTTTGCGACGAGTTCACCTTATCAAAACATCTAGAGTAGATTATCCGCAACGCTAATTAAGCCTAATCAGAACCTAACCTTCAAAGGAAACCGCAGGTCGGCGTCCTGAGACTAGTGGAAAATCGAAAGGGAGAGCATACATCACTAGTCTATAAGAACACATTTGAAATGATAGAAATTTATCTGTACTTGATTCCTATGTGACAATACTTCAAACTGTTCTTATAATGAGGAATAGCTTTAGGAATTTAAAAGTTTAAATCCGCTAAAATCATTATTATACCTAAGGAGTGTAACTCTGCACAGAGAACAGTCTAAGTGAAAACCAGGCTCAGTATTATTCGTTACACTGCTATGCAGTATAGCAGTATAGCAGTACAGCAGTGTAACGAATAATAATGAGCCTACTAGTTTAGTTAGACTGGCACAGAGAATTATGGACAACAAGACAACCTTCGACCCACCCGTTAAAACAAGTTCCTTCATTAAACATACAGAAGCCCACTTCCTTATGTGGATTACTGCCCGTTCTGGTGTTGTATCATACTTGTTAATAGTTACTTACTGAGCTTATTTCAGTCTGGTTGGGGATATGTCTTGTATTCTAGTGTCTGCGATGCCAGGATATTTGAGATTAAAAATCCTTCAGTTACATTTCTGATATCAAACTTGAACTCTGGTAGCATGAACTCTAAGTATTCAACCGAACATTCACAAACTCTAGATATACTTGTAATGATTTTCAGATCAGAGCCGCCAGGTTTTCAAAAAACTCCGGAAACCCTGAAACAGAATACAGCGTGCTTATCCTGCAAGCATATTACATAACTAATTTCGCTAGAGATTAGTGTCACTGGTATTAAGAAATCGTGTCATTTGCTTAAAGGGGTATGTTGTCTTCTTGGCTGTAAACTCATTCAAACGTTCTTCACATGCGGCGTCCGTGACGTCAGGAACGTGCAGTTGCATATAAGTAGATGGAACAGGACTGAGCGTTGTGACACGATCTCTTGAGGTTTCAAAATCAGTAATTAGCTGATTACAATCATGATACATGGTAGATTGATAATGTGGCACACTAATCTTGAATCTCACCCAAATTGCTGCGAAAAATGCAGAAACTACAGAAAGGTTGCTTCTCACGGTCAAGATGATATATGTACGCAACTGTCAAGACGTCACAAAGCAACTGTTGCTTAAAACCGTTCACTTCCGAAAACACTCATTGAAACACTTCTGTGTGGGAAACGGAATATTGCAATTAGGGGCACACAGAGGACAAAGGTAACTTCCTTGCTCTCTTGCAAGACTGACTGACTGACTGAGTTTGGTTTTACGCCGCTTTTAGCAATATTCCAGCAACATCACGGCGGGGACACAGAAATGGGCTTCACACATTGTACCCATGTGGGGATTCGAACCCGGGTCTTCGGCGTGACGAGCCAACGCTTTAACCATTAGGCTACCCCACCGCCCCTCTTGTTATGTGCGTGATCACATCCTAAAAATCATTTGGACAATAGTAATAAATATTTGTCACCACAGATTCAAAAAGATCTCCTTCAGTTATGTGCATCACAAATAAAAAAACCCATAGCAAATGAATCCAATGCTCAGAAATGTTTTTCTCTTATCGCTGATGAGGCCACTGATTTTTCAAACAAGGAACAGATTTCACTTTGTGTCGGGTATGTGTCGGTTAATGAGCAAGGCCTCACAATATTAAAAGATTAATGGTGTGTTCAACAATTTGTTGAACTGCGTCAAAGCGACATTGAGCAGCTAAAGGTTGAAGTCCGACGGTGGAAATGCCGTTGACAGGATGTAGCTATTGAAGAAAGGCCATCTTGTCTGCTAACTATCTCGACTTTGCCAAGGAGGATCTTCATCCCAACATCCATGTGGCCATGAACACCCTGGCTACAATGCCAGTGTCCTTTGCAACAGCTGAGCGTTCTTTCAGCGCAATGAGACGCATTAGAATTACCTCAGATAAGCCATGTGAACTGGCTGATTCTCTGCACTTGCCCCGCCGTGATGTTGCTGGAATATTGCTAAAAGCGGCGTAAAACTATACTCAGTCAGTATGCACTTGCACTTATTCACGTACATCGTGAATTCGTGGTAGATATTGACAAAGTCATTGACATGTTCGCACAAGGTCAAACTAGAAGACTGGCTCTTCTCTTTGACTAACATCTGTGATGACCTAATGCTGCACCGACACTTTGTTGAATCATCTCAGTCGTCATGAGATTCACCTTATACTTTAAAGCTGAAGTGTTTCATTTACCGAGTTAGCTTTAAGTTGTTTTGGTACTTAACTGTTTACAATATTTACTTGGTCTAGGTTTGCTTGAGGTTGATCCGCTTGTTTGGAGTTATTTTTTATGTTAGCATATTTTACCATGGTATTGATGTTTGTCTTAACTATATCTCGTGTTCAGAAGAAAGATTTACTTTTAGGTGAGGTATACTCTCCCTCATTTCAAAACGTATTTTCTTGGCTACGTGCCTGAATCACTGCAAGATGTCTTTGGTGGCAAGAGCGGAAGCGCTTGACAAATCTTCGTTGGGCAAACGTTATGTCTTAGGATGAATTAAGGTTTACTGTGGATTTCCTTGATAGGTGCAACTGTATTGTAGCCGACTGTGGCGTGGGCGCAATGAGCGTTCTCATACCGTCAGTGTGAGAATGAACCATTGTTTTGGAGGTGGCTCGGTGTATGGTGGGATCAATGTGACTGGCAGAACGCCTATTATATTCGGGAACATACGTGTCACTGGTCTGTACTACCGTGACAACACCCTGGAGGCACACCAGTCCCCCAAAATGAGAAAAGTCGCTGAGAACTCGTGTTGTTTCATGAGGACAGTGCACCTGTGCACAGATCGGTCATCAACATGTCTGTACTGCATGACGGTGGCTTTGAACGTATTGGGTAACCCCTATAAAAAACGAAGAATTTACACAGGCTAGGGGGGTCCAGGTACTCCAGCATGGCTTGAATAAGTGTGTGGACCTTGGAGGGGATTAGGTTGAAGTACAATTAGCAATCCATTCACCATAGTTAGACCCAGAAAGCACAGCCTCTCTCTTATATTCACACAGTTTGCTGTAATCAACCCTTGCTGGGGTCAACCAGCCATGTTATACATCACGGTCACTGTGCTGTCATCAGTGATACACCACTAAGCAATGGACAACAGACAAGGCCCAACACTTGTACCATGCCACCTGGAAAAAGTATACACACATTGTTTTTGTCAGACCCTTTAACACCTTAACCTCTTTTGTGTTCTCAGCATGCAGTTGGGTAGTGTGGTTAAAGTGTTTGCTTGTCACCTTGAGGGCCCTGGTTCGATTCCCCACATTTGTACAAATACAATGTGTGAAGCCCATTTCTGGTGTCCCTTGCCGGGATATTGCTGAAATACTGTTAAAAGTGGCAAAAAACATACTCACTCACTTGTGGTCTCATCATAAATATGTAGATGCTGACAGATGGACAAGGTTTTGGCCTGCCAGAAAAAAAATCAACAAGTAGTGAATACAGTGACACTTTATTCTCACATCCAGCCAATCTAGATCGTCCACAGTAACAGCATTCAACTCATTTGTCAGGCTTCCATAGCATGGAAAAGCAGCTGATGAACCAATATAATGAAGTATGAAGTATGATCTTGATGATATTCTCCTCTGGATGATCGCATGCATTATTTACAACTGTGGAGAGATAGTGAGTGAAGGCCTTGTCCTGCTTTTAGCAGGGTTGCAGCATGTTCAAGCTCTGTGTTCAGTGTTAGAAATAGCTTCCGTGATGATATATCATCAGTGTTGACATCACAGAACAAAATCAGTCATAATAACGAGACTGAGATTTTAGACCTCTCCAAACCAAACACTCCCACTGTCCATGATCAGTAGTCCCTTGGTTGCAGCCAAGGGGCTGTAACACTGTTTCTAACAGTATCTGCATTATACCACGGCATGACCGCTGGGAGGACAGGATCAAGTGATTTAGTCTTTGACCACTTTGGCCCATCTCAATATTTCCATGGCTGAGCTATTTCTAACACTGATAAGCAGGTGGTGCACCAGTATGGATGTACCAGTCATTAACTGCCTGGCCATGACAACTGTTAGTCAATGTGTCCTCATTGCACAAAGCCCCCATGGCTACTCATGTTCCTAGGCATATCTTCTGGATGAAATTTACAGATCCATTAACAGAGAAACTTTCCCCTAAAATATTATATTTTTTGTATGGATTAAATGGAAAAGCCCACCTGCAATTTAACTGTTTAGTCATGATAACCCATCATATGAACTGAAAAGTCTGGCAATGCAAACACTTACAAGTCAATACAAAAGTGAATACTTTTACTCTAAACAAAGTAAGCATCTTGCATTTTTAACAAATTTAGCATGTATTTTCCCTGGCAAAAAGAACCATCAACACACTGTTATTCAAATATAAATAATCCAATAGAAAATAAATTATTGAGATTAACATAGTAATTTGTTATGAAAGATATACAGGACATAAACTAACAAGTGTAACCTAACACATGTGGTGGGCCTTTCATAGACTGTATAATCATTGCTTAGGTAACATGAAGCTTATTTTCTAAACAGAATGTCCACCTATAGAAAATCATTTCAAAATCATTCTTATTCAATCAAAGTGATATGTAATGTACAGAGTTTTGTTGATACCTTAATCTGACATAAATGCTGTCACGTGACAGGAGGGATTTTTTAAGTTAAATACATAATTCTCCAAAATATACATAATGGTAATGTGGAAGCAGTAGCCTCAGAATCTTGATGAAAAGCTGAATATTCAAATGGTCCCTGATCTGAGCTCAGATCTCAACCTGATGATGCCAGGCTCGTAGCAAGCCAATATTTTCGTGTAAGCCTGATAGGTTACAAAGCTATGCATTTAAATAGTATTGAGAGCTTGCCCCACTTTCATTTTCAAAATCATGTGTAAGCCTGGGCTTTTTTTATAATGGTAGCTACGCCCCTGGATGCTAACAGACAAGATGAGACATAGGGTGGACATTTTCAGTTGATGGCTATCACACCACTAGGTATTATCACAGACAAAGTTAGGATGTTGATAATCCTCTCAGGGACCTTCGCTGAGAGGTGTGTTGTCATTTAAAGACAACACATACATCAGTGGCTACTGGACAGATGGGGAACGAAATAAGTGCTTTAGAAGCTTTTCCAGCTAAGTCATCTCCTCTCGAGATCACCACCAAGGAGCACATTTTCATTCAATCACATTTGTTACATATGTAACAAGAACAAGTCCAAGGTCAGCATGATCTCTGTAACATTAACAAGTGTCATGGTTTGGCAGCTTTGACCTTCACATCAACAGTAGGTGTGACCTTGACCGTGCCAGAATCCTCATCTTCATCATCATCATCGTCATCATCGTCTTCTGCCTCTATAAAGTTGTACACATTGCTACATGCTGATAACAAACAAACAACATTATTACATATTTAAGTTGTGCCCAATAATACCAAACTCTGACTACAAGAACAACGGCTATGAAAAGCCTGGTTTATCCAATTAAACATTCATTCATTCATTCTCTCTTAATGCTGAATAGAGTCAAATTTTGATGTGTCAAACTTTAATGTGTCAAACGTTGTTGTGGCAAACTTTGATGTGTCAAACGTTGTTGTGTCACACTTTGATGTGTCAAACATTGTTGTGGCAAACTTTGATGTGTCAAACTTTTTGTGCTAAACTGGGAGGTGTCAAACTTTGTTGTGTCACACTTTTAGTGCCAAACTTTGAGGTGTCAAACTTTGTTGTGTCAAACTTTGTTGTGTCACACTTTGATGTGTCGAACTTTGATGTGTCACACTTTGATGTGTCGAACTTTGTTGTGTCACACTTTTATGTGTCGAACTTTGTTGTGTCACACTTTGATGTGTCGAACTTTGATGTGTCACACTTGGTCCTTGCATAGTCCATATTAAGTCATCATTTTGTAATGTCGAACCTCAGATAATGGGAGGCATTTAAGTAGGTCCCTTCAACTCCGACAAAGTGGCATCTGACTGTATTTCCCATCAGTGGCAATGAAAGAACTCACTGTTAATTACTCCACAAGTACATTTGAGTAAACTCTCAATTTGAGTGCCAGGATAAACTGATTAGGTCACTTACGTATTGGTGACTGAACATCTAAATGTTATTCTTGATCAGCTGTCATTGCTCTTTCTACATCATCTGCTTTTCATGCACAGTCTACATATGAGGCCATATAAGTTCAGTTTTGAATTTTCAGTTCACAAAACAATGGAAGTAAGGTGAAAATCATTCTCCATGATATAATCTGATGAAACTAACTGCCATTTAGGGCCAAAGCATCATATGAAAAATGTAAACTTTGAGGATCATATGTGCGTAAATGAAGTCTCTACAGAAGTTGAAGTGGCAGGGATGAAAATCTCACAATGAACTTTATATGGCCCCATGTTACAAAAGTAAGAACAACTGAAGTGTAACTTACAACTAACCTGAAAAGGCTTCTGGGTGCATCTTCGACAGCCTCTGCTTCAACTTCCTACAAAACAGCAGCGTTAATTGTTATCACTGTATTTGTGAGTGAGTGAGTGAGTTTATTTTTACACCACACTCAGCAATATTCCAGGTATGTGGTGGCGGTCTGTAAATAATCGAGTCTGGACCAGACAATCGAGTGATCAACAGCATGAGCATCGATCTGTGCAATTGGGAACCAATGACATTTGTCAACCAAGCCAGCATACCTGACCACCCGATCCCGTTAGTCGCCTCTTACGACAAGCAAGGGTTACTGAAGATTCATTCTAACCGGGACCTTCACAGATCGCTGTATTTGTGTACAAACAAGGACTTAATGTTTAAAATATTTAAGTGAGCATGAAATACTCAAAACAGCATTTAAATTGTTAAACAGTGTTAAATGTTAGATCAACCATCCATTGTGTGATTGAAGAGAAAGACATGCAAAGAAATGTGATGCTGTAGATATTGGTTTCCCCACCTGCCTGAGGAAATGGTTGAATACAAGACCTGTTGCATGGCATCTATCTACTATAGTGAGACTGTTGTGATAAACAAACGTTCTAATCATCCATTTGAATGAAGGCTGAGGGTATTTCCTGTATCTTTATGTACTGCAAAATGCATTCATGTAAATATCATAAATTGTAGTGTGTAGCATTGCCATGGAGGCAGGCATTGTTGCACCACTAACCTTTTGAGCTAAGCTACCAGGGTTAGGGACCTGGACAGGTATATATATTCTTTATTTGGTACAGTGGTGTGGGCCATCAGCCCTGTGTACAACATGGTCCATATGTATACAGTGATAAATTATAAAGTACTTATACCAGTAAAGCAAGGCTGAGATTTAGGGCATGGAGGATATACCAAATCAATAACTTTACAAGGCACTTATACAAGTACATCGATGCATGGGAATTATAACAGTCCATATACGGAGATACATCTGATTTTACAAAGCACTTATACAAGTGTAAGAAATTGAGAGCATTCTTGCCCCTCAAAATATGTTGAATTTCTAACATATCTCCAATGACCACTTTCCTTTTATACCTGTGTTTATATGTGTAAGACCAACTTGTTTGAATCAAAATGGAGAACCTTCAAATTTCAGGGGTGTATTATTTAAACGCATCATTTTTTTTGCTCAGCATGTTTTCAAAATCACATGAATCATAATTAACCTTATCAAGTATATACCTTATCCTCCGGAATACAACGTCCAAGTCTTTCTTCATGTCATACAGCAACATGGTGTGTCTCTTAAACTCCTGACTTGTTGTTTCAAACCGACTGGAAGACAGCATATTAAAGTTGATCAGCATCTCATTGGTCTTTTCAAACCTAGACAACCTGAAACAAAAATATATCATATCATATATGTGAACCAGTAACCCTTCAACCTTGGACACAAATCAGATCATGAGTCTTGGAAATTCTCTCCTGTCTCCCTCTTGTAATTTCAGCTAAAAGTAAACTATCTATATTAACTTACATTAAACATTAACTAATGAGAAGATAGTGAACATGTAATGTCTGTAAGATTAATTTGGGATCAATACCTGGTGAGACACCCATGCTGGATGCTACATGCATGATGTCTTGCATACTTGTGAGTAACCTGCTTGCCCTTGGTGTAGCCTGCACTCTGCCTCAAAGACCATCCCTCATTCATGTTTGAGGGTGGTTGGTCTCATGCACTTTGCATACACTCACCACCCAAAGAATCAACCAAACATGTCAGGGGACTTACTTGGTCAGTCCAATGTCTGAATGCCTTCTTGTCAAAGATAAACAGTAACTACCTTGGCATGATATGGTCTGGCATTGTCAACTTGCACCTCAAAATTTCAACCAAGAATTCTAACAAATGCAAAGACAGAACACAAAACATTTGTTAACATATTGCCATGATTGCTGACCAATCACTAAGTATGGTCAAGAATTGATACCTTTTCATACTGATTGATGCAATGTCACCGACATTTTCTGTGAATCAAAACCTTGATTTGTCTGTAAACATTGGCAAACAGGCCTTCCTTGTTTTTTCCCAGCCTACCTCAATCATTTTTTAATGTGGTAATCTGTTACACTGTCACATCCATCGTTGGAAGCTTTGCTCATAGACAGGCTGTATAGTCAGTCGACCTTCTTTTTATCATATGGAATTCATTTAGATAACAAGAGCAGATTTTGATCTGTTGCGAAGTGCAGTTATAGGAATTGGACAAACTTGTCTTGGTGTCAGATATTTTTAGGCCTACAAATCAAAGGTCTCAATGCAACCCTTGAGTCCATTGATACTTGTCCCTCGGTCAAGAAAATCGCTTTTTGATTTGTCATCATCAATGATCATTCAAATAACTTGGGATATTGACATCCCCCTCTATATCATACTCTCAATTTGCAAATTTGTCTATTCATTGAAATACTGTCTCAGAGGCATTTTTATGACCGTGTTCAGTTGTATTAGTAATTGTGAACTACCTTATACATGCACATGTTGATGTTTGTTTGCACATGTATCTTGTGGTGTTCATGCATGATGTGACATTTCATTGTGATTAGAATACTGCATTCAGATTCAGAAACGATTCCCGCAGCATTGCATGTTATTTCCAACAACATATAATCTCTTATGGAACGTTTGTTGAGGTACGACCTCTTATTCAGTGTCAACATGTTGGCAAAAACAAAACAACCAACCATTTCATCAGTGTGCGGAAATTACTAGTACACAAAGTCAGGTCATGGCCTGGCACCATGAGGAAAAACTAACCTGTGTATGTGAATAGTTTACCCAGCTAATCATAAAGTATGCACATTTCAAGAGAGCACAATACCCATTAGAAACAAAATGTACCCGGTAATGTACATCCTATGCCTATGTAGGATCCGTTCTTACAATCCTTTCCACCCACTGACATTGCTCTGCATAATGACCAAATGACAATGTCATTGGTAATAAATAATCCTTACAAGGCAGAGACACAATCTTAGCGTTATGATATCATTGCAAAACATAAGTAGAAACATTTCATTACATTTCTCGTTGATGTTGAACCATTGAAGCTACATCGTCTCTCCTCACTTGTCCGACCAAGGCGTCAGCGAAGACCTCAGCACCTGACTCTGCGGAATCATCCATTTCTTTAGCAGCCATTATCACACCATCAGAGTTATCTGCCCTTGGTAAGCAGACAACTATGGAAACATGTTGGTGCTAAGTATTGCGGAAAGGAAATCGGCCATATTTTATTGTATAATAAATCAAATGTGTAAGGAAAACGGAATATTACTGAGCGGTCGCAAAATTGATCCAAATTATTCGTCACATCAGTCTTAGCCTCACATACATGTCTAATCATCAAAATGCAGACAGAAAACAACCTCAACCTGAAAAGACTTATCAGGTATTTGCTGAACAAAAGTCATGTACGCACAGATACATCCACATGGGGCTTGATTTACTATAGAGAGATGTCCTATCCAGGGCGAGAAAATTACTAGGGACCCGGACGTAACATCATTAATATAGGCTTAAACTGATGTATATAGGATTAAATTGATAATTTAGTTGTGGACATACAGCTGTACTGCAGTTTACATCCCCTAGGACCATTAGGGTATTTTTACGTTTGTTGAGCTGTAAGAATCTCATGCATAACTTCAGATAGCCATGATACTTAATTTTCAGCTGCCACAATGAACTATAATGAAGATTAACGCCGATCCCCACATTAATTAATTTTAGCAAAGCAGGTACCCATACATTTGTCATGTGATGTTTACATCAATGTCGTGTGGGTTTTGACGTTATTTTTATATTTCCCAACGGTCGAATCGCAGCAGTTATAACCTTCAAGGGATTCTTTTAACGCACGTGTCCCCAAAACATTCCCGAAGAAAACATATTTTAAATGCGATTATTGTTTAGATTTTCGACAAGACGTAATAACTAATATTAGATCAGCTCCTTGCAGCGCAGCGAGGTCTTAGCATTCAGCGAAAAAATAAACGATGCGAGGAGTTTGAGTAGAGGAAATCAACACTGTCTTTGTTTTCGTTTCCACTCAAGGTATGTATTCATTATCAATATACTGTCACAATTATTATTTGCATGGCATTGATATATAAACTTGTGAGTCTGACTGAGCAACTGAAATATGGCGATAAGTTCATTTGATGTCAGCTGTTACCAGTGTCCCGTAACATATGACGTATTCAAAGAACTTGCAGAAAAAGAAATTCATGTTTAGAAACGGAAAACCCCCATGTCACTGATCGTTTAAGTTTGTACATGAGTCATATTCACGTTCAGGAGACGACCTCTGACACGCGATATATATTGATATATATATTGCATGTACATGACGGTGGACTGTTCAGACCCACAGTCCAGTGATTATGTTTACGGTTATTCGCTGGTGAGAACAGCTGATAGGTTTATTCATAATGGAGGAAAGAACAACTTCCAGGTAATTAGGTTAATGTTGATGTTTAGTATACACACATGTATATAACGGGTAATATTGAAAAGTATATACTCACCAAGCAACATTAACTTCCTAGGACATTGCATACATGTAATGTCACAAGTTTGCCAATCTTTATACAGCAGGTATTTATTTACTATGCAAGCTGATGTAATCCACTGAACATTTAACTGTTTTCCCCATGTATGTATTTGTATGGCTGTACAATTACTACAATAGATATTTGTACACTCTCAGTCAGGAAAAGTCACAGGACTTAATTGTGTTACGTTTTGAGTGTCAACCTTGTGTATACCTTCTTCTGTTGGATGTAAGTGTAAGTGTTTTCCAGAGTCTTAATCAACATGGAAAAATAAACCCCATTATTACCGCGGATACTATGGGATATTTGTCAAGCTATCAACTACAACTTTACCAGGCAAGGATTGGTTGTTTAGAAACCAACCTTGTTGCTTGTTGTACTGCCTTCAATACTTTCCCCTAGCCAGGGCAGACCAAAAAGCTACTTGAGTTACCTCCTCTTGTGCTCTTGGTATGCAGCCATTAATAAACATGTGAAGCTAACCACGCTCTTGTGTTCAGAAGCGAACAAACCACCTGATATAGCTTGGATGTTGCGGACTTTGATGAAAAACATCAAATACATGTAAATGAGAGGCACTTGTCAGTGAATAGCATAGATATGATTATCATTAATTCCAACACAACCGATCTGCTGTTGTAAAATGTAGTTATGAACATTAGAATATAGAAAGGACACATAAACCAACACATGTAAATCTGTTCTTTCAAAGGTTAACAATCAGTTCATATCAGTGTAGTTCACTAATATTTAACTTGGCAGTTGGGTACTGTAGTCTTATGTTATGCCCAATTTTAAGTCCCTGCTGTGACACTGCTACTCCTTCTCTCTCTCCCTCCCTCCCTCCTTCGCTCACTCACTCACTCACTCGTGTTTTGATTGCAGGGTCTGCTGGGGACAGTGTAAGCCTCAGCAGGGGAGGATGGAATGTGACCAGATGGACTCGCTGGAGGGGTGGGTAGCTATTAAGGAGAGTCCATTTGCAGACCACTTGCTCCCACCTCGTATGACATTCCTTGTGGCATGGAATGATGTAGAGAAAAAGGTGGCTATTTCATGTCGACTCCGGAGCCGTGTTGCTAGGGATACAGAAGACTGTAAGAGTCGGTCAGGGATTGTTTACTTTCCAGGAACTGAAAGGAATCCATGAACTCTTCTGTTTAGTCCATCCTTCGTTAAGTTCATTTCTGCCAGAACTACCTGAAATTCCTCAAGGGTTGTGGGCCTATGTGTACTATCAGGAAACACCTGAAAACATTGACAAGCTCTGCGTCCAACTTGAAGAGTATCTTGCAGTTGCCTTGGAGACGTGTAAAGAGAAGCTTTTGATGTCAACATTGTTTGAAGAGCAGAATGCTGATGATTATTTTGAGAACATTAGTGAGTTCCGTCGTCAAGGTTATGAGGAAGTTGTGCGAAATGCTGAAGAAGAGCTTAAGAATTTACAGTTTGAACGTCAGCACTGTGTGACAATGACAGAGATGCAGATGGTTTATGAACTTGAAGATGAGGCCATATTCAAACTTAACATCCATCTGGCGGAGCTATACAACTACCAACTACAGCCCTTCCTTGATCTCCGGGAAGCTGCACTAACCAAGGTCAAGGAGGCTCGGATGCAGCTGCAGAATGTCAACATCGGTGATCGGGTCAAAAAAGAGTACGCTCAAATGTTCAGTGAATGGCAGGGACATTACGAACAAGCACTGAGCACAATTCAGGAAATCTATGTTAAATATTATGAGAGAACAAGCAACATATATTCAGGTTTGTATTTAAACAATTTAGTTAACAGTTCATCAATCATCATTACTATCAGGTGAACAAGTTTTATGGATAGACAACTTCTTAATTGCAATGGATGTGATGTTTCGGTGTAGATGCTGACACCATTATCAGGCAAGTGATACAAAACATTATTCACAAGGAGAATATGTACAAGAGGTGAAGGTGAGGTGAAATTGGGTTTAACGCCGCTCTGGAGAATATTTCGCTCATATGACGACGTGCATGCGTGTGAATGTGTATGTGCGGCCGCTTGTACTAGCCCAGACTGAAGCTGGTTTTATAGTGCTAGCCCACTGAGATACCATGCCGCAGTGAAGCATGAATACCCTACTCAGACACATTATACTGACTCCGAGCCGACCAGTCCTTGTTGTACGCATTAATGCCGAGCGCCAGGCAGGGACCAACAAGTACCATATTTTAACGTCTTTTGGTATGACGCAGTCGGGATCGAACCCGCCACCTTCCGCTCTCCGGGCAGATGCTGTAACCACTACACCACGGAGGCGGTCAATATGTACATGAAGGATAACTGAGTTTATACAGTTGAGGAGGCCGGTGTACAGTGTGGTTAGACTGCTGATAATAGTTGTGATTATAGATAATCTATCCATAGAACTTATTCATCTTCGTCATAGCAGTTTCTAAAAAGCTCCTTCAAGAAATCATTACTATTCTTCAGCAGTTGACAATGAAAACTGGCAGGATGGAGTAAAAGGGTTTTTGTAGATATACGATATGATCTGATTTCATTTTCTTTAGAATTCTTTCAAGTCATTGTGTTTTGAAAATTGTCCATGTTGTTTCATTTCAGACATAGTATCATCAATGAACAGGGATAAGAAGCAGTTCGGGAAAAGTTCCTTTGATTTGATTGGAGCTGAAAGACTTCTAAGGTAGAGGATGAGGACTTGTATCTGCATAATCAATCAGTTCTTAATCATGTGAAAGTGTTAACTTAGTTTTATGTTTGGATTTTGAAGAAAAGAAAAACGGAACTTGTAAAATTTCTTAACAAATAATCATAAAATTGTATAAATTCTGTTGAGGTTTGAAGTATCAAGTAGTTGTCTGGTGAGTAGTATGGACATTGGAGACTGTGCGGCTTAATGCATAGTTTGTGTTGGACGAGGGTTCAGGAGGATCTCTCGCTGGAGAAACTGCAGCTGCTGCACAACAAGAGGAAGCAGATGGTTCAGGAGCGAGACAAGGTGAAGGAACAGGTGGGTTCTCCTTGCTGTTTCATCATCGTCTCTCCTGCTGGTAAATGCCAGGGCAGAGTAGGCTGCAAGTAGCATGCTTGTCTTGAGAACCAACTGATTACATGCATGTTACTGTCAGAGTTTGTGTCTGATTTTAGGTCATCTTAACATTCACTCATGGCAACTTCAGTTGTCACAAAATGGATCAAATTAGCATTTATGGTAAGAGTAGCTATGTGAATCATGGTAGAAAGCACACACCATATAGTTCTACAGCCCACTGTTTCAGTCGTTATTGCTTGTTTTGTCAGATTGGCTGCAGATTGTCAGATAGTGAGTGTGGAGAGGTTCTAAAGCCCATTGTGTTAATGTTTATAAATAATCTGCATTGTCAGATTGCGAGCGTAGAGGAGTCACCACAGGCACTGCAGCAGGTGGAGCGTCTGGAGAGGCGGGTGATGGAATGGCAGGAGAAGGTGTTCAACATCCAAATGCTGGTCCTGGAGGAAGAGGAGGCCCTCGTCATGACACAGATGACTGCACGGACCCGTCAAGTTGCAGGTGAGTCTCAGATCAGTGTACATGCTCACTGAAGAAAATTTGTTAGCGGTCATTTTACACTGCAATCAGCAATATTCGGGAAAGATCATACTGGCTTGTAATAATTATGACTGGGAGTTATTGTGAGCCCATCCCACATCAAATGATATGCAAGCAATAAAGCCATCAAGCCCTTTCAGATGACAGGTTAGACAATACATTCTCAGGCTCAGGCAAAGGTTCGGAATATTCTTTGTTGCCCTATTTATTGTAAAGATATACAAAGTGAGTGAGTGAGTATGGTTTGATGCCACTTTTAGCAATATTCTAGCAATATCGCGGTGGGAACACCAGAAAGGTGCTTCACACATTGTACCCATGTGGGGAATCGAACCCGTGCCTTCAACATGACGAGCGAACACTTTTACCTCTATGCTACCCCACCACCCCAGATATACAAAGGGCACAATGACTGAGAGTACCCTGTGAACAATTGACTTATAAGATCGTCTCTGTCCCCCAGCTGCTGAGCAGGAGCAGGTGTTCTATGATGCAGTGGAAGAAGCCAGCCTCATTGACCCGTCCCTGTACGATCCGGAGGAGGAGATGGAGGACAACATCCATGGAAAGATTGATCCTGCTATACTCCAGCTGAAGTCAAAACGGGCTGACATACAGAAACGCAGGATCAACCTACGTAAACGGAAGGTGAAAGATTGTTATAGCCTGTAGCTTGTGACATGAAGTGTAACCTAGCAACGCCATATTTGTTTCATCTGCTTAGGCCAGACCAATTTTATTTCTTGTTTTACAGATTCGCCTGTCATATTTTTGCAAGAATAAAAAAAAAACTAATTAATTTTCCCTGCTCAAAAAATGAAATCCTAATGTTTTTGGGCCCAAAATGAAAACTTACAAGACAATTGTGTTTAGATTGTTTTTTGCCCCATATACACTTCATAAATTACCAAAAGTAACTTTGAGTATTTAGAAGGAATATTACTTTGACTGGTGAATTTATTTTATTTTTTTCCCCTCCTGCCTTTAGGTTTTCTGAGGACAAAAATCCGTAAAACAAGAAATAAAATTGGTCTGGCCTTAATAGTCCCTGCAGTATCAACTTTCACAGATCTAACAATCATTAATCAGAGGCCCAGATAAGCTGCATATCTGGGTAAAATACGCATAGAAAATTTCCAATTACGCATTGAAAAATAATTGTTGCGTACCAATTACACATTTAAAATGTTACATACGCAAAAAGTTTATAACAAATGCGTACGGAATATATACTGTATATTTATAAAAATCACATCGATTGCTATCAAGTTGTACTGTTAGTATAGGACTAGTGTTGTACTGTCAGTACAGGATGAGTGATTTTTTATGAAATCATTTCCATTATATTTAAGTTGGTTTTGATTAGGTATGACATAAGGCAGAACATACCTGCTTAGTAAACTTACTCAATGACACAATGCTTAGGTGCGTAAAATCCCTGAAATACCCACATATTTGAAAGCAGTGGTTAATCGAAAATTAAATACCCACTCAACATTCATAATACCCACTCCAAAATAATACAATGGGTACAGTACCCACATGAGCTAAATCTTATCTGGAGCTCTGATTAATAGTTCTCAAATACCTTCTAAACATGTTATCTGTCATTTGAACAGTGAGATTTCAGGAGACTGTTATGGGTTTAATTGACAGAGGTTGTTGTCTGAGGGTCCTTCTCTGATACAACTATTAATTAATATCAACTAATGATTGAGTTAGCATCAGAAAAGAATAGTTCATGAAAGACACAGATTCAAATGATGTTTCTAACACTGATATGAACTGGTGTTACAGGCAACATTAGAGGTGCAGAAGAACAAGAAGGTGAATCACCAGAAGGAGACAGCAGAAAAGCAAAAACATCACCATGGACCACAGATGGTGAGTGCCCTGACCATCCTGTAGGGGTCTGCTTGGCTACACCAAGTGCCTGGCAGGCTGTGAGGCTTGTGTCGGGATTCTGGTATGTTGTCAGTCTTCTGGTATGCTGTCAGTCTTCTGGTACGCTGTGAGTCTTCTGGTACGCTGTGAGTCTTCTGGTACGCTGTGAGTCTTCTGGTATGTTGTCAGTCTTCTGGTATGCTGTGAGTCTTCTGGTACGCTGTCAGTCTTCTGGTAGGTTGTCTGTCTTCTGGTATGCTGTGAGTCTTCTGGTATGTTGTCTGTCTTCTGGTATGTTGTCTGTCTTCCGGTATGCTGTCAGCCTTCTGGTACGCTGTCAGTCTTCTGGTACGCTGTCAGTCTTCTGGTACACTGTCAGTCTTCTGGTACGCTGTCAGTCTTCTGGTAGGTTGTCTGTCTTCTGGTGTACTGTCAGTCTTCTGGTATGTTGTCATTCTCTGGTATGTTGTCTGTCTTCTGGTATGTTGTCAGTCTTCCGGTATGCTGTGAGTCTTCTGGTACGCTGTGAGTCTTCTGGTATGTTGTCTGTCTTCTGGTATGCTGTGAGTCTTCTGGTATGTTGTCTGTCTTCTGGTATGCTGTCAGTCTTCTGGTATGTTGTCTGTCTTCTGGTATGCTGTCAGTCTTCTGGTACGTTGTCTGTCTTCTGGTATGCTTTGAGTCTTCTGGTACGTTGTCTGTCTTCTGGTACACTGTGAGTCTTCTGGTACGTTGTCTGTCTTCTGGTATGCTGTGAGTCTTCTGGTACGTTGTCTGTCTTCTGGTATGCTGTCAGTCTTCTGGTACGTTGTCTGTCTTCTGGTATGCTGCGAGTCTTCTGGTACGCTGTCTGTCTTCTGGTATGCTGCGAGTCTTCAGGTACGCTGTCTGTCTTCGAGACGCTGTGAGTCTTCTGGTACGTTGTCTGTCTTCTGGTATGCTGTGAGTCTTCTGGTACGTTGTCTGTCTTCTGGTATGCTGTGAGTCTTCTGGTACGTTGTCTGTCTTGGTACGCTGTCAGTCTTCTGGTAGGTTGTCTGTCTTCTGGTATGCTGTGAGTCTTCTGGTATGTTGTCAGTCTTCTGGTATGCTGTGTGTCTTCTAGTACGCTGTCAGTCTTCTGGTATTCTGTCAGTCTTCTGGTACGTTGTCTGTCTTCTGGTATGCTGTCAGTCTTCTGGTACACCGTGAGTCGTCTTGTATGCTGTGAGTCTTCTGGTATGTTGTCAGTCTTCTGGTACACTGTGAGTCTTCTGGTACACTGTGGAGTCTTCTGTCTTTAAACAGACTCTGAGTCTTCTGGTTTGATGTGCGTCTTCTGGCACGCTGTGAGTCTTCTGGTACACTGTGAGTCTTCACACAGGCTCTGAATCTTCTGGTACGCTGTTGGTCTTCTGGTATGCAGTCAGTGTTTTAAACAGACTCTGAGTCTTCTGGTACACTGTCAGTCTTCTGGCAGTGAGTCTTGAGTGGATTGATGTGTATCTCCTGTTCACCTGAACCTCATTGCACACTGTGAGTGAGTCTTATGGTAGACTTATTCAACTATGTTTTTAGTTTGACTAATGTCAGTTCTGTGTTGGATAAAACTACTTCTGTGCCTGTTCAAAAGAACATTCCTTTGGATTTCATTTGGTAGATTGGTAACTGCATAAATTTGATTGCTCTGACACGCAGCTGCCAGATATTAGTTGAAACTAGGGCTGGATATTGCCCTGATTCTCATATTGCAATATATTGCAATAATTTAAGAGATATTGCAATATATATTGTGATAATTTTTCCTTATCCTGACTCATGCTAATTATGCTTATCTCCTTCCTCTTGCGAATGATAGTGGAACACTTGAAATCCCTTGAAGTTCCTTTCTAAAAAAGCGGACATAAAATCACTCGTGCCTTTCCCTCCTTTTGGCCCAAATGGTCACATTATCGGCCATATTTGTCACTCTCTCCTTCTTCGCCCTTAGGGACGGTTGTGAGAGCACCTGGGTCCCTATACGGCACATATCCTTTTATTTTAGGACCTTACATCAAATTATTGCTGTATACGTTTTTAAGGATTATGTTCTACATTACGGTTTGAAATTTAATCTAAATTTTCCGTTGTTTGACATGTGTTTTCTTCATGTTTACATTTGATGAAAACTTGTATACTCGTTGTAGGTACCAAGTGTCTGCGGCTGACCCTCATTTATTATGTCCTAATTGCACTGTTTCATGTTCTTTCAGCTCTCGCTGTAAGTTTTGTGTAAATTTAACTTCGGTTGAATTTAATAATTGCCTTTTTTCCATCCATAGACGTGCTAAGGACTGGGTACGAAGGTATTCACAAGTCATGTCTAAATCGAGTGATTGCGCTGATAACCATGTGTTAACCACTGCTGCAGATATTCATAATTCCAGTGAACGTTTCTCAGGAGCAGGTCGATGTACCAGTGGTGAACGCCAGAGGCCATAAGAGATCATCGTCTACTGAGCTGACCCCATCACAGATGAAGAAGGCTAAATCATCATCTTCACTTAGAAGGCTACTACCATGAAGACTTCAGCGAAGTCTAAGATCAGCTCTACACAGAAGACAAGGTCTTTCTCAGCCGAGATTGTTTAAGCAGATGTTTAATGATCCACCCATCCTCATACCTGAAGTCACCATCGTCAGTAAGAAGATGAAGCCTGCTTCTACAGCTACATCGGCATTGTTATCAGCGCAGACTTTGACAGAAGACCTTCTATCAACGCAGACATCGGGTACCAGAGATAACAGCAGCGTCAACTCTTCACAAGTGCAGCGAGCCATAAATGACGTCTCTTCAGTATCAGATGCATCATCCCTGCAGCAGTCTCTTCAGGCAACGCAGAACTTCAACCCGGGACTGTTCATGAAACAGTTTACAGACCAGATGATGTGGATATGGAACGTTGCTTCGCTCAGGAGAAGGCTGCTGTGAAGACCTCTACAACGACTACTATCCTGCGTGAAGGCTCTACACTCTCCCCACCACATCCGGATGAAGAGGGAAGCCTGTGCGAAACATGACGGACACGACGATCTTCCCCATCTGAAGTGAGGAGTCTGGACCAAAGTAGATGCTGCAGAGATTGCTGCTAAGAAGTCTCCACGCAGGAAGGAATCGAGGCGTTCTCCCGAACCCTGCAGACATCACAGATATGAGTCTTCATCTCCATCGGACTCTGACGCCCATCAAGATCCTGCGTGAAGGCACTCCTACAGAGGGGAAGCTACGTCCAGGAACCCACCTTCGCAAAGGCCTAGAGAATTATCTCAAAACTCCAGGAAGGATTCAAGATCGCATCGGCATCAATCGCCTGCGCGAAGCTCATCTTACAGATCATCCTATAGAGACTCAAGGCGTCGTGCATCCATAGAGCGAGAGATGTCTGAATCAGAGAAAGAAGGTGAAGGCATATTCTCTGATACAGAAGTTAACTCCTGGATCGCCAATGGCTTGGACTTATCATCACCTTCTAAGGACACAGATGAGGCGTTTAAGTACAAGATGTCCAACGATGATTTCGACACGCTCACCTTTCCACCGATCGACCCGATCTCTCAAGTACCAGACAACCTCAGCGCAGCTTTTGATAAAGCCACCAAGTCGCAGAATCAGCACATCCCAAAGTTCAACGCCAGGAAAGTCCCTCTACATAGGATGGAACCCTTCCTGAAGGCTCCAGAGGTTTATGATGACTTCAAGATTATCACCAACTTACAAGATTGAGGACAAGAAGTTAGCGCAGCTGGATACAACCACCAGACGTACTTTCTTCGGAATAGCCAGATCGAGGGGTATCAACGAAACACTCATCTCGAAGTTCAAGAATTCCTCCGCCGAAGAAGACCGGATGATATACTCCGCTCTACTAATGCAGAAGAGGGACCATCAGTTTATGTCGGAGCACCTAGCATCCACATCAGCAGGCTTGACTCTCCTGAGAAGACAAGGGTTATTCTCAGCATGCACTTGGAGTGAGCGCTTCACCAAGTCCATATACATAGCCCAATGGTCAGCATCTTACATCTTCGGAGGAGGAATTGAAGAAGTCGCCAGAGATGATTAAATCCATCAACACCTTGGCTAACGTGATTCGTCAGAAGTCCCAACGCTACTCCAATAAATCTAAGTTTTCAGGAGTCCAGAGAGCCAGAGAAAAGAAGTATTCCAGCATGAAAGTATTCCCAACCGGAGCTCCTAGAGGAAACCAGCAAAATTCAAGATGATACATCTTCCTCAGCTCTGACATCTCATTCGTCCAGCAGACTACCTCGCCAGCATAGACTGCAACTAGACTTCACCATCGTCACATATCTACATCGTCGAGGTCTACGCAGTGCTTTCCACCTGGACGACAGGATTCGAGCTCATCACGATCCCAGTCAACTTAGACTGCAACTAGACTTCACCATCAGGCTGCTCACTCAACTAGGATGGCTAGTGAATCTCCTCAAGTCGGAACTGGAGCCGAAACAAGATCTGCAATTTCTAGGAATTTGACTCATCACACCAGTGAATCGCATAGTCGTTCAAGAGGAATGTTGGGTCAAGATACAACAGATGATATCTCAAGCTTTGCTCTCCGTTGACACTACATGCTTGGCAAAGCATGCTCAGTCTACTCACCTCAGCTCAAAACATGACTCGCAGAGGGAGATTACAGTTGCGCCCACTACAAGTATTTGTGAAGGCCCACCTAGACAGTCTAGATCCGTTAATACTACCGGACAGCCTGAAACCATATCTTCTATGGCAGAGGAACCTTTTTGTCAGAGCCGGTTTGCAACACTTATCTCTACGTGGATGCCTCCCTACAAGGATGGGGTGCACACTTCAACAACGAAGTGGCAGCAGGAAAGTGGTCGAGTCAGGATCAGAAGTCACACATCAATCTGTTGGAGATGAAAGCAGTAATCAACGCTTTACAACATTGGTCCAGCGTACTAAGAAACACACGACTCATGGTACACACGGACAACTCCACAGTGGCGTTTTACATCAACAAACAAGGGTCAACAAGATCAACAAGTCTGCTACTCCTGTTCAGCATAGTCGACGACCTGAACATCTACATGAAGGCATGCCACATTCCGGGAGCAAAGAATTTCATAGCAGACGCCCTATCTCGTCCACTACAACCATCCCCGACAGAATGGATGTTGCATCCAGAAGCATTCCAGTTCAATAGACAGACTATAGGATCCCCACTAATAGACCTGTTTGCAACAAAGTTCGACAAACAGCTACCTACGTTCGTCTCACCGATTCCAGATCCTAAGGCATGGGCAACAGACGCTCTAAGCATCTCATGTGAAGGAGTAAATGCTTACCCGTTTCCGCCTCCTGCACTGCTACCACAAGTACTACAGAAAATCAAGCATACGGCTACGTTGCAACTGATTTTAGCAAGGGTATGGTTTCCCGTCCTCATACAAGAACTGGGAAGTCCAACCCTGAAACTAGTTTGAGTGGTCAAACCTACTCGTCCATCCACACACCAGCAGAGATTTGAACAATATGCAAAGAGGAAAGGCTTTACAGCAGTGAAAGCAACACATCCTCAAGTGGCGGAATACTTATGTCATCTACAACAGACGAGACACTTAAAAGGTTCAACACTCTCAACTTGCTTAGCTGCCCTCAGTACAGTTATCACAATGAAAACGGGTATCAAGCTGACCAAAGTACCAGATATTCTGGCACTACTACGCTCGTTCAAGTTGGAAGACCAACAAAAGAAATTTAAGGCTCCTGCCTGGGATCTCAACATAGTTCTACAACATCTCACCAGTGATGCCTACGAGCCTCTAGAATGGACACCCTTTGAACTACTAACTCAGAAAACGCTTTTCCTGATCGCCCTAGCAACAGCTGCAAGGATGTCAGAAATACATGCTCTGGACAAACACGATTTGAATCAAGACATCGTGACATCGTAGATCTTGGATTAAGATTGGATTTTATCGCCAAGAACAAACTGCCTGGTCAGCCTGACAGAAAGTGCCACATTCCAGCACTATCTACAGTCCTCGGGCCACAGGATACACAGGATCTATCCTTATGCCCAGTCAGAGGACTTAAAGTCTACTTACAGAGAACTAAAACAAGGAGCCTATTCATCCCCTTATCCACCGAGATGCCCACGGAAGTCGGACAACGAGATCGGGATGAGAGCCATTATACCAAGGGCCTATAAAGCAGCAGGACTTGACACTGGCCTCAATCCACATGAAGAAACTGCTCGCTCTGCATGGAAACTCGATTACAACTATAATTGAGGGCTGCTTTTGGAGATCGAACACGGTGTTTGCCAACCACTACCTCAGAGACATTGCCACCGAAGACGTCTCAGGCATTCACCAGGTTGGGACACTTGTTGTAGCACAACAACTAACAGTTCCACAAAGGCGCTGAGTAAATCTCACCACTTTTATCACGTGACTTGTGAAAACCAATGTTCTGGAGAGCAATGGCTATAAGTCCATGCACACGTCTAGGACAGACTAGCATGAGTGATAGACCCTGTACTTGTATAGGACATACTTGTACATGAAGAAAGGTCGCATCTCCACTTGATGCGTGCATCAAGAGGAGATGGAGTTGCAATAGATAATGGAATATTAGTATATCTAAAATCCACACGAAAATGTCAGGAGAAGTTTCGGAGAAATCTGACAAGTTGTGGTCCCCCAAGACTCATCAGAAAGAAGTTGAAAGAACAGAACCTTTAACAGTGCCGTCATAAGTTCCCAAGGGGGGTAATACAGGACGTAAATCTACAACCAGTGAATCCAGAATGTGGCCTGACCCACCACCGTTTCCGACGGATTCTGCAAGAGTAGGAGTGAGTCAGGATAAGGAAAAATATGTAATTTTCTGACTAAAATAGATATTAATATACTTATCCTGACTCATGAGGTTAGCCCTCCCAACCACCCCTCTTATGGCACTCTGGATTTCCCTGGCTGATCATGTGACCATTTGGGCGCCAAAAGGGAGGAAAGGGACGCTACTTGTGTGTGAGTGATTTTACATCCGCTTTTTTAGAAAGGGAACTTCAAGGGATTTCAAGTGTTCCACTATCATTCGCAAGAGGAAGGAGACAAGCACAATTAGCATGTGTCAGAATAAGTATAAAATATCAATTATAGTCAGAAATTTACATTATTGAACGGAGGGTTTCTGCCCAAGTGCGTACATCATAAATTCATAATAGCTCTCGACAGTGTGCGACAGTATCTTCTTAGTTGCTGTTACACCATACTTTCAGGGTCCCAGTCCCCATTGTGTATGGGTGTATGCCAATCGTTTACAGATAAATAAAACAATATAGAACCTTGATGTGGAATGTTTAATTGAGGTATTGCAACAAAGGTTTGAGAACATAATGATAAAGTATAGTAATAGTATAACATAAGTTTCATGGACAGTTCTTCAACAGAATGCACTTCAATACAGCTGCAATTATTGTTACTGTATGTCAGTGATAAAATCAGATTCAACTCCAATATAAACTATTGCAAAATGAAACAAAAACATAAACTATTTGAGCTTAACATCTCATGTGACCTCCAGTAACTAACATCCTTGACTAGTATGTCATTATACAGTTAGAAAGACTTAGACCTTTAGAAAGACTTAGACCTTTTTGATAAATTAATAACATACACTAAACGCCAAAAGAAACGTTACCCTCCTTCCTTAATGACGGAGGTACCTGTCTTCAGCTGGCGTTGTGATGCGTGGATGTCCACTTCTTGGTCTGTCTACGGTGACCCAAGTCTGTCTGTAGAGCTGAATAAGTCTTATAACCATGATACGGCATTGGCAACTGCATTAATTGACGACCCCATCTGCGCCATCACAATGGCTCTTTCTCTGTCTTAAGCTGTGAATCGTTAAAAAATCGTTGAAAAATAAAAATCGTCATCACCCCCCAAGCCATCAAAATGTCACATATGAAACCATTCAAACCCACAAAACGTAAAGCATTTAGTAGAGTATTTGGCACTTTTGGAGCCACTTATAAAGATACTCCCACTTGTAAAATGTTACATGAAACCAACAGAAATAAAAATATGTTTGGCACTTTTAGAGCACATTTTTTTGCTTTGGAAACCAAGGGCAGATAATACAAAGGGAGCTAACTCTGGATGACCCAATATATTGCAGAATCTGAACCATATCGCGATAATCATATCGGTTTACCGGTAATATTGCACAGCCCTAGTTGAAACACTGTCCTAATATGGGTTTGAGCCAACTAGCTCAGAATGAATGGAAATATGGTCTGAAGATTGTATTCAGTATATGATTCATCTGTGTGGGGATGTTTTCAGAAAAGAGATCTGAGGAAAGATGAAGAAGGCAGAAAGATGGATTTTATTCAAGAAGAAAGGCAGAAGACTATTGATAGACTCAAATCCTACAAAGTTGTAAGTGACACCAGTTTTATGGATTCTACACTACCTTCTTGTTGTTCATCATCATGCATCATGCACAGAGCAATGTATTTGTTTACTGACTTGGTTAACAATTACAGCAAAACAGCTTTTGAAATAGGAAACAGGAAATACTTCTATTTTCTTCATGTTTCAGTAATAGAGAACCACTGCCAGTACTCTTAATTGGATAAATACTTGATCTTCTAAATAACCAGTCTTGCAGCATTGTGTTTCTATCCCAATAAAGTACTGGCACATGTTCTCTATCTATCAGAGAACACAGGCAAATACTGAAGTTCCACAATTTATACACTGCATATCACACAAACTCCACCATTGAAGAAAAAAGCCCAATTTCAAATGACAGGTTCATGCAGTCAAGTGTTTGTAGTCTAAGGCCAGTCAGACTGATATGAACAAGTTTCATGCCTGTATAAACTGTATACTTTACAGAACCCCATCAGGACAAACACACTCCACTTGTCCAACATACAGTAACCACACATTGGACGGGAGTATTGCCTGTGCAATCTGCTTGGAATGCACAGTGCATAGGTCCAAATGTTCTAATCCAAATTGTACCAGAGGTATCAAATATATCTATAACATAGGTATAAATAAATACCTAATGTATGAATAAGTGGTAGTTTTGCTGCATAATATTAAACATGTGCTTTGCCTCCAGAAATACCCAACACCAGCCACAATCAAGCCACCTCGATACCAACCACCAAGCCAGAGAAAAGGATCGCCAGGTGGTAACGATACTCTGTCCCTTCAAGTTAAATCAAGGGGAAGCAACTCCCTCGCTAGTAATAAAGGTTCTGCCAGACCATCGCCCAGAGACAGAAAGAAGTTTGTGAGGCCTGCAGTTGCCAAGGACACCACTGACTCAGGTGTCACAATCTTCGTTAATGGACAGACTCTAACAGGATCCATGTTGGAAAATGATACAGCCACTTCTATGCCACCTCAAAGTAGCAATCCACCTCCAAGTGGGCCTCCACCACCGCCTCCACCACCACCACCACCACCACCACCTCCTCCTCCTCCTCCACCCCCCCCAATCCCAACAGGTGCCCCTTCTCACCTCACTGGAGCTGGGTCACAAGGGTCTTCTCCATTTGGTAACCTGGAAGAAGCACGGAACAGACTGAAGAAGTCATCTGCTGCAGACGCGAAACCGTCTCTCCAGTTATCTGGGGGGCCACCGTCAGTGCAGTCTTTGTTGGCAGGCAGGAATCAGCTGAAGCCGTTGTTGGAGAGACCAGAGAAAACATCACAGTCAGGTCAGTTCAACAGGATCAGATACACAATTCCTCTTTTCTGTTATTGCCAGACTCAGTATAGTCTGTCTCCCAAACCATGGGGAACAAATCAAATGCTAAATCCATTTCCAGTCTTGAATGATTTAACAGGTCTATATGATCTCAACTCTATATTGCCTCAGCTCTTTGAAATTAAGCATTGTTTCGGGCTCCATTTGAATTCTAGTTCTTCTGTAGATATATTCTTTAAACTTATTTTGGGGACTAAAAAGTTAGTCTTTCCTTGATAGGCCAGCATATTTATCTCCAGTGTATTATGATAAATGCCCCAGACACATCTTCTGAAAATGTTCATCTCTCTAGCTCATGGGAGTAATTTACATAGGTGGCTATTCAACTGTCCCTCAAATCAGACTCAGCCATGAGGCTATGGTGGCCATGTTGTCTGGGGTATTTATAATAACATGTTGGAGGAATACTTCTGTGGGTAACTGAGGGTGAGTGATCACTGAGAATGTATCCCCCTAAAATGTCATCACTAACCTGTTTGCTTATGTTCATTTCCTGTTGAACACGGTTGACAGAATGGTACAAAACTACCATTCAGCATTCATTCAAGTTGAATATATGAATTTGTGGTGTCCGTTTGTGACAATCTGCTGTATATGAGTGAGTGAGTATGGTTTTACACCGCTTTAGCAATATTCCAGCAATATCACGACAGGGGACACCAGAAATGGGCTTCATATTTTGTACCCATGTGGGGAATCAAACCCGGGTCTTCGGCTTTAACCACTAGGCTACCCCACCCGCCCCTACTGTATATGAAGATAGCTTCATGCAAACACACCCAGCGGTGCAGATAGGCTGCGTATCTGCGTAAATTACGCAAATATGTATGTTAAAATTCAATTCTTATCAAGTCTATTGCATACAAGTACACTTGAATTTTTGTAAATACTCAATAAATTATATCTTACATGCATACACACCAAAATGTCGAATCTTAGCTTGCATAGATAAAATAACTGAGGTATATTCAGAGGTTCTATTTCAACACATGAACTTGCCAACTTTCAGTCTATCTTATCGTTCCTCATATTACAGATACAAAATAAATAACTTTTAAACTTTATTATATTTTTACAATTAATGGAAAATGGCACAAACCCAATTGAGTTTGAGTGAGGTGGGTACAATTTTATTGGTTACTCGAAGGAAAATTAGGATACCCAATTGAGATGAAACACAAGCGAGTACATAACTCAATGACCCAAAATGTTATCTGTAGCTCTGCACACCCATCATATCTTTGACAGATCCACTGGGAGACATATTTGGCATGATAAAGAAGGGCATTAAACTTCGTCCAGTACAGCGTGAGGGGAGTGAGGACATGCCATCTCTGGTCAGCAGACCTCCAAGTGAAGACCATCTGCAGATGCTGAAGAACAGACTGACCAAGATCAACCAGATGACCCATGGCAGTTCCCCAGAGAGAGAAGACAGCGATGACAACAGCTTTGACGACTAACTGCAAAGTGGTATCTCTATGAATATTGCTGAAAGAATAATCTATTACAGGAGGGGGTTGGTCAGAGGTTTTTGATGGACTAATGTAATGAAAATTTTGAGCCTGCTCTTTAAGACAAAATGCATAATCTCTTTATATTTTGCTATAAAATGGACATTTTTCATGATCCTCCCCAAAAGTGTATTATTGTATTTGACCATCACTCACTCATATGTTCAAATGAACATTCTAAATTCCCTCTGACTCATCATCCAGGTAATAACGACTGCTCCCTAACATAAGCACTCAAAAGTGCATGTTGAAGTATTAGGAATGTACACGCCTTCAAATGTAGCAGCAGCGTTTTTATAATTATTACTTATACTAATGGACTAAAGACAGCTCATCTTTTGCCTCCTTTAAACCTTTAAAACATTACTTGTTTGAAAAATAATTACAAATATATGTTGAGTATTCTTTAAATAAATAGTGTAAATAGTTTCTATATTGGTCTGTGGAATGTCAAAATGATGATTGTAAACGGCCCTCTCCCAAAGATCACTGTCATGCAGGATACAGGGCTGTAACAGCATCCCTGTGTGTTTGATGTCCTGTCATAGTCTATCAGACTGCAGCCCATTGAATGGTTGTCACCAAGCACTGCCTCGTCCATAAGTCCTTATTGCTTTCAGTGCAGAGGTATTTTAACATTGAATGCAGTGCAATTAGAATTTTCTATTGATTGTTATTGTCATCAGTACAAAAGGCATTTTCACCTTCACATACATAAAGCAGTAGCTATGATAATAATTAGAGGAAAGTTCCATTTTGAGTATGTTTATGCAGTATTTACACCAATGACCCACTGTCAGCCAGTGTGAATGCCGACATGACGTCTCTCATGAATTTAACAGAAAATGAACCAGTGTATAGATATGGCAAAGAAAGAGATGCTGAACTGTGAGTAATGGTTAACAGGATATGGCTTGTCATTTGGTAGTCATATAGGATATTTAATCAGATTTATTTCCCACCAACAGTTTTTTCCCTTTGAATAACATTCTCTGCACATGAAATGTGAACATTGCCGTCTTGAAAGTCTTCACCACATCAGCAATACGAGAATATTGCTATTTCACCATATACAGGAATCATTGTGTCACAAATCTTGTTTTAAATTGTTTTAATTGTTATTGTGATAGTAATTTGTAAATACCCTTATTGTACAGACTATAATTGTACCACAGCCATGTGTTAGATGTAATTTATCCTATTTATTATGATTTTGTTGTGCGTGTAATAATGGTTTCCCATGTAAGACTTTTAAATCGTTTAATTTTGTTATTATTTTAAGCCATAGTCAGCTTGATCTTTTTAAGCATGGTGTGTCATATGGGAAAATAATAAATGTATCAATGAAATATGTAACTTGTAGTTACTTTAACATCATTTCCTGTTTTCACTTTTGCTTGTCAACTGGTCAACATTATTAGGCTGTCCATACTTCCCCCCGTTTCCCACGCACTCTGATGTTTCATACTGACATGAAATATAAAAGTTTTCTATCTTAATTTTCCCTGATGCAGAGGAAAATTATTTCCATATTGATAAGAAAACACAGGTTAGATTGATCTTTCTTCATCTAAATCAATTTAAGAATTGTTTCCAAAGCAAAGAGACTATATATAAATCATGAATCTATTAAGACCATTACTATGAGATACCTATTTGAGAAAAGTGTGATAATTCACATCATAACACCTATTTAGTAATATATCAATGATGACAAACAACTGTTGTGTGTGCTTCTCCAAGCCAGTACAAGAAAACATTGTTATATCACTGTAACCACCAAAAGGTACATGAGGACTTTTTCCTAATTAAAATGTAGCACTCTGAAATGCACATCTGATAGTCAGTGCCCCCAAAAAACAATATTCGTTGAAGCAGTATCACAAGGAGTATACAGTATAAGTTTGTATGTGTCCTGCATCAAAGCTGAGGTGAACTTTTGTACTTTTGCTGTGTCTTGTGAATTTAAACTTGTAAGCAATGTGCAGCTTTTTGCTTCAAATAGGGTTGCAAGGAAATTGTTTTCCTGCTCAGAGAGCCATGTACAGCCTGTTTAACAGATTTATGATCCTCAGAATTGTATTTACAGGATACATGACATCTTATCAAGATGACATAAACCAAATCAGACTTCAACATTCTAACATACAGGAAAGATCAATTTTATGGCCACAAGAATGCTCAACAATAATATAGCATTTACGCTGCGCTTTGGATAATTTCAGCATCCTGTAAATAACAAATTTAGGAAATATTTCTCTCAGCAATAGACGCCCAACTAAAACATATCATAGATTCAATTACAGAAATAGTCGTGAGGGAGACATAGAACAGAAAACTGATCATGTATCCCAGCTGAAGCAACACACAACATGACTGATGTGTACAAGTGTTTAATGAAGACTGATGATGTTACAATTATTAAGATTTGATTTCTTCCTTCTCATTCGTCCACTTCCTTGAACCTCAAGCTCTTGTCTTGGGGCATGTGATAGCACCTGGAGTTCTGCAAAACAGGCAAATGTTTCATCTGATAAATGGGAATCATTAAGTCAGGCACGTACTCGCCAATAATCATGTGTCTTACATTTCACAACTTTCTAAATGGCATTTTTCATTCATAGGGTAAACATAACCATATATTGGAGGGACACGTGATTTTGTCGCATCAATATAAATGTTCAAAAATACAATGAACACCTTGATATTCACTTCTGACGACTGATCATGTGGAAAAGATATACACGTGTAGGTTGGTGGCCCAGTTTTGTACTAGACAAACCATTTTGATACAGGTTTAAGAATTAACCCAAGTCATACAACTGAGAATACTCACAGTTGGCTTCAGTGGAATAATCACAGCTTTGTTTGGTGGAGCTGAACAGGATTTATCTGTTAATCCAAGGCCCTCTTCAACCCTTAAAAGAAATACCACCATGAAGCAAGAGTATAAGGAAATGCTGTGACAGAAAACTAGTATAGTAAAAAATGTTCAGACATTTTCAGTACATTACTGGAATGGTGTTGTGTTTACACCCAACATAAATTGCTTCGAGTAATTTTTCAAATTCATAATTTTCAGGAAATATGAGGGTGCTGCCAACTCATCAGGTGGCTCAAGAATGTGAGACCACAGTAACCATGGAAACTGTTTCAGATGTGATAAGCTTTAAATGGTTCTATAACGAGAGGACAAGGATGACATGTCCCTGATAATTAGAAATAAGCCTGTAAATCTTAATATTCTGTGATCATGCAGTTTGTAATGGCTGTTATACAACTTCAAGAGACTGTTTAGCTCACCTGGACAGAGCCTGCTCCCATAGCTGAACTTTCCATGGTCTGGAAAAAATCACCTTTCTGTACTCACCTGCAAATGTGAAAAACATGCTTTACACATGAACTTTCAGAAAAGGATAAATCATACAAATGATTAAACTGAACCATTTAATAAAGTATCCATCATATTTTTCTTTTAATTTGAAATTACATTTTACAAATTACAGGGTGAAATGACAAACGTTTTTATTATCATAAAGCAAGTTAGAAATATTAGGCATTGCGGGCTGGCTTGCACAAGATAACATGTCCTTCACATGGAAAGGAGAACAATTGACGGAAACAACCCAATCATTACCTCCAATACAGATGCAACAGAGGAGAGGTTACAAATGTGCAAGCATTATAACAACTGATGCAATCGACCAAAATATTTATGAACAAAGCAATGAAGAAAATGAAATCAACACATTTGCCTGTAACTTGGAAAACAACTCCTCCGATGTTGACGTCAGCCTCAAGATTCCACAATCACATGGTGCAAGGGATACCTTCCCTTGATTGAGCAAGTAATCTCCCTTGAATGAGCTGTCTACCAAGTAATCTCCCTCGAATCAGGTGTCTACCCAGCCTCTATTTCATATAATGTCAAAGACACACACAACATCTACTGCAGGAGGCCAAGCCAAGATATTCTAGATGTTACTAGACAACAGTTGATAATGGTGTTAAAATACTGCTTCTCTCATATGTCAAAATCCCAGACAATGATACACAGCAAAATTGTTATACAACATGAGCATTGCATTTACCTCGTTTATCAGTAAAATTAACATGGAGGACAAAATAGCAATAAATTACAGAAAACCTTGCAACTGTCAAACATTTGAAAGACAATTGAGCATCTATTATGTTTAAGCTGATAACACACATGACAAAAAACATGACACACAGCAAGGAACAAGTTGTCCTCACCAAGACATACTTACTCCACCACCAGAAGAAGACAGTAACATCCAACCGCCATGTTGTACAATCAACTCTACGTTGAAAAGCATGTAAACTGTCTGACAGCATATGACCAAATCCACATTAACTGGCAAATGATCGACCACTGACATTTGCCAAACACCTCTTCCAAGTGCTGTTCCTCAAGGAATATGACTATCCACACACAGTGAACACTTTCAGTACCCAAATGGTATCCTTTATCACAAAAGTGTCACGATTAGTTATTGTTCTGAGAAATAAAATTCCACCAATATGGAAACCTAATGGTCTGTGGATTGGTGCTTCATTCAACATGTACATAGTAACTTGCAATATGAAAAGAAAGTAAAACACGACACATTATTCCTGACAAAATATATATCCAGTTGCTAGTTGCTACTATTCTCGGTCTCTGTGGGCAGCAGTATAAATCTAAATAACTACTCTAAATACCTCTCTCAGTTCTCATCAACACTAACACTATCAAACAAAAACAACTTAATCTGAAGCAGTTTCTATACTGATCGTGACAAAATTGACAACTGAAAATCTAAAGTGTCTTTATAGTAAGCATAAAATTAATGACTTCATTATGAGTGTATCTACTTGCACAAAATACCCCATCATATAAACTACTGCTACAATTTCTTTCAATCTTATCTCCTTGAAAGGGTTAACATAGACGCATTAAAGAACAGCATTGAATAACTAAGTACAAAACAGTTCTCTTGAACTAAGAAATCATCCCTTCCCCATAGTTGAACAACTTTCTCAGCAGTGATGACATTCTCAGGCCATGGTTAAGGCAAAGAGTGGACTGTTTTGCTGACCATTCATGGTATACTTGACCACACATTCCACCAAAAGTACGTCCAGAATCTCCAGGAGTCCAAAACAGAAGCAGCCAATGATCAGTCACCCAAACAGCATGTAACAAAATTTCAAAATTTGTCACCACAAATGTTAGATTAAACCACTGACATTACTTTTTGAGTAAAAAATTGACTTGATTGCTAAGCAACCCAGGAAAATGAACTACATGTAGCTTCAAATCCATTTTCCTGCATTACAAAATGCAAAGGAACACACAACACTCGCTTTCACTACTTGGATCAATTTGTTATCAAAGAGACCAACAAAGATCATTGCCAGAAAATTGTTCTTCATCAACCAAGCCCCTTCCAGTGTCTATAATCAATACACTGATAACCAGGAATCTATACTGATTGAACCAAATGTCGATAACTATGCAATGGAAGCGATTTCCACAATAAAATTTGAATTCAACTGATATCCTTTCAAATTATTTATTAATCCCTTATGACAATACATTGTTTTATAAAAACCACTGATGTAATTACTAATGACATAATAAGAATAGTTGATGTATGAAAATATTCAGTGACTGAAATTAGTATCAAACCTTGATCCTGAGCATAAAAAACAGTGATGTAATTACAAATGACATAATAAAAAATATTAGATGTATGAAAATATTAAGTAACTGAAATTAGTATCAAACCTTGATCCTGAATAATAAAAACCACTGAAGTAATTACTAATGACATAATAAGAAATATTAGACGTATGAAAATATTCAGTGACTGAAATTAGTATCAAACCTTGATCCTGATCATCATATTCACTGCACATAACTAACAATGAGACAAGACTGAAGAACTATAGACTGAATGAGTAAAGTAAGTACAATATGAATACAGAGAGGTTATAACATCTCCTCAGATATTTATAGCAATTCTTTGCTTCAAAAACAATGGCCAATGTCTCTTATGAATGTTTGTGAAACACAACTTTGCACGAGGAAATCAAGCCCAAAAGAAAGAATCTGCAACAATACGCTGACGAACTGCTATATCAATGTTGATGTCACATGACCCATGGGGTACGTACATGTGATTTGGGTTCACATATTCAGCCCTGGTAGAGACGCACACACATTTCACGACCATCACAGTCAGTTCGGTTCATGGATGCTGGGAAGAGGGTCAAGGAATAGCAACAGTCACTTTCAAAAACAATGTAAACTGAAAACAATTTGAGACACAGTATACAGCTCTACAGTGTCAAACTACACACAAATTGGTGACAAAAACACATTTCCAAGGATACAGATTGCTCTCTGTGCATCATCTGCATTGCCAAACCGAACCAGACCCACGCCAGTTGATCGACCATTTTCCTTCTCAATCTCTGCAAACTTCACATCACCTATAAATAAATCACCTTGGCTCTTCAGAAATGTCAACAACAGAGCAGCTTTATTGTTTTCAAACAATACTGAACTATTTGAATACTTTAATAATTATATTAACAACATCAATAATAATAACGACAACAGAAAGTTTCTTACCAATACCCTTGAACTTTTGTCTCAGTGCTTGCCATGAAAACGAGTATGGAAGCTGAAAAAGTAAATCTAAGGTTATCTATTCAGTCTAACGTAGAGACAATAAACTTCAGCTATATAAAGTTTTCTTACTCTTCTGTTCATTTCATGTGTGTGAGTCTCCAAAGCCCATTAGCTTTGTGAATGGAAATAGCCAAAACAAATCTAGATACTCACATTCTTTACAATAACTGTGCAGGCATCAGGTCTAGTTGAGCGGGACTTATCCCCTCGGTCACTGTATCCTGATCCCATACTGCTACCTCCCATATTGGAAGAGTTGGAGCCCCAGTTGCCGCCGCCCATGCTACTCCCGCCCATCATGTTGCTGCCCGACATTCCGCTCATGTTAGACATTGATCCAGTCATACCCATTGAGCTGTTGAACGAGTCACCCATTCCACTTGCAGATCCCATCTTATTGTTGCCCATTCCACTAAAATTATCCGACATGCCTGACCCCATGCCAAAGTTGCCCATGCCAGTGCCCATTCCCATGGATCCTGTTCCCATGGTGTTCCCCATGCCTGTTCCCATTCCCATGCTGCCACCTACTCCTGACATTGTTCCCATATTGCCCCCCATACCTCCCATCCCACTGTTCATGTCAAGACCACCCATGGAACCCATGTTACCAAGACCACCCATGCTTGTCGCCATGTTGCCCATACCCCCACCACCCATACCACCGCCCATGTTACCACCTCCCAGAGATTGAGCCCCCATACCTGTGCCCATCCCACCACCCATTCCTCCTGTCATACCACTACCCATACCACCACCCATGCCACTGCCCATCCCCATGCCTCCTCCCATCCCCATGCCACCTCCCATGTTGCCCATTCCTCCCATGTCTGAAACACAACAAGCATGATTATGAAACAAGGATGCTCACTGACATTACAGTCTTATGACATTTAACAGTGGGGATTGATATGTCATATGTCAAGGACACAAACTATCCTACATCTTAAAGAAAGAAAATAGAAGTTGAACAACTGGTAGTCTGGGCCACAGACTTTGTGTACCCCTCTGGATATGTGTAAATGGCATTGTGTATTCATAGCTTTCATGCCAATTTACATTTATCAGAGGGGTATACAAAGTCCATGGTCCACACTACCAGCTGTCTGACGCCCACTTTTGTGGAAGCTGCGGTTCTTATAACCCAACAAAAGTACTAGAATCTGTACTTTATTGAGAAAGTGTAATCCCAAATATAACATATGTTACTAGAGGACATGCTGTTTGGATACATTCGTACTTTGCTTCATCATAAGGACTTCTATTCCAAAAATCTCTCACGAAAGTGACCTGGACCATACAAAGCAAATGTTGGGGACCATTATTTTGTGCAAACATATATCACCAAATGTGTAATGTTAAAATAAAATGCTCAATGAGACTTACTGGACATCTGTGGATTATTATGCAATGGCATTCCACCAGCTCCAAGACCCATACCAATTGACTTCAAACCAGCTGCAACAGAAAACAGTTTCCCATTGAACAAATTGCTTCATTCACCATCAGGTAATTCATAACATATTTCAATCCTTCCCATACATTCATCAAAATGTTCTCAAAATTATAAATGTTTACGCAGGGGAAAAATAAAAGAGGATTTACAATGATGCAATAAAGAATTTACAATGATGCTTGATTAAATGGCAGGAACTTACGTGGAAGTTTGGGCATTGGTGGAGGCTGATCTTCTTTTGCTTTATCCATTCGGACCACCATGTTGCGTTCAAACAATGTTTGACCATTAAACATAGCTCACATAGTTAAGGGAAAAAATCATTTTAAAATATTACATTTTAATTCAAAAAACATAATTTTACTGAGCAATAGTATGTTTTCCTTATGCACAAAAAGAAATTGGTCTGATAAATATCAGGTTCCACTACATCTGCAGAGGGGCGGTGGGGTAGCCTAGTTGTTAAAGCATTTGTTCGTCACGCCAAAGACCCAGGTTCAATTCCCTACATGGGTACAATGTGTGAAGCTCATTTCTGGTGTCCCCTGCATGATATTGCTGGAATATTGCTAAAGGCGGAGTAAAACCACTCACTCGCTCACTACACATGCAGAAGCTGTCGACATCTCCATCAGTACCAATTCAATACTCCATGAGCACAATTACCAAAAACTCACTAAAATGACAACTGTACTGAGGTGAACAACCACTACTAAAGTAGCTGTACACTAATCATCAATATACTTGTAACACAAGAGCAGGGTGTGACTTTGTCATAACATCCATGTCTTATGACAGTACAACCAAGCTTACTTGTATCCGACAGTGATCAAACATTCCATAAAAAAACTTTCACAGAGTAATATTAATAGGTTTCCCAGATTGCCCTTGAGACTGGCATCAATACCGGCATGTTTTACATCCACAGTAACAGTCAGTTTTACATTTACATAAAAAGATTCCAGTGTGAAGGATACAAATTGCCTGTACAGCTTCAAGGGGCATCTCAAACTCCACAGTCCCCATGCCACGGCTCTTGCCCTCTTTGTCAGTTTTGATTTCAGCTTTCAGCACATTACCAGCAAGTTTGAATACATCCTTCAACTTCCTCCATGTCACCTTGTAGTCAAGCTACCAAAGAATATAGCAATCACTCTGGTTAGGTATGAAAAGTTACACTATATAATATATATACCAATTGTTCACTATTTCTAAATAAACCAACGAAATGTTATAACATTAACTGGACAAAATGTTGCCTCCGGAAAATTAGGAATTAATGTGCAAGTCTATGCTTTATTCGTTTCATGTATCTTGCCCTTCTAGGTGAAAATATGTATTGACAACTTTCTAACACTGTCTACTTACATTGGCAACAAACACTGTGTTGGTGACAGGACCCTCAATTCCTAATTGTTGAAGGGTCTGGTTGTCTATTCCATGAGGTATCATGTTTCCACCTCCCATGTTTCCCATCATCCCCCCACCCATTCCTCCTCCCATACCCATGCCACCTCCTCCACCACCACCACCTCCGCCACCCATACCCATTCCACCTCCCATTCTCCCTCCCATGCCTCCTCCCCCACCCATTCCTCCTCCTCCACCTCCACCACCACCCATTCCTCCACCCCCACCCATGCCTCCTTGCATCCTCATGTCAGTTTCACGTTCCTGAAAAACAAAGTAGATATGAAAGACATCTTAAAACTTAATCACTGAGGTCAACAATCATTACGTCCAGAAACAGTTTGTATATCACACTAGCCCTATTCTACTACTGGCAAACAAGAATAAGTTGAGCACCGACCTGACAATTGACCCATATTAGCATGTATGAGTGAAGCCCACTGGCGCTTGCCATTGTTAGCGAACAGCTCCCAGGTTGTCCGCAATCAAGTGTAGTGAAACTTGTGGCCTGTCTCAGCAAACACTGAGTTCAACAGCTACGTGAGGAATCAATTTCATCGTCATGCAATGAAAGTGCACTAGCCTACATCTGCTCTACCTTTCACAAGCCAAATTGGTTTGTTCACTGCCGTGCACCGCCTACTTCTCGTAAACGCGTTCTCTGCGCGGGTCCAACTTATCCTTGTTTGCCAGTAAATTGTGCTGTTGGCTAATGAATACCAGTCATGGAAGTCCTCTTTAGCTCGTATCATTTGAGACTAGTTCACAAGTTTCAATTTATCTACAAGCTGGGAGACAATAAAACTTAATGTACACAGGTAGACACAGACTGACGACTGGAGAAAAAAATACCTTCGACTTGTCTTTAAAAGATAAATTTGAAAGCAGTATCAATCATTAACAAAAAGTAAATACTTGAATTACGAACCTATCAAATGAAAAATCAACAGTGTCATTATGTGTATGAAATATTCAAGAAGAATTTTGTGAAAGAGCATACAAACCTCACGGACAACCATAAATCTGTCCTTCAGTTTGTATTTGTGCATGGTTTCAATAGCTTTCCTAGCTATTTCCTTGTCTTTGAATTCCACCACACTGGAAAACCGAATGTCACCAATGTTACTTACATGTATAATGCATCACATTAAATTAATAAATGACAAAAGTATTATAAGATGGACCCATGACTTTCATGCTTCATTTCACATATATCACTTAGTTTAAACAGATAATAAATTAGTCATAAATGATAGTGTCTCTCAAAAAGACAGGGAGGTAATCAGATATTATCATTGCAAGATTGCAACAAGAACACTTACCCCACTCCTTTCGGTCTCCCATCAGGTAACTCAAAAAGTTCAACATATGCAACCTCTCCAACTGAAATGAAATAATTTCAAGTGTAACTGGGAGATACTCAATGACTAATAAACCATTTTGCCATATGATATGTTAGTCATAACTTTTAATTAAACTAGATTTTAGGAGCAATACTCTTCTGATCCAAGTTGAGCATACAAATGATTAACTAAGTTTCAATATCAAATATTAAATGAAATGATGAATTAACTAGCCAGTCAAACTGTAATTGCTTAATCACTTGATATAAATGTTCATGTTAAACTTTAATTCCTGAGACTGACCTTCCTTTCTGAACAAGTCCTTGATATCCTGCCATTTCATCTCATACGGAATATTACTAATGATGACTCTCTTTGAGATAAGGTTGACTGGCCGACGTCGTTCACGGTCCCTATCACGGTCTCGTCTTGGTGAACGGGACCGGGACCGTCTGACTGGTGACCTTGACCTAGACCGTCGCAGACTGGAATTGGGAAGAGAGCAACATATTAATGAGTTGCCAGTTCAGAGAAAAAGACTGTCTTTCTAAGAATCCAAGACTTGCATATGCTACAGGGCTCCAGATAATTTTTCAACATCAGGAGTACGTACTCCTTGTTTGATCAATATAGGAGTACTGGAAAACCTTAAGTGTACATTTAGAGTACTGAATGAAATTAATGGAGTATCAGTAATCGTGTGTTTCGTTTCATATATGCACCACAACATTGGTACTTTTGTGTAAACAGGTCAATGAACAATAAAACAATACTTTTTCAGATGATTCTAAGACCGTACACCATTGCTGTTGTGCGTATCTGCTACATTTTCTAAATTATTTCCTACGGTATTGTGCATATTTTTCATCCGTACATACACCGATACAGCCCTTATCTGGAGCCCTGTGTTAATATTAATAACCATTAAGTATTTGATCAAGGTCATGTTTCGACCCAAGTTAAGATTCCTTGACATCAAAAACTCAGTGAAAACCCCATATCAGAAAACATATAATGAAAACATACAGATGTCCTAGAAAAATTGGTTATGGCATACAATTCTCTCAGAGAAGTTAAAATCGTAATAATGGAGTGTACTGAGTGCAGCTTACTATAGTGCCAGCTGGGTAAGGCAACTAATGGCTGTTCTGGATTCACAAATATCTCCTGCCTCTTTGAATTTGATCCTATTGTTAGGCTATGCTACCTCAAACTCTATTCTTAGATATCCTTTCTAGTCTAATACCATTTTACAATCCTTAGGTTAGACACACTTTTACAGTCCTAAGGTTGTGAGGTAGGGTATGGGTTTGCTATTTATTTATTTATTTATATATATATATATCTAAGGAGTTTCTAGTTTTGCAGAGAAATTGGTCATTGTGCACAAAGGCAAAACATTGACAACTTGGAAAACTTGTTTCTATTTTGGATAGTGCTCCTTTTGGGGTGTTGACTAACTCCTTAGTCTAGCTCAGATTCACGCTGGCAACATGAATTCGATCCTCTTTGCTGCACTAACTGAAATTTGAACATGTGTGCCTACTTAACTACACTACTGTTAAAAATCAACAAAATTAAAAGATGACATTAAAGGGAAACAAAACTACATCTACAATAGCATACCATTCAAATTAAACCATGTTATAACGCAATCTTAGATTGAATATTTACAAGAGACATGAGAAATGCCAAATGGAAACCACTGATTGCTATATATCCATGACATCCTCAGAGGAAGGGGTGCACTTTATTGGGTGGGTGAGTTTGGTTTTACACCGATTCTAGCAATATTCCAGCAATATCACGGCAGGGGACATCAGAAATGGGTGTGGCATGTGGAAACATCGGGAAGTAGAAACACAATACCCGTTTCGGCTGTATACATTGGCAAATTATGTAAACAAATTCATCACTCTAGTAAAATGGATATATTTCAGTGGAATATCTCGTCTAATCATATATAAAGTAAAGTATTCATCTTTGAATTAGGTTCTAGAATATTTTGAAACTAGTTTGACTTATCATCATTGCACCTAGCACAAATCAAAACTAACTTTGCCAAGAGTAATCCTGCAAGAACTATAAGGTCAAGTGCATCTTTACTGTCCAAAAAACATAACCGGAAGTGACATATTGTGCAACTTCACACAGCACACAGGAGCAAATTCTATGGCACACTTTAAGGCTAAATATTATTATGTTACACTACTGTTACCATGTATCCAAATGAATATAAGTTTAAATTGTTTTGGTTAAACTTAAAATAAAATTACATAACTAATCCTAATGATATTCCTGAATAATTTTCACATTCAATATATTAGGATTCAATACTTGTGGAAAGTAAATGTTTGACAGTGTTGAAAATCTTGTTGAATGAGGAGTGACTATATACAACATTATTTAAAACAGAAATGAAGATAAAACTAAATAAAATAAATGAAAATATATATAAAATACCAAATGTCAGTTGGCTTTCATAATCCTGATAGCGGTAACATTAACTGCCAAGATAATAGAGGGTTTCATAATAATTATTCTATTATATACAATTTCCCTAATAAAAGAAAGTGTCGTCACTCTTAACTTCTTTGTTGTAAAAATAACATGTTGCCTGCGACCTCGTTGTATCGTGGTACTTGATATATCCGTAATGGGAAATAAATTGTGAACTCATAAGGCCTATTTTATTATGAAATCTGATGAGCATGACATTTAATCTACATATTTGAGAAAAGACTATTATTTTAACTTTGATGTTTTTTCAGCAAGAGCAATTAGATGAGAGAACTCCAGTCTCCATCGTATCGCGGTATTGCCATTTTCTTACTATGGCACATGGTACAAGCAAATGACACTATCAAACATTTACTTAAGACAAGTAACGAATCTAAATCGTCTTAATATTAAAAATTATTTAGGAATTTCATTAAGATAAGTAATATCATCATGTTTTGAACCAAAACATCTTAACCTTCTATTCATTTGAATATAAGGTAGCAATAATGTAACATAATTAATTTTGGCCACCTTAAAACCTGCCATACAATTTGCTGTCACGTGCAGGGTGAAGTTGCACAATATGTCACTTCCTGATATAGTTTTAGGACGGAAAATATGCAAATGACCTTACAGTTGTCGCAGGATTACTCTTGGCAAAGTAAGTTTTGATTCGTGCAAGCTGCAATGGCAGTAGGGGTCATACTAGTTTCAAAATGTTACTGCAAAGATGAATACTTTAATATTTCTACAATTAGACATGACATTCCAATGAAATAAATGACTTTTTCAAGAGCAATGATTTTTTTTACATAATTTGCATATGTAAGCAGCCAATGCGGGGTGTGGTGTTTCTGCTTCTCCAATGTTTCCACGTGCCACGATATAATGAATGTCGCGATACAAGGTCCGAGTAATGCGATTATACATGTAATTGTTTTTATACTTAAGTACATAATGGTATATCACATTTACAGTCATATACAAATTTGCAAGGTGAAAGATTTTGGTAAGCATAATCCGATCAAATATTACAATCAAAGCGGATTTCCATGCTTTTTAACAGCAGCGAAACTCTTTGACAGTATGATCTTGCCTATTCTTAAGTAAAGCACAGAAATATTTCAGGAGGATTTTGTATTTACCATCCTCAGCCAGTAATGATGCCATTCTAGGAGATTGCAGAAGATATACTAACTGTATTTTAAAATGTTATTAAAATAAATACTGGACAAAAATCATACATATGGACAACGAAAGAATCCCTAAACAGACTTACAAGATGTTAAAAAAACTGGATGATGTCGGCAGAACTTCATGGGTTACCAACATTAAAAATGTACTTTTCCAATATGGATTTGGATATGTATGGAAGTGTCAGAATGCTGGACATATCAATGCCTTTCTATCAGAATTCAAACAGGGAGTGAGAGGCTCTGCAATCCAAACCTGGCACACTTTAATGAACTCAAACCCTAATCTCATTGCTTACTCGCTTTTCAAGTCATCTCTAACTATAGTCCATTATCCTCGATACTATAGACATGATTTCCTTCATGTTAATAAACTTATATTTACACAAGCCCTATCAAGATTCCGATGCTCCTGCCACACCCTCATGATTGAGGACAAAATCTCAACATAGAACAAGAAGACCGACTATGTGCCTACTGTCTATGCTTTGGAACTTTAATATGAAATTGAAAATGAATATCACCTTTTGCTTGGATGTAGTGCCAATTAACAAAAATAACATCTAAGAAGTAAATATCTAAAGCCTAAATATCATTTTAATCCTACATCCAGTAAATTTATTGAATTGATGTCCTCTGAATATAAAAGAGCACTTTTACCTTAATCAAAATTTGTAATTTTGGCATTTATATGATTTAAACATCATTCATCACAAACCTGATGGGTAAGAGTTCCGCCCGAAATGTATTTTATTTATTAGGATTATTTCGCGGGTTTAGGGTTAGGTTTAGTCTTTTTATAAAAACCATAGGCCTATGTTCTTTATGTGATTTAAACATCATTCATCACAAACCTGATGGGTAAGAGTTCCGCCCGAAATGTATTCTATTTATTAGGATTATTTCGCGGGTTTAGGGTTAGGTTTAGTCTTTTTATAAAAACCATAGGCCTATGTTCTTAGGCATAGAAAATGGGTAATGGGCGGAAATCGTTCCGTTCTGTGGGCCAATGGACTGAAACTTCATGAAATATACACATTACTTGTAGCCTCTGTGATACAGACGACAATGGAAGAATGCTTCAACAAAATACACATTTTCATTGCATGATGGTAGGAACTTTAAGACCGATTTGGTAAAAATTGACAATGCAGCACCCTGGTCCCCACTAACTAAAATAATAGTTTCACCTATTGCCTCAGTATCCACAAGCAAGGAAATATTTCTTGTCTCACCGGCTTCGCCATGTTGAATTCAGCATGGAGAACCAGTGCCCCAAATTTCGTGAACGTAATTTAACGTGTTTAGCGGCAAAGACACATTAAATATGCATACCAAAGTGGCAGAACTCTAGACTTAATTTCTATCCTCAACTCACCTTTGGCGATCAGGTTTAACATCCTGATCTCTCTCAGTGTATCCTTCGTTGTCGAAATCTGCCATTTTAAGTTAGCCTCGTTTGGATTCGACAGTTTCCGCCTGCCTTCAGATAATCTCGTTAACCAGTACATGTATGTACTCTCCAAGCACCTCGGATTGCAACGTTGACATCAACTGCTGAATGACCACAACATGACAATCAAAGAAGTGAAATATGGAGAATTAGATACGGCAGAAAAAAAATCTTTCAACTGAATAAATGTTCTGTCATGTTAATAACTGTCGGGTTTACTAAACTTTACACACCATAAAAGGAGCCAAATGTCGCATTAAACTTGTTGTTATTCTGCAAACAATTATTAAGGGACCGTTCATAATTTATGGCTAGTGGGGGTGATGATGATTTCTGTTTTCTTTTTTTTCTCTTTCTTTTTTTGGGGGGGGTGTCACCCATTTTGTTCTGGGGACGCATGGGGGTCAGTAATTTTGTACACCTGTACTAGGGGTGGTCAGCAATTTTGTACATAGATCTAGGAATATTGAAAAAATGTGCTTAAACATTATGGGAAGGGAGGTGGGGTCATTGATTTTGTACAAGACATGCAGGGCGGGGTCACTTACTTTGTACATAAATTTTAGCGGGGGGCGTCATTCACATTGTACATGCTTCTCCATGAAAATCATCTTCCCCCCCTTCTCCCCCTAGGCATAAATTATGTAGGTCCCTAAAGGAAGTGTATCAATGCACAAATGTAACTGCGAATACTCTTTTCACTCTCATGTAAAGTAAAATAGCTTCATTTTTGTTTTTGCTGAAATTAATATAATTTCAGCAAACACAAAAATAAAATAAAGGGATAACATGATGGGAACGGAAATTACTCTGCTGTTACAACGTCGACTTCCTTCAACTACTGCAAAATTTGCAACTTGTGCTTTTGGAAAATTGCATTGTTTGAAATCAGTTGAATTACTATGGAGGTCAGTACTGGCTCAACTCGAAACACACATGGCTGAACAGTGCATGCATCGAAGGCTGCTGTTTTCACACAAGCTATCATTCCTTGCACACAAAGCAATGTTCACTTGCTTGACAACGACATTAGAACATATGTCGAAACGTCGCTTCCACAGAATCTTGACAACGACATTAGAACCTATGTCGAAACGTCGCCTCCACAGAATAAAAGAAGTTGTATATCCATAATAATTGTCATTACTCTTCATCAACTCAACTTCTAAAATGCCCATCAAAGAAATTCCCTGAGCTCTATTATCAGTACCCATAGTAGAGAACTATGACATTGAGCTTGCTTTTAAGGACTGCTTCATTGAGGATGTCGACAACCTGGGTTGTGGGGCTGAAGGTGAAGATAATAATGTTGTCTTTATATGAATAAAAATAAACGCAATCCATAATTACTTGTGGTCATATATGTACACAAAACTGAGTATCTCAAATGATTGTTGGCATGTAAATCGAAATATATGATCGTTAACCTCGTGTTCTCGTCGGGATGTGTGTAAAAGCAAAAATTAACGATCAAATAATGCAAAAGAACTATTGGTAAACAATTGGCCAAAACAAAAATACCTAAAATTCTCAAAATCAGGTTTTCTACCCTTGCTTACTTTAAGTTACATTGATAACATTTAAATATTGTTGTGGTGAAATATTTTAACAGTTAAAGTTTTTTAAAAGGAGATTTTAATAAAATAAAATATAATCCAGATTCACGATTAATAGTCGGCGACATTTAATAATAACTAGATATTTCTATAGCGTTAGTATCCAGTTTAGTAACTGCACAGAAGCGCCTTTTGGAGCCTGCACAAAACCTGCAAATGGTTAGCAATATGTTTCAGTGAAAACGTCGGTTTTCAACTTTGACTGAAAAGTAACTAGTTCTGTGGTTGCGAAGCCCATTTCTGGTGTCCCCGCCGTGATGTTGCTGGAATAGTGCTAAAAGCGGCGTAAAACCAAACTCACTCACTCACTCACTCACTCACTCAGTTTTGTGGTGGATCTGATCTTCTGTGGAAGGCTGTTCCAGAGAACGGGGGCTGCTCTGAAGAAGCCGCGGTTGCCAAAGCGTGTTTTGCTGGGTGTTGGAATACGGAGTAGATGTTGTCCCCCTGATCTCTGGGCTTTGGGTGCCTCATATTGTAGATAGGGTGGTGCCAGTCCCTGCGTCGCCTTGAACACTAGTACCAGAATCTTGTACTTGATTCTCTCTGCTACCTTGAAATTCTTTTAGGCTGTGCTAACACGCTGGTTCTTTCTTGTCTTGGTCACGAGTCGGGCGGCTGCATTTTGACATCGCTGAAGCTTGTTGGTGAGGTGTTTCAGGATACCGTACAGCAATGCATTGCAGTAATCCATATGCGACAACACACAGGACTGGACTAGAGTGGCAGCAGTCTTTACATTCAGAAATCTTCTTACTTGACTGATGTTTTTGATGTTACAGAGTGCCGTTTTACAGACTTATAAAACATGAGATCCTGCGCTTAGAGATGAGTCAAAGACAAAACCGAGGTTGCGTGCTTTGTCACTTGGAGGAATAACACACTCTTCAATCATGAGGTCTAGAAGGGTTAACTTGCTTCTGAGAGACTATAGAACAGATGACGGGATATTTTAAATGCTAGATAAAGCTGAGTGTCATCAGCGTAATTGTGGAATGACAGATGATGTACCCTTGCAATGTCTCGAAGAGGGGTTGTGTAAATGGTGAAAAGAATGGGTCCCAGCACAGAGCCTTGAGCGACGCCACGCGTTAGAGGAACCTTGCTGGAAATACTATCTCTGATCTTCGCTGACTGGAATCTTCCAGAGAGATAGGATAGGAGCCAACCAAAGGCACTGTCTTTGACGCCGAGTCTATGCTGGAGAGTGTTCTATGAGAGTGGACTGGGGCTCCTTTCACGAAGCAACCTTTACTAAGGTTAACCTTAACTCCCATTCTTTAACACTGCACTAAGGTTACCTTAGTGACTTACGATCACCTTAGTGCTTTGTGAAGGGAGGCCAAGGTCAATGGTATCGAACGCTGCTGAGAGGTCGAGTAGCACTAGGATGGCGGACCCTCTGAGTTCACTGATTGCAGTATGTCGTTTTGTACACAGGCAAGTGTCGTCTCTGTACTATGGCGACATCGATATGCCGACTGTAGAACCTCTGTACACCTGTTTCTCATGATATGTTCAGTGAGCCTGGCTGCGACAATCCTCTCAAGGACCTTTGAAACAAAAGATAAATTTGAGACGGGTCTATAACTTTTGAAAACATCAGAGTCAAGGTGAGGCTTCTTGACCATTGGTTTGATCAGAGCAAACTTCATTGCACTCGGAACAGTTGGAGCGATTCATTGACCATTTGTGTAATCATGGGAACAACTTCATCAACGCACTCCACCAAGAGCCATGTTGGAATAGGATCCAGTGAGCATGATTTTGAGGGACTCTTCATGATTACTCGTCTGACTTCATTGTCAGTGGTAGCTTGACAGTTCAACATCTCTTCTAGTGCTTGGACATTATCAATGATGTGGTCGTTTTGGGAGGCTGATGCTGCCGATAGTTCAAGATACTCACGTATAGTGCTGATCTTTGCTGAGAAGAATTCATAGAAAGAAGTAACCAAGTTCTCATCTGAGTATTCACTTGGAAGTGTCTGGCTTGAATAGGAGTCTATTTGAAATCCGATAGACGTCTTTTGATCTTGAGCATTCTCGATAATGTTGGCAAAGTAGTTCCTCCTAGCTTGTTCAAATAGAGCTGTGACTTCATTACGTGCCGAGGAATGCATCTGGTTGTGAATGTTCAAGCCAGTGGATCGCATCTGCCTCTCAAGCTTTCGACGAAATCGCTTGGCTGTTCAAATTTCTTCATTATACCATGCTTCCCTGGTATAAATGGTTACCGTACGGATAGATACTGGAGCGTGCCTTCAACAATATCACGAATATTCTTTTCGCAATGTTCATAGCATTCACCAGGATCTGAACAATGGAGGTTTTCAACAACACTCTTAAGATCAGATTTGAACTCTGTCAAATCGATTTTTTTTACATTTTCGAAACCATATTTGGCATCTTGGTCTCTTGGGCACACTGAAACTGGCAGTAGCTATGAAAGCATAGTGATCAGACACAACAGAATGATCCATGCGCGCATTTCTGATATCCAGTTTATTGTTTCTTGTGATTACAAGATCCAAGGTGTGATTTTGACATGGTTTGGTTCACCAACATGCTGAACTAATCTATACGCTTCAAGGAGTTCCAAGAATCTGGCTGTGTCGAGCTGTCTTCTGTCTGTCTGTCTTCTGAATGTTAAAATCCCCACAGATAAGGAGCTTCCCCTCTGTCATACTGAATTATTCTAGGAGAGAGCTGAAGTCAGCAATGAAAGCATCCGCTTTCTTGTTTGTCTTCAGAGAGTGAGATTCTTCCTGGAGGTCTGTACACACCAGAGATAATCATAGTTTGGTCGTCAGATTGTAACTTGGCAGAGAGCATTTCAAAAGAGTTGTAGGTATGTTGTGGTTTTATTAGAGAGCCTTAGATGAGATTATGGCTACACCTCCGCCCCTCCGCTTGGTTCTGGGTGCATGGGTACATCTGTATCCTGTGGGTGTCATCTTGGAGATAACAAGGCTATCAGTATCCCCTTCCCGCAACCATGTCTCTGGGATTATAAGAACATCAAGTTTGTTGTCCTGAATAAGGTCTCTGATGGATTCAGCTTTGTCCATTGCTGGCGTGTGAGTTTTCACCGACCTTAAAACACTAAATCTAGTTTGCTTTGTTTTTACGGTTGTTGAGGTTTTGTGTTTTTATAGCATATATTTGAAGCATTTAATTTTGAATTTGTTTTGAACTCGTGTTACATACTTAGTTGAATTAGAATAATGAATTTCTTTCACGAAAAAACAGCGTAAAACGAGTTGAATTAGAATGGGGATAACTGTACTGTGTTTGACGAATTGGGGACGTATACAGGTGGTTATACAGCCGCTTACGCGTCACCGATATAACTATATAACCACCGGTATACGTCACCAATTCGTCAAACACAGTACAGTTATCCCCTAAATTTCCCGTTAAATGTACCACCGATGACGTTATGTACAATGAAGACCTGGCGTCACTTCCGGTAACGACGTCTGATGACGTCGTTATGGAATGACTTTCGGTTAATATCTCGTCCACTCACACTCTCCTACTCAGAGTTCCATGCGACCAGTTAAGTTATCACTGCGCAGGAATGTGGTCCATGCAGTGAAGACCAAATCTTATCCCTGATTGGATATAACCTGCTTCCAATATTTCAGTTGTAGTCTACCATTTGAGACATTCGACACAGGCTTATAAGCACCACAACAGTCAACCTCAGGCCTAAGTTCAATGTAAACACATTCTCGCTGTTATCTTCATCTCTCAAGGTATCTCGTCAAGTCAAAACATTGATTACACAACAGTCTCGTTTCCTTCTGACTGGGTTCCGTCCTATTGCGCAACTTAGTACAATAACCAGTCCAGAATTTTGTGACCACCTCATTCAACTGGATATATAAATATTAATCAATATTATTTGATACATCTAAGCACTTGTATATTGCAACACTACGCTCCTTCTAATCATTACAAACACGCCGTGCAGCGTGCTCTGTCGTACACGGAACAGGGTGCTCTGACAAACGGGAATGTGGAAATCCTGGAAATCTCAAAACGAGGCTCGGTCGCTAGAAAAGTTTGGGGGTCTGGTACGGACTTGATATTATATCAATCACATTGTACGTTACAAAAATGCACTTAATAAGCGCAAAGAACACATGACAGGAGTAACCAGTGAGCCAGATGAGTTGTGAATTTTGTACGACCTCTTCAAACAGGGGCAGTCTGTGACGTCTTGTTAACGACATGCCGCCTACACCTAGACATAAAATATAGAAATACGATTTTATTAACCTTTTAAATGAACATTATTTTGTATATACCATTAACAAGGAATTGGAACTGAGTGTAACCAGAGTTGTTTGTAGTGTCTCTTTTCACTTTCACACGAGAAAAGTCGGATCAGCTGAAAAGTAGGTCATTGTCTGAATTGGTTATTGAGACTCATGTTTCGGTTTGTCATAATGACAACACGCTAGGCGAGAGACCATATAATAAAAAATTATATGGTCTCTGGTTTGGTATATAGGCTGCGCAAGCATGATTTATCGATTTGGGCAAAATAGCATTCTCCGGTAAGACACAGTCCAAAGTAGGAGCCAGAGTAGGGAAGTGGGAAGTTAATAATTCCAGAGGTCCCATTGATGAATTGACAAATCTTGGTAAGGAACTCCGGTAAGGCTCTTACTATGACTCTGGATTAAACTTTCAAGAATGCAACCGATCGTCCACCCAAATCACGCAATTCTGAAATTTGTGATGCTGTAGCCAGTGCCATAAGGAAGGCGGTCTTCCAAGCAAGATGAGACAATGCTGCTTATTTCATAGGTTCAAATCGACGATGAAAAATTTCTGATAATACAACTGACAAATCCCACTTCGTAGTTATGCGTTGACTTCGGATATCCTCTAGTTCAAAGGATCGTAACATGCTTGTAAGAACTGGATCTTTCCCATATGTACCCGGTTAAGTAAGAGTAAGAACAGATGCTAATGCAGAGCAATAAACGTCATGGGTTCCACACAACAGATGTAGATCTTTTCTGAGATGTAGCAAAATATCTGCAATCATCGGCTCCGTTATAGAGACATTGGTTGTTCCTGATCTGATTCGCCACTGCTGGAATTGGTCCCATTGATAGTCATATAAAGCGGATGTTGAAGCCCTACTGACTGTGCATCAGTTGGGCAAATTCCCTTCTCACGCGAGGTGTCGCTGGATAGTTTCCATACGTGTAGCTGCAGATTATCCAGATTGCGACGGAACCTGCATGACCTTGGTTGTCTGAGAAGCGTTCGGCAATGATGAAGACGTAATGGTTGGTCTACAAGTAGAGATAGTAGATCTGGGAACCACCAGAAAGATCGTCATGTGATGGTTCCTGATCTTGGCTAGGACTTGTGGAATGGACGCTGTTGGTGAAAAGGAGTAACCAATCACAAGTTTGCATAAGCTTGTGGATTTGGGCCTGAACTGATCAAAGTCTGCGACTGATTGCTGAGGGATGTTGCAAACAGATATATATGAGGTTGTTCCCATTTAAGTGCTCTCGTAAGTTCATGAGCACTTGATAATGGGTTCCTCCGACTCTATTGATATAGGCAACTGCAGTGGCGTTGTCCATGGCAACTAGAAAGGAGGAATTCCTGAGGATTGGAGCCCAGTGCCGTATGGCTAATAATATTGCTGCCGTCTCATGTGAAATGTGAAATGGTGATTCTCCTAGAGACCTGATTCCCTCTTGTCTTCTAGATGAGCTCCCCATCCTGTCAGTGAAGCATCTGTGAAGAGATGACGATCTGGCAAAAACATCCTGATTCTGAATATATTCCCATGTATGACGTTGTTAGGTTCTCCCACCATGCAAGGTCATTGAACACAAGATGACAGAGGCTTGCTGTTTCCCTCGATGCAATTCTGAATGAATCTTAGATGCAGTCTGCGTCTTAATATAACATCCTGCGTAAATGTAAGAGTTCCTAATAGCAACATCCATTGCAGAGTGTGTGGAGAATGTTGGAACTTCGATATCCTGGCTCTGACCTCCTAATGTCCTTGATTCATAACTTGCTCTTGATCTAGGTACGCCTGCATAGGGATAAAGTCGTGAACCATGACTTGTTCGCTGAGCCTCTGCCGGTGTAAGTGTACAAGGTTGTGCTGCAGATTCAAGTTGTGGTCCCCAGGTGAAGTTTGTGCTGCAAAGTCAAAGTCATGGTTGATGGCTAAGTCACTGGTATTCCTCTGTAGGCGAAACTTGTGGGCAGTGGTCACATTGGGAAGCACAGTAACATGGCGTGGTTAAACATTCCCATCATTACACATGGGGGTCTTGTGGATCATTTAGTACCCGAAAGGAAGGCTGAGATACATTTGCTGCATTAGATTTACCCATATTGATATCAAAATGGAAAAGAATAACCTGGAAAAATGAGTAAATTATAACAGAGAACAAGTAAACATACGCGTTCATGTGTGCCATAGGAAGAATTATTAAGTTCCTGCGCTTACGTTAGGGGAGATAACGCCCACGGATTGGGTTTGGGAAGACTATTTGGAAGAAAGACGACACAAGACAAAAATTATATTTCAGTTGACCCTGAACAGAAGTAAAATTCATGAATTAAGGCAATCAAGTGTCAGAGCGTCGTATTCCTAAGAATTGTGTAATAGTACTGACATTGAAACTAACACTGTGTGGTGGCTATGTGTTGTTACGTGAGTGAGTGAGTGAGTGAGCGAGTTTGGTGTTACGCCACTTTAGCAATATTCCAGCAATATCACGGCAGGGGACACCAGAAATGGGCTTGACACGTTGTACCACTCAGAGGGACCAAAACACTTTCATGTTTTTTGAAGTGGTTATGGTCTCTACATATAAAAATGTATGATGGCCATGACGGTTTGGTAGCTCAGACTCAGAACGAGGCTAAATCCATGATGGCCGCCAAAAAACCCAAAATGTTCAAAAAATGTCAATTCCAAGCTTTAGTCATGACTGACTGACTGACTGAGTTTAGTCATGCTTAACACATTGTGCCCATGTGGGGAATCGAAGCTTCAGCAAACTGGTTGGAAATCAGCAAATTGGTTGGAAATGAGAAAAGGGGGGTAAAATGGTGCTAACATGATTAAACAGATTTAATTAATATCAAGTTGTGTTACTTGATACCTTTAAATCATATTTTGTGCTGGTTTTGTAAGAGTGAAAATTGTAAGTTCAAAGAACGTTTTCAAAAACTTATCATTTAATTTATTCTGAAGACAGGTCTTTAATTTCAAGTTCCTTAATTTGTGTTGTGATAGAGTGAGAGCTCCTTCAAGTTCCTTAATTTGAGTAGTGATAGTCACTGTTCCGCATCATAAACATCAGCTTCATCAGTGTCACTCTTCGGCATGTCATGGTCCATTGGTAAGGCACTGACTATCACCACACAAATTAAGGAACTTGAAGGCGCTCTCACTCTTATAAATCGAAGACCTGTCTTCAGAATGAGAATGAATTAAATGAAGTTTTTGGAAACGTTCTTTGAACTTACAATTTTGACTCTTACAAAATCGGGAAAAAATATGATTTAAAGGTATCAAATGACAAAACTTAATATCAATTAAATCCTTTTAATCATGTTGGCAGCATTTTACCTCCTTTTTTTCATATCCAACCTATTTGCTGAACTTTACTCATGACTAAAGCATGGAATTGACATTTTCTGAAAATGTTGGTGTTTCTTGCGGCCATCTTGGATTTAGCCTAGTTCTGAGTCTGAGCTACCAACTTGAGATGTCCATCATACATTTTTTATATGTAGAGACATAAAGGAATATAAAAAACACTAAAACTTTTGTTCCCTCTGGTACCAACATGTCAATTTTCAGCTCCTGGCTCATGGCCTATATGGGGAATCAAGGCCAGGTCTTTGGTTTGACAAGCAAACGCTTAAACCACTGGGCTACTGTGTTGTTTAGAAATTAACACATAACAGGTTGCGATCAGTGCAACACGAACTGTAAATTTCATACAATATTGACATGGAGAGATATAATGGTTCTGATAAAATGTATTGTAAGCTTTAAAGTGGCCTTCACATGGCAAACTAAAGTTTGACAACACATGTTGTCAAACTCGAGGTTGAGAGTGAAGATTCCAACAAATCGCCACCAACACCAATTTCAGAGTTGTCAAACTGTTGTTAAGAAGTAGGATCGGTCTCTATTCTCACCAGCTTGCCATAAAACTTTGGTGTTGTCAAACTCAAGTTTGACGTGTGAAGTGTTGTCAAACGTGTGTTGTTTAGGAACAACTCATCGCAGTCAACGAAATTGTCACGTGATGTTTTGGTCGTCTGGTCAACTCTACCTACAAAATGGCATCGCTCAAATGACATGAAAGTTTGACGTGTGAAAAAGTGTGTTTGACAAATTTTAAAATTTTAACATGTTTTCAAACTTTAGTTTGCCGTTTGAAGGCTGCTTAATATTTAAATATGCTTTTGATCCATACTTTTGATCCCAATTGTCAATATGTAGCTATTAATCATGTCTACATTGTATGTGGGATGATGCCCTAAAAAAAAGAAATATATTCTATCATGTTCTTCAGCAAGTGAACATGCTAAGTAAGAGAATTGTGTTAATATACATACATGCTAATGTTGACACAAGGTAGGTTTAGGAAACAGGCTTTTTCAAGTAAAATTTATATTTTTATACTTATCCTGTCTCATGATACTTTGCTTATCTCCCTTTCCTTTTCGAATGGTAGTGTAACACTTAAGGATGGTCAGATGACTGTTTGCGCGGGAAAAGGGCAGTAACTCGTGGGTGAGTGTATTTTTATGTCCGCTTCGGGAACTTCAAGGCATTCAAGTCTTCCACTACCATTCGAAAAGGAAAGGGAGATAAGCAAAAGATCATGAGTCAGGATAAGAAAAAAATTTAAAAATTTGAGATGACCCCCCCACTCGAAATGCTACACAGTACAATACATCACCGGGGTCATCTCAAATGTTTTATATTTTTAATATCTTTAATCCTCGCAAAGGGCCTGTGGTTTACACTTGTCAGATGGGTACACTCATTATGTGATCTGGACTACAAGTTGTCAGATTTCTTCCTGGATGCCACGATGGCTGAGTGGGTTGGATTATTGACTTTGTGTGCTGGTGATATGTTATCAAGCCTGACCATCCAATCCATGTGGTCCCCTCTTACGCTTACTGTTCTATCCAAGCCATATTTAGGAAATATTTGTATCAGCAATAGGGAGACATAGAACAGAAAACTGATCATGTATCCCAGCTGAAGCAACACACAACATGACTGATGTGTACAAGTGTTTAATGAAGACTGATGATGTTACAATCATTAAGATTTGATTTCTTCCTTCTCAGTCGTCCACTTCCTTGAACCTCAAGCTCCTGTCTTGGGGCATGTGATAGTACCTGGAGTTCTGCAAAACATACAAATATTTCATCTGATAAAACCATATAAATGTGAAAAAGGGTATACCCTTGTGTTTGTCATGAGTGAGGTGAGTTTTACGCCGCTTTTAGCAATATTCCAGCAATATCACAGCGGGGTACACCAGAAATGGGCTTCACACATTATACCCATGTGGGGAATCGAACCCGGGTCTTTGGCACGACGAGCGAACGCTTTAACCACTAGGCTACCCCACCACTCTATGTTTGTCATGAGTACAAAGTTATGAGTAAATGAAAATTTGTCAAACATAAAGGACTTGAAGTACCGAAGCAATGAAGTCTATATAAAGGGAAAACAATACTAGTTAGCTATCGGGGGGATACATGATTTTGTTGTATCAACATAAACATTATTGCATGAAAGTTTTACTATTAATTATTAAAACAAACTACAAACAAAAGTCCAAATATACAATGAACACCTTGATATTCATTTCTATTGACTGATCATGTGGAGAAGACACATGTAGGTTGGTGGTCCAGTTTTGTATTAGACTAACTATTTTGATACAGGTTTAAGAATTCTAGTACAACTGAGAATACTCACGTTTGACATCAGTTGAATGATCACAGCTTTGTTTGGTGGAGCTGAACAGGATTTATCTGTTAATCTAAGGCATTCTTCAACCTTACAATCAACCCTGAAAAGAAATACCACCATGAAGCAAGAGTATAAAACTAGTATAGTCAAAAATGTTTCAGGCAAGTTCAGTACGTTTGTTTCTAATGGAATGGTTTTGTGTTTACACTCTACCATCCTACAAACGTGCATAACAATAGTGTTACAAAGTTGCTTCAAGTAACGATTCAATATCATGAAATTTGTAGTCACTAACAAACTTAAGATTTACAGCCCTATTTCTAATTATCAGGGTCATGTCATCCCTGTGCTGTCGTTACAGAACCATTTAAAGCTTATCACATCTGAAACAGTTTCCATGGTTACTGTGGTCACACATTCTTCAGCCACCTGATGAGTCATCATTATGTGATCATGCAGTTTGTAATGGCTGTTATACACCTTCTAGAGACTGTTTAGCTCACCTGGACAGAGCCTGCTCCCATAGCTGAACTTTCCATGGTCAGGAAAAAATCACCTTTCTGTACTCACCTGCAAGTGTGAAAAACATGCTTTACACATGAACTTTCAGAAAAGGATGAATCATACAAATGATTAAACTGAACCATTTAATAAAGTATCCATCATATATTTATTTAATTTGAAATTACATTTTACAAATTACAGGGTGAAATGACAAACGTTTTTATTATCATAAAGCAAGTTAGAAATATTAGGCATTGCGGGCTGGCTTGCACAAGATAACATGTCCTTCACATGGGAAGGAGAACAATTGACGGAAACAACCCAATCATTACCTCCAATACAGATGCAACAGAGGAGAGGTTACAAATGTGCAAGCATTATAACAACTGATGCAGTGACCAAAATATTTATGAACAAAGCAATGAAGAAAATGAAATCAACACATTTGCCTGTAACTTGGAAAACAACTCCTCCGATGTTGATGTCGGCCTCAAGATTCCACAATCACATGGTGCAAGGGATACCTTCCCTTGATTGAGCAAGTAATCTCCCTTGAATGAGCTGTCTACCAAGTAATCTCCCTCGAATCAGGTGTCTACCCAGCCTCTATTTCATATAATGTCAAAGACACACACAACATCTACTGCAGGAGGCCAAGCCAAGATATTCTAGATGTTACTAGACAACAGCTGATAATGGTGTTAAAATACTGCTTCTCTCATGTCAAAATCCCAGACAATGATACACAGCAAAATTGTTATACAACATGAGCAATGCTTTTACCTCGTTTATCAGTGAAATTAACATGGAGGACAAAATAGCAATAAATTACTGAAAACCTTGCAACTGTCAAACATTTGAAAGACAATTGAGCATCTATTATGTTTAAGCTGATAACACACATGACAAAAAACATGACACACAGCAAGGAACAAGTTGTCCTCACCAAGACATACTTACTCCACCACCAGAGGAAGACAGTAACATCCAACCGCCATGTTGTACAATCAACTCTACGTTGAAAAGCATGTAAACTGTCTGACAGCATATGACCAAATCCACATTAACTGGCAAATGATCGACCACTGACATTTGCCAAACACCTCTTCCAAGTGCTGTTCCTCAAGGAATATGACTATCCACACACAGTGAACACTTTCAATACCCAAATGGTATCCTTTATCACAAAAGTGTCACGATTGGTTATTGTTCTGAGAAATGAAAATTCCACCAATATGGAAACCTAATGGTCTGTGGATTGGTGCTTCATTCAACATGTACATAGTAACTTGCAATATGAAAAGAAAGTAAAACAGACACATTATTCCTGACAAAATATATATCCAGTTGCTAGCTGCTACTATTCTCGGTCTCTGTGGGCAGCAGTATAAATCAAAATAACTACAGTTCTCATTGGATCACTGAGTAACACTATCAAGCAAAAACAACTTAATCTGAAGCAGTTTCTATACTGATCGTGACGAGAATTGCCACCTGAAAATCTTAAGTGTCTTTCTACTAAGCATAAAACTACTGCTACAATTCCTTTCAATCTTATCGCTTGAACGAGTTAACATAGACGCATTAAAGAACAGCATTGAATAACTAAGTACAAAACAGTTCTCTTGAACTAAGAAATCATCCCTTCCCCATAGTTGAACAACTTTCTCAGCAGTGATGACATTCTCAGGCCATGGTTAAGGCAAAGAGTGGACTGTTTTGCTGACCATTCATGGTATACTTGACCACACATTCCACCAAAAGTACATCCAGAATCTCCAGGAGTCCAAAACAGAAGCAGCCAATGATCAGTCACCCAAACAGCATGTAACAAAATTTCAAAATTTGTCACCACAAATGTTAGATTAAACCACTGACATTTACTTTTTGAGTCAAAAAGTGTCTTGATAGCTAAGCAACCCAGGAAAATGAACTGGTTTCAAATCCATTTTCCTGTATTACAAAATGCAAAGGAACACACAACACTCGCTTTCAAGACTTGAATCAATTTAGTTATCATAGAGACCAACAAAGATCATTGTTTTATTGCCAGAAAATTGTTCTTCATCAACCAAGCCCCTTCCAGTGTCTATAATCAATACACTGATAACCAGGAATCTATACTGATTTAACCCCATGCCGATAACCATGCAATGGAAGCGATTTCCACAATAAAATTTGAATTCAACTTATATCCTTTCACATTATTTATTAATCCCTTATGACAATACATTGTTTCATAAAAACCACTGAAGTAATTACTAATGACATAATAAAAAATATTAGACGTATGAAAATATTCAGTGACTGAAATTAGTATCAAACCTTGATCCTGATCATCATATTCACTGCACATAACTAACAATGAGACAAGACTGAAGAACTATAGACTGAATGAGTACAGTAAGTACAATATGAATACAGTGAGGTTATAATATCTCCTCAGAAATTTATAGCAATTCTTTGCTTCAAAAACAATGGCCAATGTCTCTTATGAATGTTTCTGAAACACAACTTTGCACATGGAAATCGAGCCCAAAAGAAAGAATCAGCAACAATATGCCACTGAACTGCTATATCAATGTTGATGTCACATGACCCATGGGGTACGTACATGTGATTTGGGTTCACATATTCAGCCTTGGTAGAGACGCACACAGATCTCACGGCCATCACAGTCAGCTCGATTCATGGTTGCTGGGAACAGGGTCAAGGTCTAACAACAGTTACTTACAAAATACACTTACCTGGTTTGAACAAGGGGTAAATTGAAAACAATCTTAAACAAGACATACAGCATCTGTGTCCTCATGTAACACATTGTGGTATTAATTAAGCAAAATACTATCAAAACTGTAATCCAAAGTGATCCAGTAGTATAATGTTGGAAACCAGTTGGCATTATAAACATTGCCCACATTTAAGTTTAAAATCTGCTAAACATAATACAAGATGATTTAGGATCTACATGCAAGCAGACTGACTCAAAGTAAATTTCAAAGGATACAGATAGCTCTCTGTGCATCATCTGCATTGCCAAACCGAACCAGACCCACTCCAGTTGATCGACCATTTTCCTTCTCAATCTCTGCAAACTTCACATCACCTATAAATAAATCACCTTGGCTCTTCAGAAATGTCAACGACAGATCAGCTTTATCGCTTACAAACAATACCATCTGAATTATGTTAATGATTATAACATCAATTTTAATACCAACAACAGAAAGTTTCTTACCAATACCCTTGAACTTTTGTCTCAGTGCTTGCCATGAAAACGAGTATGGAAGCTGAAAAAGTAAACCTAAAGTTATGTTTTCAGTTTAACGTAAGGACTTAAAAGGATTGCTTGGCTCTATAAACTTCAGCTATATAAAGTTTTCTTACTCTTCTGTTCATTTCATGTGTGTGAGTCTCCAAAGCCCATTAGTGTTGTGAATGGAAATAGCCAAGACAAATCTAGATACTCACATTCTTTACAATAACTGTGCAGGCATCAGGTCTAGTTGAGCGGGACTTATCCCCTCGGTCACTGTATCCTGATCCCATACTGCTACCTCCCATATTGGAAGAGTTGGAGCCCCAGTTGCCGCCGCCCATGCTACTCCCGCCCATCATGTTGCTGCCCGACATTCCGCTCATGTTAGACATTGATCCAGTCATACCCATTGAGCTGTTGAATGAGTCACCCATTCCACTTGCAGATCCCATCTTATTGTTGCCCATTCCGCTAAAATTATCCGACATGCCTGACCCCATGCCAAAGTTGCCCATGCCAGTGCCCATTCCCATGGATCCTGTTCCCATGGTGTTCCCCATACCTGTTCCCATTCCCATGCTGCCACCTACTCCTGACATTGTTCCCATATTGCCCCCCATACCTCCCATCCCACTGTTCATGTCAAGACCACCCATGGAACCCATGTTACCAAGACCACCCATGCTTGTCGCCATGTTGCCCATTCCCCCACCACCCATACCACCGCCCATGTTACCACCTCCCAGAGATTGAGCCCCCATACCTGTGCCCATCCCACCACCCATTCCTCCTGTCATACCACTACCCATCCCACCACCCATGCCACTGCCCATCCCCATGCCTCCTCCCATCCCCATGCCACCTCCCATGTTGCCCATTCCTCCCATGTCTGAAACACAACAAGCATGATAATGAAACAAGGATGCTCACTGACAATACAGTCTGATGACATTTAACAGTGGGGATTGATATGTCATATGTCAAACTATCCACACAAACTATCCTACATCTTAAAGAAAGAATATGTTAACGTAAAATCTTATTGTGTAGAGCAGGCTTCTACAGTAGTATCAGCAGGATTTGTTCTAGAGGAAATGCTGAGTGGATATATTCACTCTTTACTTCATCATTAGGACTGATATTACAAAGTTTCTCCCGAAAGTGACCTGGACCATACAAAGCAAATGTTGGGGACCATTATTTTGTGCAAACATATATCATCAAATCTGTAATGTTAAAATAAAATGCTCAATGAGACTTACTGGACATCTGTGGATTATTATGCAATGGCATTCCACCAGCTCCAAGACCCATACCAATTGACTTCAAACCAGCTGCAACAGAAAACACTTTTCATTTGAACCAATGAGTTTTCCTTTTAACTTCACCATGAGTCCTGAAAACACATACCACATTTGGTTTCCCTATTGATAATGGTTACTGAGAAAATCTGTTCCCATTGGGGATACTGGAACCAAGTCAAGAAACACATAACAAGGGCCATAACACTGTAACAAATTGTAAGACGGTTTCCATTTTCGAACTCCATCAAGGAATTTGTGTCCTGAAAACATGTATCAAATTTGGTTTCCGTATCTATAAAGGTCTCTGAGAAAATCTTGGACAGACAGATATCTAACCTATATACCCCTCACCTTGTGGCGCCGGATAAAACTGAACTAAAAGTCTTCTTCCAGATATTCGAGAGGATTTACATAAAGTAAAAAAGAATTTTATGATGATGATTGATTTAAATGGCAGGAACTTACGTGGAAGTTTGGGCATTGGTGGAGGCTGATCTTCTTTTGCTTTATCCATCCGGACCACCATGTTGCGTTCATACAATGTTTGACCGTTAAACATAGCTCACATAGTTAAGGGAAACAAATCACTTTAAAATCATCCATTTTAATTCTAATACATAATTTTACTTAGCAATAATAAGTTTTCCAGAATTCACAAAATTGCTCTGAAAATGTCAGGTTCCACTACACATGCAGAAGCTGTCCACATCTCCATCAGTACCAATTCAATACTCCATGAGCACAATTACCAAAAACTCACTAAAATGACAACTGTGACTGAACAACCACTACATGTTAAAGTAGCTGTACACTAATCATCAATATACTTGTAACACAAGAGCAGGGTGTGATGTTGTCATAACATCCATATCATATGACAATGGTATAAGAATCTATACTGAAACATTGCATGAAAATGTAATGATAATATAATGATAATATAATAAAGAAGTTGTTATCCATAAAGTATCATCCCTTTCTTATCCGTCAGTGATCAAACTTTCCATAAAACCTTTCAGTCAACCTTTTATGGGCATCTAACCAAACTTCAAACTTAGATGTTTTGAGACTTGTTATAACGCATGAAATACTAACATTAAGTGTCCCAGATTGCCCTGGAGACTGGTGTCAATATTGACTCAATACTGGCATGTTTTACATAAACATGACCAGTCAGCTTTACATATTGACAAATAGAGATTCCAGTGTGAAGGATACAAATTGCCTGTACAGCTTCAAGGGGCATCTCAAACTCCACAGTCCCCATGCCACGGCTCTTGCCCTCTTTGTCAGTTTTGATTTCAGCTTTCAGCACATTACCAGCAAGTTTGAACACATCCTTCAACTTCCTCCATGTCACTTTGTAGTCAAGCTACCAAAGAATATAGCAATTACTCTGGTTAGGTATGAAAAGTTACACTATATAATATATATACCAATTGTTCACTATTTCTAAATAAGCCAACCAAATGTTATAACATTTACAATAACTGGACAAAATGTCGCCTCCGAAAAATTAGGAATTAATGTGCATGTCTATGCTTTATTCGTTTCATGTTTCTTGCCCTTCTAGGTGAAAATATGTATTGACAACTTTCTAACACTTTTCTACTTACATTGGCAACAAACACTGTGTTGGTGACGGGACCCTCAATTCCTAATTGTTGAAGGGTCTGGTTGTCTATTCCATGAGGCATCATGCTTCCACCTCCCATGTTTCCCATCATCCCCCCGCCCATTCCTCCTCCCATACCCATGCCACCTCCTCCTCCACACCACCACCTCCACCGCCCATACCCATTCTCCCTCCCATGCCTCCTCCCCACCCATTCCTCCACCCCCACCCATACCTCCACCCCCACCCATGCCTCCTTGCATCCTCATGTCATTTTCACGTTCCTGAAAAACAAAGTAGATATGAAAGACATCTTAAAACTTAATCACTGAGGTCAACAATCATTATGTCCAGAAACAGTTTGTATATCCACATATATATAAACATATCCACACCAGCCCTATTTTACTTTAGTGAGTTTAGGTTTATGCCACTATTAGCAATATTCCAACAATATTGATTTGGGGAACACTAGAAATGGGCTTTACATTGTACCAATGTGGGGAATAGAACCTGGATCTACAGTGTGACGATCGACCACTTTAACCACAAGGCTACCCTACCGCCCTTAAAACTTAGAGAAAATGTACACAGGTACATACAGACTGAGGACTGGAGAAATAAGTCCATTAGACTTTCTTTAAAAAAATAAATCTGAAAGGCAGTATCAATCATTAACAAACAGTTATGGTTATACTGGAACTACAAAATGATTATATCTAAAATGAATAAGCTGCAGTGTGTATGAATTATTCAAGAAGAATTTTGTGAAAGAGCAAACAAACCTCACGGACAACCATAAATCTGTCCTTCAGTTTGTATTTGTGCATGGTTTCAATAGCTTTCCTAGCTATTTCCTTGTCTTTGAATTCCACCACACTGGAAAACCAAATGTCATCAATGTTAGTTGAACATAAAATGCACGTTACAAATGAACTAGTCTAATGCTTCTAACAGGCAACCATTCTGCACCTTTCTACTCTTTACAGTTGCACAAAGAAATTACCATTTATCTCAAGTCTAGACCGTTATGTCACTGTGACACCTTATTTCACTGTTATAAAGTAAGAGTCCTTGAGCTTTGCTCTTATAGTATTTGAATCAGGGGATCATAAATATTTGATAAATGATGAAAGTATAATGAGTATGACTTCCATGCTTCATTTCACATATAATAGTATCTCTTTCATTAATAATAATGGCCATTTGTAATGCGCCTTTTCCACATGCTTCAATAGTTCCAGTCTCAGTATATCTTTTGGTATAAACACGTGAAAATTTATTTGACATTTAGATATTTGACATTTAAATGTATCTAGATTGAATCAATGTGGTGTATATAAAGACTATGTTAATATATGTATATTCTTGAACTGAATAAAACTATTTGAAAAAAAAAAGAACACTTACCCAACTCCTTTGGGCTTCCCATCAGGTAACTCAAAAAGTTCAACATATGCAACCTCTCCAACTGAAATGAAATAATTTCAAGTGTAACTGGGAGATACTCAATGACTAATAAACCATTTTGCCATATGATATGTTAGTCATAACTTTTAATTACTTCATCTAGATTTTAGGAGCAATACTCTTCTGATCCAAGTTTAATGAAATGATGAATTAACTAGCCATTCAAACTGTAATTGCTTAATCACTTCAAATAAATGTTCATGTTAAACTTTAATTCCTGAGACTGACCTTCCTTTCTGAACAAGTCCTTGATATCCTGCCATTTCATCTCATATGGAATATTACTAATGATGACTCTTTTTGAGATAAGGTTGACTGGACGACGCCTTTCACGGTCCCTATCGCGGTCTCGTCTTGGTGAACGGGACCGGGACCGCCTGACTGGTGACCTTGACCTAGACCGTCGCAGACTGGAATTGGGAAGAAAGCAAAATATTAATTAGTTGACAAAGAGTACGTTTCTGTGAATTTTATTATACTGACTGACTGAGTTTGGTTTTACGCCGCTTTTAGCAATATTCCAGCTACATCACAGCAGGGGGAACACCAGAAATGGGCTTCACACATTGTACCCATGTGGGGATTCGAACCCGGGTCTTCGGCATGACAAGCCAACGCTTTAACCACTAGGCTACCCCACCGCCCTGAATTTTATTATAAGAGTAGCATACGTTAATAACCATTAAAGATGTGATCATGGTGATGTTTCAGTCCCTAAGTTATAATCCTTTGGCATCAAAGATTCAGTTAAAAAACACGAATCAGAAAACAAATAATGAAAATATACAAGTGAGTCCGGGAATTACGCGCTTCCGGTAATTCTGCGCACCTGCAATAGCATACTCAGTATCAAAGGTAAAATCGTCTGCTACTACATTTACGCTTGAAATCGGGACATTTCTACAAGGGACTGGCTTTTAATCACTAAAGGTAAGTAAATAGCAGTAATTGACAGATAAATTGACAGTTATATGAAAATTCGTTTTCTTCAGATTTCTAAACCTTTATTCTTCATTATTCATAGTTGGATTTAATATGAAACACTCTTCCTTACATTGATGAAGTGATTTTTGAAAATAATCTGGCCCAAATATGCTTCCATACTTCGGAGGTTAAAGCGTTGGCTCGTCACGCCGAAGACCCGGGTTCGAATCCCCACATGGGTACAATGTGTGAAGCCCATTTCTGGTGTCCCCCACCATAATATTGCTGGAATATTGCTAAAAAAGTGGCGTAAAACTAAACTCAGTCAGTCAGTCTATACTTTGGATCTCCAGCTGGATGTTAAGCGCATCAGTTGCTGCGCAGAATTACCGGACAGCGAGCGATGTCATCAAAACGCCGGTAAGGTCAACCGTATGACATAATGCAACGTTAGAATCTTATAGTCGTCAATAAGACTTATATTTCTAGGTAAATATGATGCATACCAGTATGTTTAGTCACGTAAACCACAAAAATTAAGAGACGATAGTTGCCGTGTTGTGCGGAATTACCGTACGGCATTGTACAGGTATACATGAAAATGAATTTAACATGAACATTGGGAAAATAATCTGGGGTATAAAACTTCCCAGAGAAATTAGTTAAAACTGCGGGAGTACTGCACTTTACTGGGCGCACTTTTTCAGATTAATTAGCGCTGCTGGGTTTCCCTAACCCCTAAGGATCGTAAAGGGTGCCTAACCCTAAGGATCGTAAAGGGTGCCTAACCCTAAGGATAGTAAAGGGTGCCCAACCCTAAGGATCGTAGAGAGTATCATACCCTAATCCTAAACCCTAAGGATCGTAGAGGCAGTAGAGGGAGCAGCGAGGGTTGCGCCCGGTAAAGTGCATTCTAGCCAAAACGGGAGTACTGCACTTTACCAGATTAATTAGAGCTGCTGGGTTTCCCTAACCCCTAACCCTAAGGATCGTAAAGGGTGCCTAACCCTAAGGATCGTAAAGGGTGCCTAACCCTAAGGATAGTAAAGGGTGCCCAACCCTAAGGATCGTAGAGAGTATCATACCCTAATCCTAAACCCTAAGGATCGTAGAGGCAGTAGAGGGAGCAGCGAGGGCTGCGCCCGGTAAAGTGCATACGGACGCACATTAATTAGCGTTGCTGGGGTTCCCTAACCCTTCCCTAACCCTAAGGATCGTAAAGGGTGACATACCCTAACCCTACGGATCGTAAAGGGTGCCTAACCCTAAGGATCGTAAAGGGTGCCATACCCTAACCCTAAGGATCGTAAAGGGAGCAGCGAGGGCTGCGCCCGGTAAAGTGCATTCTAGCCGACTGCAATTTACTTGGTGCAGCTTACTGTTATGCCTCCTCAGACAGCAGAGTCACAGATATCTCATGTAGCTCCGATCCTAACGTTTCGGTACATTATCTCAAACTCTATCATTGGAAGCCCTTTCTGATCAAGCACCCCTTTACAAATATTTTCGTTGCACGATGGTATGAACTTTAGGACCGATTTGGTGAAATTCACAATGTGCACCTTGATCTGGTTCCTAACTAACTAACTAACTAAAACAATCAATTCATCTAATACCTCAGTGGCAACTAAGAAATGGTCTTTGTTAGGCCGGCGTCTCAAAGTTGGTCTGGTCAGCGTGGAGTGCTCCAATTTTCGTGCACGCAATTTAGCATGTTCAGCGCTTCAGATACATGAAATGTGCAAATTTGGGGCTCAGATATATCTACAGTATGTTTTTATCCTCAACTTACCTTTGGCGATCAGGTTTAACATCCTGATCTCTCTCAGAATATCCTTCGTTGTCAAAATCAGCCATGGCTTCTTCCAGTTCTGAATGTAGCCTCGTTTTCAAACACACAATCGGCAGTTTCCGTTTGCCTTCAGATAATCTCGTTGACGAGATGATGCGTATACTCTTCAAGCACTTCCGATTGTTATCATCACCTGCTGAATGACGACTGCATACAAAGAAGTAACATAATTATGAAGAATTAATCTTTCAATTGAGCAAATGCTCTGTCCTGTAAATATACCTCCCTCCGCAAAATATGCTTAAAAGAAGGAAAAGCAAGATTTTATGGATGTCAACTTCTTTATTGTTGACATCCATAAAATCTTGCTTTTCCTGTTTTTTCCACTGCAAATGCCCTTCAAAGATTTTATGCTTAAATGAACAGTAATAATATCTAGAAAATAAGGATTTGTTTCAGAATTTGTAATGTTGTGGAATTGAAATAAGCTTTCCACGTTGACTGTAACTCAAGACATTATGTTTTTGTATGGTGTGTTTAAATAAGGTTTGCTTATGAGACTTTATTACAAGTTGCTCTTAAACCTTGAATGAGGTTGTTCCAAGGACGACTGCGCGAAAACAGGAGGGCTGCATGAACCCAAATGGGAATTCATAAAATATAACACGTGTCGATCTGCATGAACCCATAATGCCTTATATCAACTTTCTAATTACAGATTGATGTTTGTGTTATATTTTAGGTCTACCAGGTGACACGAGTAAATGAGAATGTAAATGTTTACTTTTGTATTTTGATTTAAGTTCATTAACAACCAAGAACTATTTTGTTTGTTTGCATGTTGTTGAACGCCGCACTCAGCAATATTCCAGCTATGTATGAAGCGGCAATGGTCAAGCCTGCACCAGACAATCCAGTGATGAACATGACTCATTTACTTATAAGTTTGTTGGACAATCTACATTCATTTGCTTGTATGAATAGAGAAAATCTACATTCATTTGCTTGTATGAATAGAGAAAATCGCAATGAATTGGGAAAATTACGCTGCTGCTCGTGGGTATAGTCTCAGATACAGGGGACACTACTCTTGTCGACTTTAGGCTTGTCCCGCGAAGAGCCTTTCGCAGGCAAAAACACATTTGAAGCTAACGATGCATTTGCTTTCTTTAGCATCTAAGTTTACCCCAACTAAACGCCAAACTATAGGTTTAGATCTGTGTATAGATATGTTCTGTAATTTAAAAAAAGAAGTTATAACAGCCTTTCTTTCAAAGGGTCACTCCATCCCCTAATATGGTAAAAACACACATCTCGATGGGTATCTTACTCTCCCTTGAATTATTCTGTGCATAAAGTAAGACATATTGATATGGGTAATATACACTATTTTGTATAAAGTAAGTCATATTGATCTGGGTAATATACACTATTTTGCTCTAATCATGTGAAGGCTGACACTTCACGCATACTCTTAAACGGTATAATCTTTACTTTCGACTTTCCTCAAGCATGATCGCATATCGTTTCAAGTACAATCGGTGGAGACTGATGTGTTTGAGGGAGGGAGGGAGTTTTTAGCAATATTCCAGCAATATTACAGCGGGGGACACCAGAAATGGGCTTCAAATGTAGCAGCGGGCGAGGTTCCAGTTGGAAAAATAACGCAGAACAGCTACTGGGATGTGAGCCGACAGCAATCTCTTTATTGTGTAAACAAAGTTTACTAATCAGTTTCCAGCTCTGTAAATATTATATAAAAATACTATTAAAATATCTGATAAATTAATTACACCAGCCATATCACATAACATCTATGAATTATATACAAAAGGGAACAGTAGATACAGTTAAACTGAATAGATTAACTCGTGCAGATTACAATGTATACTTAGGAAGCCGACACATTACTGTCTCCACAAATTGTCAAGATATATAGTCAATATATACAATATGTACACCTGACTTACCACTGTGTGGCAATGAGCTGGCAGCTTATTAAGTTGGCAGTGTCCAATCGGGATATTCTACAAATGTTACACAATGATGAGCAACCAGGAAAAATGGCAATTTAAAAATATAGGACATAAGTTCATGGATTAAAAGAGAAATTATATACCTTCAAAGCTGGTAGAATATCTGAACATTTTTATATATACTTATATACTAATTATGAACTACTAGTCAATAACACACACTCAATGGCAAGTTAATTTGTTGGTTCAACAGAGAAATATATCTTATCAATGCATTAACTTAATGCATTTAATTCATATACAACTATACAGACATATATATAAATACATAAATATGAAAGCAAAACACAAACTGACCTTATATATATACATAAATAGAAGTGAGGTCCACAGCCACTCAGTCCACAAAAAACCAAACTATTTGCTCAGCATAACATGTGTAAGACCTCTGACTTGTAAGAGTAGTATCTGACAACTGCTTGATGAAATAAAGTTGAACTGTAGGCAAGGAGACTTACATAATAAGGATATGGGACAAGGCAGACAATGCAATGCGCTTGTCATTAGAGTGACAGTGGCTATGGTGAAGTTAAGAGTTATATAATTGCTGGGGTAAATCTATTGTTACTTTCTGTATACTGTGTACGTGTTATAGCTTGTACAGGCACTTAATGGCCTAAAACATATTTCTAAAATATTTACAAAACAAATATAAAATCATCTCGGCCACACACACATTGTACCCATGTGGGAATCGAACCAGGGTTTTCGGCGTGACGAGCGAACGCTTTACAGGTTTTGTGATGTACCCTCGGCTATTGTTTCGTGCTTTTTGTGCCCCCAGGTCTTTCATAATGTCATAGTTGTAGATGTAACTCATTTGCCTGTTTAATTAAAAATTGATGAAAAGAATTTATTTTATCCTGACAACATAGAGCCGAGAAGGATTTCAACCAAATAATATGACAAGGAAGGCGTCAGGTCACAGAAGAGTAGATCGAGTCAGCTGGGAAGGAAGAGGTCTTGGTGTCTCTCCTAATGGCCACCTTACTCCTTGCATTCCTATATCATCACGTGACGGCAGTCAGTACACGGACGAGTCTGGACCAAACAATCCAGTGGCTAACACAATGAACATCATGGCCTACGTTTCCGAAATAAAATCAATCAATCAATCAATCAATCAATCAATCCACTGTGATACGATGGCATGCATCAACAAAATCAGCGAGCCTGACCACCCCATCACGTTAATCGAGAAGCATGGGTTGCTGCAGACTAATTCTCAACTTGATAGCGTGTTAAGGAATAACGATGTGGGTTTTTTTCAAAAGGGTAAATATGTCAGTTTTGGCAACATAGATATTTCATTCTGTTATTCATGTTAGCTTTGGAAAGTAAAGTGCAATCTGCTCTTTTGGGAACACCACATCAACAATCAACCACGATATATATGTATTTGCTGATACAGCAAATTAGAAGATAAAACTACTCTGTTTTCAATTTTGCGGTCCTTTATCGTTGATTTAAGACCCGATTCTATAACCTAGCACGACTGTTTGGCGCGCAAGAAGACAAGGCGCGAAGGGGCCTTTTTCCTGGAAGTCGCTTGGAATCGTCCCGTTGAGGGACAGGTTGTGTAATGAATAAAATCAGGAACCAGTATGCTTGTATTTGTAACAAGTAACATACATAAATAAAAAATACAGTTTATACTGTGAGCAAGTACAATTATTTGATTTTTCTCAAGAGAATTATTGATTCCCCCCTACTGTATGACAATCGACTCGTCCAAATTCAAGCCGTGAACTCGATAAGTTTAGTCGCCGCTAACTTTATTCACGGAAATAATTGTTGATAACCACCCTACTATTCCCAATTTGGAAAGGACCTGACATGCCACGTTTCATGTGGGATACATGGACAGTGGAAGTGGAAGGACTGGGCATTATGGCCGGGACGGAAGAAGCGGTCAGGTTAGGACGCTATGTATCTTGGAGTGGGACTTCCCGAGTTTCCTCGAGCGATCGTAGCGCTACGGCAGCCGTAACTCCCATACTTTAACATAGACTTACGACTGTCGTAGCGCTACGATCGCTTTGAGGAACGGGGCCCAGGTTATGACGTGTGGGCCGACGTGTGTTGTCGACGTCAACACACGTAGATCTGGACCCGGTTTGAATATACTGTCGCTTTTGCGCTGCTGACGGATTTTCCAGCTTCGTAGTTTCTTCACTGGGATTAGGGTCAAGAAATTCTTCTTCAAACCATTCGCTTTTTACTTCAAAAACACCAAAGATGCTGCCGAGATAGAAATTGCCGATGTCCGACATGTTTGTTTACAAACAATAGGGTCAACGAGTTCATTGTATTCATACGCGGTGAATCGGCCACTTTGTAGCGGTCTTAAGCAGCCATTTAAGTACGGTTTTGATGAGCTCTCAGCCAATCAGAATCGAGTATCACACAATGTCGTGCTAGAATCAACATTCAAGGTGTTAGTTCTATGGCTATACAATTTTTAACAGAATAGCATCTACACCGAAACGTCGGAAATATATTGTAATAAGTTGTATATCCATAGAACTACCCCCTTGTTCATAACGCCAACCTTTTAGTGCCACTCAAAGAAGTACACCAAAATACTCCACATCATGCAGTCGCTAACCGAAGATAACACTTCAGGAAACTAGCAGAATTCCAACGAAATAATACCTTCACGTGGTTACTTACTATTCACCTGATGAAGGCACAAGAAATAGCAATGTAGCGTCTTCACGAACAACAAGAATTTGTTACGCTTAGAAGTTGCGTGTCTCCCAAGTACATCCAGCTTCTGGTTGCCTACCAAAGGACCTATCGACTGTGCTGCAGGGGAGGTGACATGGCGTATCTGGAGACCATTGTTTGAAAGTCCTCGAGTGATCAGCTGGAAGTTTACCCATGCTCTAAGTGAACTGACCAGTCTCCATTTTATCATGACATATAAGTGATAATAATAATAACAACAGCATATTTGTACCGCGCATATATCCACGCCTAAGCATGCTTTAAAGTGCGCAGTCACAATCTGATTATCATTATTACCCCGCGGATAACCCAAGCTGCATGTGAAGCGCTAGAAGGTTAATCGTCACATGACTTATCCCATCGGGTACCCGTTTTCTGTTGGGTGAACAGAGGCAATTTTGAACAAACTCACTTGCCTAAGGTGAGACCACATGTATCACATGTGCTTCTTTGTGGGGCAGGACTGAAGTCCTGGAAAACTCTCAGGAGTCAAGCTGCCGAATAACATCGTTTAAACATGTATATAAGCATAATGCAGGGTCGCTAAATAAAAAGAATTGACGTTACAGACTTTGCTTGCCTTAATTGAATATGTTTTATAAAAACTTAAGCCCAGGGATTATTGACGAAAAAGGAAAGAAAGAAACGTGCATGCTTGGGAAAGTGTACAATACTGTACATCCCTGAGATTAAAGCTAGGTTACCATGTGTACGTATTGTCGTAATTGCGTGATGCGTAGTGCGTATTACGTGTGCGTAGTGTCCCATTTCATGTGTACGTGTATAAAGGCTATGTGATGTGCGAAATCAAATTGCTGATTAACGTATATTCAAAACGGAACTTTGCAACTTAACATGATATGATATATTCAAAATACCAGTCCTTTCTTCGTCATCGTTTTCCTGAAGTTTCTTTGTAATTGCGTTCCAAATATTGCATATGTTCGTAACATCCTTGTGGTTCTTCCTAGATGGCTAGATTGCATCTAACGAGTTCAACTAGTTGTTCAAGAAGTATATCGGCTACCGAATTCCTTGTGTGTGTGCAATGAAAACCACCCGTTGAGAATCCTTACTTCCGGCCTCCGTATAGCTGTGTGATGCGCATTCGGACACTTTTTGAGTGTAAGCAAATTCACGCACTACGCACAACGTATCACGCATCATGTTTTATGCGTGCATGGAAACCGCTATTACTATTTTAGTATAAAGTATTGTATACGCATCACGCTCTGCGCGCACATGGAAACCCGGCTTAATACTTCAACATAGAACACAAGTCGAGAACATTTTCAAAATTGAAATGACAGCTAACAAAACACTGTGAAAACAGCAACTGAAGACACTGAAAAACATCCGGTAACCTAAATCAATCCCCTTTTTATTTAATTTCAACCTATGGCCTCAAAAGCGTTTAATTTGTCCGTTCATTAACGAGAGGGCTTAAAACGTGCAGTCCCGGTGAAGATATTAAAATGATTTATTTTTCAACATAATTACCTTCCACATGTGTAGTCTTTAGACAACATCGTTGGAAGGATTTAAGGTAGTATCGAAAAAGCCTTTTCTCACGGCTGTACAAGAAGCATCAACAGTTGCCATGACGTCATCGGTCGAGTCAAATGAGTTCTTGTTATAGAGCTTTTTTCACGTTGGGGAACAAATGGAAGCCTAACAGATAGGAGAATAACCTGGGTGCTGAAGGAGTTGAAAGCCGCACTGTTGGATTGTTGTCATGACAATTACTGGTCTGTTCACTGGCGCATTGTCCTGATGGAAGAGCACACCCATGTTCCAACGACACCTTCATCCCGTTATGCCTATGAGGTACACCGTGATATGTTCCGTGCATTGTCTGGTCTTTGGAAAGATGGTGCCATGGTGACACCCTCGGTATCCCAGAACACGGAAGTGATTTCGTTACAAGCTGAGTGGACAGTCCTTGTCTTCATGGTGGTGACGTGGAATGCTTCCATGGTTTTGATTTGTTGTTTGAACTCAGGTTAGAGGTGATCAACCCAGATTTCGCCAACTGTAGCAACACGTGTGCCTTTCATGCTCGGTCTCAGAGAAGGATTGTGCTTTTCGGTGATAATTTAAGGTATTTATGAGAAATGCCCACTGAGGTAATACTATGACGTTCAGTCATCACAATGGATTCTCTGGGCAAATGCTGGTGTTGCTGACATCACATGTTGGCCTTCCAGGCCGGGGGTCATTTTCAGGGCTCTTCCTGACAAGCATCCTTCCGTATACAATGTTGGATTCCTGGTTAACTTGGGCGTTAGGCGCTATTTGTGTAAAACTGACCAATGTTTCGTCGGTTTTAGTTAACTATAGTTTTGTCACATTTCCAAAGGTGACAGACCCTGTTTGTGGTACTGCCTTGTAATTATTTGGTAAACTGACTCAGGTTTTTGTGTGATGTCTAGTGAGTGAGAATGTGTTACGCAAGCCTTTAGCAATATTCCAGCAACATCACGGCGGGGGACACCAGAAATGGGCTTCACACATTGCACCCATGTGGGGAATTGAACACGGGCCTTCGTCGTGATGAGCGAACGCTTTAACCACTAGGCTACCCCGCCGCCCCATGTGATGTCTAAAACAGAAGGATTGTTAATCTACAATTACTTTTACGATTGACCCATCAATCAATCCGCAGGCATGTTTGCATTTGAAAATGTGACCCCTTGAAGTCTACACGTGGCACGCTATACCGAGGGAATGCCATACAACACACATAACTATTCCATCTTCTGTTATACATTCAAGTCTGGACGTCATGAAATACGTTTTGCTGCGTACAAAGGCAACAGTCCGTAGCCGTGTCATTACTTATATATAAATCTGATTGTTGCAGTGTCTCACAATTCATTTCCTTTGTACCCAAGAGAACACGTGTACGTAGTGACCGCGGTAGGACACCTTTAAGCGTGAAACTTACGTGTGCGAGACACATAGTAATGTTTTGCTGTATGTTCTCACATCCGTGTCATATATTGGTAGAAATATCACCACGCAAGTCGTGTAGCGTTGCTATAGTTACAGAATGGGACATAAGTTTGTATTTAGTCGCCTTTCATACCAAGCATAAGTTGTTTGCGTGCCATAGTCCTAACCGGAGTAACCACGGGTGTTGTCTGAGGGTAAGAGTTATAGGGGAATCTCTGGTCAAATTATCCTTTGAATTTGAATTTGACTTCTGATCTTTTAAAGTTTACCTCACATGTTTTGATTTAGGATATATTTTGCTTATTGTCGAATGTCAGATAATTTGGGTTCACATAAAATGTAATGTGGTAAATGGCACCCTATGAGGAGTGCTGCCATGACTCTCTACCATCCATCCTCCGTTTAAGCAGACCAGTCATAAGAACTCATATTACACATAACGGAACCATTTAGCTTTGAACAAAACAGTTTATTGACTACACTTTCGCTGACAAACACAACATGCATGAATAATGATCCCCGACCGCCATGCGTCTTTTGTAACGAGGGCTTGTCGTACGTGCACATTCATGGATTAGTACACACCGTTTTAATTGTGCACTGGGAAAAGTCTCTATGAGGTGTGTAATTGGTGCCACGATTGTATAGCAATGCCATTCTTTAAGAAATCAAACAGTTTCAATCTAAGGGTTGCATAGCAAGAACTCGTCTGCACATGCATATACCCACAGATCCAGGCGTGGAACAGATTCTATAGTCATGCAGTGCTGCATACAAGTGCGTTTACTTGAAGAATTTATTGAGCACCGACGTATGCAGTCAAGCATCACTTCATAGAGAATGCCGCTCTGAATACAGATTGCAGGTTAATTTTCCGCATGAATCAGCCTCAAAAAGAACCTAATCCTCGAATGGCAAATTTTCAATTTGAAAGTTCGCCAATTGGTGGGGCCATCAACCGTTCCTTGGCCGTCCTGGAAGTCGTGTGAAGAGGTTCGTCTCTCTGGAGGGGGGCGCTACACTGAGCGGCGCAACGCGTCGGCTCGCTGCAGAAATCCAGTCAATAAGGAATAAGGCAGCAGTATTAGGAGCTCTTTGATTTCTCGGCGTCTCCTGCAAGTTACAGATGCTATAGTCTCTACGGTCCTCGACTCCCTTATTTTCTTTCTCAGTTAAGTCAGGACATGCATGCCTTAACAGCTAATTTCATTATTGGTTGACCAATGGATATTTCTGTGAATTTCCTAGCCAGGTTTCAAATAACATTGTGTAGCATTTGTTAAAATTTATACCCTCAGTGTAAACGAACAACTAGTCTCTGAAATGAACAGTTCATAATAAAAAATTAAAAAATACAATGAAAAGGAGCGCTGAGACTTTCTTCATTTTCAGGATCTGTGGAAATCTAGACTTACCAGATAATCTAGACTTGCATGGGCTTTCTTGGATATATTTGTTTCTGTATGACAGACTAACCCTATAGGTGTAACAAAGATGGATATAGCGAATAGGTGCAAAGCGTCCTGTATATGCAGCCGCCTATCTTTTTGAGGTTACCGTTTACGCGAAATGACTGTCTTCTGAAATCTCATCACGCCCAAAATTCGGTTTGAATTCACACCTAGAAACAATGTCTGAAGTAAAATAGTATCCCCCGTCGTGATATAGTGGAAACACTAGTCTTATCTGATATGATTATGCACTATTTCGATCTCTCCTTGATTGGATGTGACTCTATACGGTGTCATGTATGGCTATATACTCGGAGTGCAGTTGTGGGCATGCAAGTTGATAACTGAAAATCCATATCAAATTGTGAAAGATCGATAAATTAGACTGACAGTTGTTACGTGCGGACTTGTGTAAACACCATGTGGCAGGGCAATGGCAATAGGTACATTGGCAGTTGCAATCTTATCACGATCAACCATTTTAAAGTTTGCAGTCTAAAATATAGATTTAGCATAAACGGGATTATTTGCAAAAACTTCGGGAATTGTCCTGCGACAGTCAAATTTAGAGCAACTTTACAAGGCACTTAGAAGACTTTAAACTAGTTTCCAAAGGGAATAATTAATTATAGCATATAACTCCTATTGAACCTATCTTGTGTAGTTTACATCTTCAGAAAGGTTTACTCTACTCTCTTTTACAACACGAAAAGTAAGGTCGCAAGTGGACCTACTTCGGTGATGAATGTATAGTGATGATATTTCGACGTATTTTTTTTTAAATTCTCTTGTCATGTTCTGGGCCTTTCTGGACCCAACTACAAAGTCCACCCACTCAATACATTATGTCAATAATACCTATATCAGTGAATATATATATATATATAAAGGGGCGTGGTGTTATGTATGGTTCTTCGAAATACCCTTGATGGGTAAATGCTGGCACACAAAATATAATCATGTGGGCGCCCTCGACTGGGGCGTGCTTTATGAAGTCACGCCTCTCTCTCTCTCTCTCTCTCTCTCTCTATATATATATACGCACAAAATGTCCAAAATAGTACAGGTGTTCAGTCATAAATATCACATAGATAAATAAAAATAAAGGCATTCCATATATATATATATATATATATATATATATATATATATATATATATATATATATATATATATATATATATATATATATATTATATATATAAAATATATATATATACTTGAATATTCATTATAGTTTTGACAAAAAAGATGTACCAGGTACTCTAGTTTTGAGCAGCATACCTATATTTACGAAACCCGTTTAAGAATTTATATTTTCTCCCTTTGGTCCAGGAAAGACAAATTCTGACACGTCTTCCGTAAAATCAGTTCGACATCTCTGCACTTGTGGCTGAAAGTGATAGATATTTAATGGCGGCTGTGTTTCACTCGAATAAACATCTCTTTACCACTCCTCATTATTCATTCCATAAATTAAAAAGACTTCTTGCTTATTAAAACACGGCTGTTATAATTTCACTTCAGGAACATTCTGGTCACCTTCTTCTTGATTCAGCACGCCACAGTTTTCAATCGCATGCAATATTATATAACACGGTCAAAGTACTTGCTACTGTACACTTAACGGGTCGTCATCAATTGCTTATCGATATGTTCACACGCTATAATGCGTACCGGTGTTAATCTCATTAACTGTTTCTGCAGTTCGTGTTGATGCTATGGAGCTATAGTTTGTAGTGCTTTCCGATTCGTGCAACGACGTACATAAACCCTTGTGTATAAAGTGTGGACAGACCTTAATATTGAACTGTCATTGCCAGTAGCAGAAGTACATACGGTGGCAAATCGCCACTGATGTCTCAAGCTTTCACTTCTGCTCTATAAACAGGTGCTAGTGCTGCCATCTACCACGCTGTCACATGATCAATCGGGGAACAATGATTGGTCCAATGGCTATAGGACCCCCTGCATTGCCAAAATCATAACAAGCTTGTCGTTTTCAGCCATTATGGCGAACCCACGAAAGTTCAGCGAAAAGATAGCTTTACACAATCAGAAACAGGCTGAAGAGACGGCAGCTTTTGAGGCGATTATCAAGGAGGTTACCAGTGCCACACGGGTGAGTATCGCCGCAATATGTGGCCTAGTTTCAACAGCTATGGCGGTCGGCGGGGGTGCACCCTCGCAATTCGAGACCGATGTGGATTCGTATGTTTTTTATTCCGCTGTAAATCTCATCTAATACAGCATTCCTTTTCCTTTCCAGGGCCCAGGGCCTTCATACCCTAAACAACACTTGCCTATAACGCCAAATCTCGGAGTTTACCGTGGTGGCTCGCTACCGAATGTCAACCAAATAGGCGGCAGTCCAGGCATAGATTTGCAGGTAACGTTGGCCTAGATTCTGTGCTGCATGTGGGATACTGATAATACACGAGACTAGTGTAGTAACGAAGATGGCGCCGCTTTTCTTATTTAATTACATATACAAATGTTAATTCCAATTTGCAAATTAATGTTCCTATTACAACGCCTATAAATTTATCTGCGTTCTTACAGACCGCCTTGCAACATCTAGACGACATAAGACATGGCAAACCGAACCTGGTGGACCGAATACATCGAGTACGACCAACTGGGCCACATAGGCGCTTTCCCGTGGATAAACGAGTATCCTTGTCTACCGTTTACTGAAACGTCATTACTAGTGAATATAGGATATACTGTGTTCTTTTCTGCGTGTGGATTATGTGATTTCCAACGTGATTGCGACAGTCTTCCGCTGTGACAGACCTCGCAGGTCAGACAGGTATGGTTTATTGCGTTTACTGCACATTGGGCTGGCTGACAGCTGATATGACAGCTGACATTCTTAGTGCCTGAAAGTCACTGTGGTCCACATCATCCATCATGGGGAGATCAGGTGAATATCCACCCATCTTTCACCCCATTGTCTTTCATTATTGACAGGTGAAAAAAAAATCAGCTGCTACGCAACAAATTGCAACCATGATTGATTGACCAGGGATATATTGTGATGTAATGTTCAGTTACTGTATGTGGTAATGCTTCATCCTCACCTCCCACTATGATATCGTTGTTTACAGTTACACAGTTATGTTTATAATTCAAATTTCCTGAATTACTTATCATGGTTATTTGTTCTGGTTAATTGTTAATTAATGTTTTCACTGAGGGTTTTTTAGCATTAAGAAGTACATATTTTGTGTTGTTTCACTGAGGATGGATTAGGGCATTCTGATGATGTTAGACATTGTTATAAACTGTTACTGATAATCTGTTTTGCCCAGAATGTACACATCTATCATTTGGAAACATTGTTCCTGTTAATAGGTACATGTTTGCATGCTAATGGTATTTGTGGGATGATATGACATTTATTCCATGTTATTGAAAATACAGTAACATTCATTTCTTTACTAGGCTAGGTCTGTTATTTAATATGTATCTAAGATTTAGTTTGTGTATACTATATATGTTGAGACACTTACATATTTAATGATTGAATGTCTAGTTGAACTAATATTTGACAGTAAGCAAGTGTTGCAGCAGTGTTGCTGCACTTCTTTGCAGTAGCAGATCATTAAAGGAAAGGGGTCATCTCATCAATATCAATATGATGGATCTGGTATAATGTATCAAGCATAATATTCTAAAAGTGAACTCTGAAGTAACCATAAGAGGGTGACCATATTGGGGTTTTTTGTGGGTGGATCTTCCTTGAAATTAAGCAAGCTCATGGTATACTGTTCTTTTAAATTTATCAACATATGTTGCACATTGTGGGTAAACTTGTTCTCTTTCTTACTCCCATTTTTTAGATAAACACATATTTGCACAATAAGGATCCAATAGCTAGTGTCCCAGTCACTGGTATTTTAAAAAATCATATTCTTGAAGTGTGAATAATGTTGATCCTACCTTTTTACAGAGGTACAGATAAGCGACGTATCTGCGTAAATTACGCAAATATTTGTGAAAAATCAATTCTTATTAAGTATACAAGTACACTTGAATTTCTGTGAATACTCATAAATTTGATCTTACATGCGTACACACAAAAATGTCGAATCATAGCTTGCATACTGGTGCATAGATAAAATAACTGAGGTATATTCAGAGGTTCTATTTCAACACATGAACTTGGCAACTTGCAATCTTTCTTATAGTTTCTCATAGTACAGATCCAATATAAATAACATTTAAACTTTATTATATTTTTACAATTAATGGAAAATGGCAAAATACCCAATTGAGTTTGAGAGAGGTGGGTACAATTTATTTTGTTTCTCAAAGGAAGATTAAGATACCCAATTGAGATGAATGCAAGCAAGTACATAAAGCAATGACCCAAAAAGTTATCTGTAGCCCTGCTTTTGTATGTTGTTGTATAAAATATCCCTTCCTGGTCCAGCATCCATTGTAAACACATTCATTTACTGCCCATGGTAGTGATCGATTAATGAGGTCAGATTGGCTGAAAAATGGGGTCAGTTGGGTAAGTAGGTCAGGCTTGGCTAAGGTAGATGTCGCTGTAGCGTGCATGGTTTTGTGTGTCAGTGGGCTTGATCTTGTTTGAATTCCACAGTACAATGTGTTAGTTTCTTCCATTCAGTGTGATTGGGAGTGACTTCCCTTGTAGGTTGTGGTGTGATCATACAGAGGCTTCAAAGGATTCACCTGTTTGGAACACTGTTGTTATTTCAGGTTATTCTGGGTGGTTACCTCATCAGTGGTTACATTAATCTGAGTAACTGTGTAAAGAAAGACAATGTTTTAACATGTTGTCATGGTCAGTTTCAAATGCACAATGATGGCAATTTGGGTCGTAACAGCCAATTCCCAACATGGGTACAATATGGGAACCCTGTTTCTGGTGAACCCGTCATGGTATTGCTGGAATTTTGCTAAGCTCAGTGTAAAACCATACTTATTAGTTCCTTACGGCCAGTGCTGTTAACTGGGTGAATCAGACTGAGCTATGGTAGTGTCGTGTATGTGTAGTAGTAAGTTCTTTACCTCTATGATTGAAATTCTATATGTATCGGTATGTTAATTGCAATGTACTCTAAGCCCTTAAGTGCCCTTGGAAATGTAAGCCCTTTGACAATTTATTTGTACCCAGTGTACATTGTCACAGGAAGTAACATTGTTTGATGTTCTCTTGCCCATGTACAGGAGCACATTTACATGTGTTGCATTTGTCGTGTTGCTAATTAGAATGGTTGGTAGGCTCGTGGTTGTGGCATTGGCGTACCTTGTCAGAGACCCCTGCTTGTTCCCCAACATAATCAAATATTGTAAGAGGGAAATATTTTTTGTTTGGTGTTTAATGCTGCACTCAGCTATATGACGGCGGTCAGTAAATAATCAAGTCTGGCCCAAACAATCCAGTTATAAACAACATGAGATTTGATCTATACAACTGGGACAGGATGACATGTCAACCAAGTCAGTGAACCTGACTATCCAATCCTGTTAGTTGCCTCTTAGTACAAACATAGGTTTCTGAAGGCCAATTCAAACCCAATAAGAGGATTGGTTGGTCAGATTTGCTGATGCAGTTGATGCATGTTATATTTCCCAATTGCACCAATCAGCACATCACGATGTCAATCACTTGATTGTACAAACATTATTCTGTACAGTCTAGTGGCTATCATATGCCCAAAATGCAGCATTAAACAACAAGGAAAATAAACAAATGTGTAAGGCCCTTTTATGGTTTCCATGCTCTGTCATCACAGCAATATTGCAGAGTAAAACTGTTCCAACTGAGGCCCAATCCCTTTTTAGGTGCACGGCATCAAAGCTGTGATCATCCTGCCAAATGTTGGCTGCAACTGTTGTGGCATCTTTGTTACTGTTCCTGTTTGTGGGAATGGATTTGATTTAGGGGTGAAATGTACTCTCTTACCACGGTACGGTACATATTGCGGTACAAGGCCTTCGGTTTGGTCCGTTTTAGTTTGGTATATGAGATGTGATCATAATGCAGAAAATTGACAAGACTCAAACCATACATTGTTTAAGAACGTGAAAATAACCATAATCTTTGTTATTCACTGTCATTTTATGACTTGATAGAAATGACAGTACGAAAACCGAAAATACCAAATTTTGGATTGCATTACTGTATACCGCCTGAAGGCAAAATACTGCGGTTCTACTAATACTGTGGTATACCGTTTCACCTTTAATCTGATTCAGGCAGTGTTAGCCCCACCACCAAATCCAACATCCTCACAGTTTCCTCATGTCATATTATTATTACCATGTTCATTGGTTATATTTTGAGGCAGTCTGCAATATCAGCCTTAGGTCGGAAGCCAGAGGCTTGTAAACTCACATGGTAATATTCAAAATGTTACCATAGATTCCGATTTGAAAGGTTTTGTCAGTGTCCATGTAGACTTTTTTTTTTTTTTGGGGGTGGGGAAGAGATACTGTTTAGTTTGGATTTTTAGTTTAGTTTTACTCCACTTTTAGCAATATCACCAGAAATGGGCTTCACATATTGTACCCATGTGGGGAATCGACACCCTGGATCCACATATGGTGTATGATTATTAAACAGTACAATACCACTGTGCATTGCTCCCAATGTGGAATTTACCATTTCTTTAAATATCTTCATTTACTGATAATTCCAGCACCATTTATATACATGATGTTATAAACTCAAAGTCATTGAATAAAGCACAAATTATCATGTTAGTATACACAATATGAAAATCTGGAGCCCAGTATACAGTAAGGCCCTGTAGCACATGCTATAATGGCTCCTTCAGTGCACCTGGTTGGCTAATAAGAAACAGATTAGTTCCATTAAGATGAACAGATAAGGTTGGAATTAGGTCAGAGGTCATGGCTAAGTGACCTGATTATTGTGGCTCTGAGTCCTTGAGAGGGCATAGCAGATCTGCACAGATGGTGGGACAGACCAAGCTCCTTACACTTGGAGCTGTAGAGTATTGACAAATGGAATTGATTTCTCGTTAATTTATTGCATGTTGGGTTGATTTATTCCCATTCTTGTCCGCCTCAATGATACCTAAAGAAAACAGCCCCAGTAGAATATATTTAATATTTGTCTATGACAACAATAACATTGCTTTAAGTACAGATAGCTGTTGAGTTGGTTGGTTGAATCAGGTATTGTTCAGTAATACACTTAATGGGACACACATTTTTTAATCATATCATGCTGTGACATATACAGTCGAGCACCGTTGTCTCGATATTCATGGGACCAAGAAAAATATCGAGTTATCCAAACTTTGAGACATCCGACCAGGGCATATCATCACATATCACTATGAAAGAAAACAAAACAAAAAATATATTTCATGTATCTTTGTATATTTCCACAAATCTTGTGAACGCATCAAGGGCCAGTCACGTGATCACACAAAACCCTCATTGGATTCTCAGTATGTTTTGATTCGAAACTATAATCCGTTATCAGTAGTGTTTAATCGTAACAGTGAGTACTTCGTAATTAATTCCTTCTAAATGAATCCTAATTAAATAACAAACAAGTGACACCTTCAACTCAATTAGATGAATATCGAAGTTGCTTTGCAAATATCGAGTTTAAAGGGTAATTTTGCTTGTTGGGACCATGAAATTTTATCGAGATAGCCGAAATATCGAGAGATCCGTATCGAGTTAAAAGAGCTTGAAGAATCATAAATTATGATGGATTTTGCCGGGACCAAGATGTTGTTATCGAAACAACCGAGATATCGAGTTATCAGAGTTCGACACAACGGTGCCTGGCTGTATTTGATACTTGGTAAGGATTTTAAAAAGGTATTGTTTCAGATGGGTTTTTTTGTCCTGAAATAAGAAATTTTGATGAAGGGGTTGTAGTCAGCATGTGTACTACAGAAATGTACCTCAGGTACGTTTCTTAAATCCGAAAAGGTTGTGAGTGACCAAAGCACATCTGTGTGGTCAAGGTATTTGCTTTTAGAATCCATTTCATGTGGAAATGACAAAATTTAAATGAGAACTACATGTTCTCAGGTTGTTCTTTCAATCATATACTCATGGAAACAAATAAGGGAACACCTGAAAGTACAAGTGTTCCATAATTCATTTCCAGGTTTCTTCACAAGCTTTGTATTGCATTGTTCGTGAAATTCAGGAAAAGAAAAGGAACACTTGTTCTTTCAGGTGTTCCCTTATTCCTGTCCATGGGTATATTTGGTTTATGTGCTATGAGGTCCTTGGGAAGTTCTTGATATACTTATATAGATACTGAAAGTCAAATTCATTCGAGGGATTCTGCTGAACCAAGACTGCATGTTAATTTCAAATGATGTTACTTGGATTCATGGCACTTTTTATTTTTTGAAGTTTATGTATTGGATATCTGTATATTCATTATGTCATTAATGATTATTCAGGAAAGTTATGTGGCTTTCAAAAGTTTAGCATCTAGAGGCTAAGTGTCTCCTGCTTTGTTTTTATTTTTGTGGTATATTGCTGCTTTCAGCAAGATTTTAGCTGTATAGTGGTCTCTGAATAGCGAGTGTGGACCAGACAATGCAGAAATTGTTTGTTTTTTTGTTTCTTATTTAACACCACACTCAGTAATATTTCTGCTATATGATGGTAGTCTGTAAATAATTGAGACTGGACTAGAAATCAAGTGATCAACAGAATGAGCATCAATCTACACAATTAGGAAACGATCACATGTGTCAACCAAGTCAGCAAGCCTAACCACTTGATCCCACAAGTTGCCGATGCAACAAGCATGGGTTGCTGAAGACCTCATACTCATGATTTCAAATTCTGCATCACCAGGGGTGGAAATAACCCATTGCCCGACGCCCGAGTCCAGTGTTTTGTTTCTGTCGGGCAAGCAAATTTGTATATCACACTGTACCGATGTCCAGTTGACTTTCCAATATTAATTATGTTGTTTATTTAAAAAATCAACAAGAAAACGTCCAGTATAGTGGAAAAATTATCAGGGCAAGTGATTTTACATGTGCCACTGTACCGGAGTACACTAGCAATTTGAAAGTTATTTCCACCCCTGATCACCGGTTAAGATTCGGGTTAGAATTGATCTTCAGGATATAGCTAGAATATTGCTGAGTGTGGTGTTAAACATGTTAAACAACAAACCCCCCTCAATTTTTTTTTGTTTGAAATTAAGGTAATGAGAAACTTAGAACTTCCTGGTTTCTAACTAAACAACATTGGGTATGTGTTTTCACAAACAAGAACTGATGTCATATTTAAGTAACAAGACAAATACAATGTCCATGTTTTGTCGAAGTAGTGTTTCTAAACACAGCTATGCAATGAGACAAGGAAGACAGTTAGATAAATCATCATGGTAGCTGGAGACAGGGTGTATAAGTCTGGTTGGAGGCCATAGTGGCTAAACTGAAAGAAATGCTTCTTTGTGTTTAATACGCATGTCATGAATTTGGGGACCTTCTTCAACTGGTGAGGGGCGGTGGGGTAGCCTAGTGGTTAAAGCGTTCGCTCTTCAAGCGCTCGTCACAACGAAGACCCGGGTTCGATTCCCTACATGGGTACAATATGTGAAGCCCATTTCTGGTGTCCCCCACCGTGATATTGATGGAATATTGCTAAAAGCGGCGTAAAACTAAACTCACTCACTCTTCAACTGGTGAGGGAGGGACTGCTTTAGTTTCGGCATATACTGGCAACACCTTTATTATCCTTGATAGCAGTAGGAGCTACACTGCACAGCTTTAATGGGTGATGATGCAATACTAAACACATACAAGTAATAACTAACGGTAACCATGACAACTGGTAATTGATGTAACCATGACTACTAGGAAGAACTGTGAAACTGGAGTGGTCAAGCAAACTGTATCAGCCATAATTACAGATGTGTTCTTTCACAGTTTCAGTTCAAATAATTGTCATAGGTTTGCAGGGTACCGTTTGCAGTACATATCTGGTCAGATGATCTTTGAAATAATGCCTCTCTTCTGAGGTTTTAGTTGCAATGTATATATAATGTTTATGTGTATATATAAATATATATTTGAAGTTTAAATAATTAGTCTAAATGTAATTTTAATGCAGAAATTGATGAAGCAGTATTCTAGTGAATATTGTTTACTTCAAGAGTGAGAACCATTACTGCACATATGTCCTGTTAAATACATACATCAAATTAGCCCATTTTCAAAATGTCATATATTTTATTGCTTGACAGTGTAATTATGTCATTTATATCATTTATCGATGTGACGATTGGTTGCAAGTTTCCTTCACTGGAGACTTGTCATCTGATGCCCATGCTTAATGACCAAATTCATATATTTATCATGTTTATATTGAAAAATACTGGACAGAAAACGTTACTGAGTTATGAAGTAGTTCCAGCAAAGTGATATCTTCACTTCAATGCACATATTACTTTTCTAAAACCAAGAAATCTGAGTATTACACACTTAAGTATGTAATAAAGAAATTTTTAAATAGTGACTAATAAATACAGCCATTAAGAGCTGACCCCAACAGCTGACCCGTCACATGGACAAGCCAGGTTCGATTCCCCAAATGGGTACAATGTGTGAAGCCCATTTCTGGTGTCCCCTGCTGTGATGTTGCTGGAATATTGACAAAAGCGGCAAAAAAACACAATCACCAGCTGACGTGGGTGGTTTACTTCACAGTCTGTTGACCAAATGTTTGAAGTTAGACCTACTATCACTTTCATTTTATCACATACTTGAAATGAATGACTGATGATCCCACGACTGCTTGTGTCATTTTTCGGTATCCTGCTACATTAAGGAGGCATGTTGGCCCCTGTGGTCGAGTGGATAGGGTGTCTGTCTTGACAGTGGAGGGTCAGTGATTTGATCCATGGCCAGGTCAAACTAGGTGTTTCCTTGTCTGTCGCCTGCCATTAAGGGGATAGAACATGGGCTTGGAGTCAGTATACTGGTCTGAGTGGGTTATCCATGTTAAACTGGAGTATAGTTTCTGTGGACTAGCCCTATTAAACCACCATTAGTCCAGATTAACACAAACAGCCCCACAAACACATATACCCATAGAAAAGAATAAGGGAACACATGAAAGTACAAGTGTTCGTTTATTCTTTTCCGGGTTTCTTCACAAGGTGTGTATTGCACTGTGGGTGAAATTCTGGAAATAAATAAAGGAACACTTGTACTTTCATGTGTTCCCTTATTCGTTTCCATGAGTATATGTACAAGCATGTTACTAGATACAAACACGTGTTGAGTGTATTTTGTGTAACAGGTGTAGGTTTTAATTCTGTCATTTCTCCAATATTTTGCTATTGTGAACATTCCTTAACGAGTTTCCAGGCTGACTGCTCTCCATATGGATCTACATACCTGTCTCCTCCTCCGGACACCAGCTGGCGAAGGTAAGTCTTGTTGCAGACTTGTGATGACAACCATATTAGAGGATGGATTCAGGAATTTGGAAGTCATTAGTTAAATGGTTTGTTTAGTTCACCAGGATGGATGTCAGAATGAACTTGTCAGATGATGGCCTGCCTGCTATTCATGCCTTTAATTCTTGTAAAATCATTTGAATAGGTAGAGCTTGAAACTTCAGGAAGATCATAATCTTTAGACTTCATTGCAGTAATATCAGATTAACAGTTTTGTATATGAAAAAAAAAAGGAAAATCATATTTCGAAGTGGGATTCTCATTTTTTTTCAGAAAAGCAGTATCCATTTTAGAGACATACAATTGGAAAATTAGCACTTAGATTGAAGACTCTTCTTTTCAGAATCCTAAAGATCCAGAAATATGAAACTTGATGAAGACATTTGGCCAGTAATATTACATTTAGTTGTTCATGCTATGGAATGAAATTCATTTTTTTCAATTTTTAAATTACTAGTTTAATCAAATGATGAAATACTCCTTCAAGGAAACTACTGCATAAGGGGATCTGAAACATTGTGACTGGTAGCAGTGATTATCAGCCTAGTCATTGGAAGTAAACTTTATGTTAAACTCGATGTTAAGTTAAGAATCCTGTCCAATGTTACCAAACCTGGAGAATGTATATTCACTTCAATGTAGTTGTAACAGGTGGGCAAAAGAGCCCTGTCACTAATAAGAAGTGGTGAATTCCTTTTTTAGATGTATGATTAAATATATTTTATGAGAGAATTTGTCCTTTCTGGATCCTCTCATGTAATTTGCAATGGTTATTTTTCCAAACCATTTTGGGTTTTTCATGTCACAATTGTGCATCTGATATTTTAATTAGTTTTTGAACAACTGATAGGTTTGGTTGCACAGTGTTGGGGCACTGATGCCATGAGCTGACTTTGTGTCATGTTTGATATGAGATGTATATGTTGTTTATACAATACCACATTTGGCTTATCAGTCAACAAAATGGCATGAAGTGTTTGAAAGGTCAAGCACTATTTGTCAATCTGTTTTGACGTATATCTTCTTATCTATGTTGTCACTAATATGATTACATATTTGTTACTGAAATGGAAAGGCTGATGATTTTCTGGAAATGAAATATTACTGTAATGCCGGAGAACCAGATTTTGGGGTTGGGTTAGCCAGCTGTGAATCTAAGGCTGCAATAATTTTGAAGGAACATAAAAAATATTCACTCACTTTAATTCTTTTGCTTTTGAATATGGTTGAACGCTGGATGTAGTTTGCAAGCATGAATGATGCATATTTAGATATTACTGATCCCTGATGGTATTTAGCAAAAAATTAACAGAAGATAGATATGTCACGCTTGAAAATGCAGTCATGACAAATTAATAATAAATCATTTCTCAACAGATGTATTCTTGTCACCTTGGTTAATATTTTATTTCAGGAGGCCATCTTGCATGAGACATATTTGGTAACATATCTACTGCTCAGAAACAGCCTTTGATGTATTTGCTTATTTTGAACAATGACTATATTATATATCTATGTGATGAATTGATGATAAGAAATTATAGGATGTAATTATCTCCCTTGGTGAAACACAGTTTGAATTCCCTTCCCAGCATGCCCTATTATTACCCCTCCTGCATCTTTCCTGGCCACTACACTGCATCTAATGCTGTAAAATGGCCAGATTTGTTATTATGAATATACAAATGTTGTGTTTATTAACTTATTGTATATTCAGTGATTGCTGTTTCAAGACATACTACGCTCTGGTCATTTGAAATATACTGGCTTATGAATGATTGCTGTATTGCCTGATTGTGTTACTTTATATGTTAATGAATGTAGTTCAGTTTCAACTTGATACAGAATTAATACTCATTAGATTTTAGTTGGTATGACCTACATACATCATTGCAACCCTTGCAGGAACAGAAGTATATTCTTGCAGCAGTAGCATGAGCTAAAACTGGTAATGTGTGCAATATACAAGCATCTCACTTAATATATTCCTGGATCCAGTACCCACGGACAATTGTAGAAGAACTGCTGTGAGTGGGCCTGTGACCATTAGTTCTAGGGAGACACTACTTGCTGTGTGGGCATAGTATACCACTGTAAGATCCTTCCACAAGACTTGATATATCAGAGCTAGAGTAAGATCCTTCCACAAGACTTGATATACTAGAGCTAGAGTAAGATCCTTAAACAAGACATGATATACCAGAGCTAGAGTAAGATCCTTAAACAAGACTTGATATACCAGAGCTAGAGTAAGATCCTTCCACAAGACTTGATATACCAGAGCTAGAGTAAGATCCTTCCACAAGACTTGATATACCAGAGCTAGAGTAAGATCCTTCCACAAGACTTGATATACCAGAGCTAGAGTAAGATCCTTCCACAAGACTTGATATACCAGAGCTAGAGTAAGATCCTTCCACAAGACTTGATATACCAGAGCTAGAGTAAGATCCTTCCACAAGACTTGATATACCAGAGCTAGAGTAGATCCTTCCACAAGAGATCCCAGAGCCACAAGACTTGATATACCAGAGCTAGAGTAAGATCCTTCCACAAGACTTGATATACCAGAGCTAGAGTAAGATCCTTCCACAAGACTTGATATACCAGAGCTAGAGTAAGATCCTTCCCACAAGACTTGATATACCAGAGCTAGAGTAAGATCCTTCCACAAGACTTGATATACCAGAGCTAGAGTAAGATCCTTCCACAAGACTTGATATACCAGAGCTAGAGTAAGATCCTTCCACAAGACTTGATATACCAGAGCTAGAGTAAGATCCTTCCACAAGACTTGATATACCAGAGCTAGAGTAAGATCCTTCCACAAGACTTGATATACCAGAGCTAGAGTAAGATCCTTCCACAAGACTTGATATACCAGAGCTAGAGTAAGATCCTTCCACAGACTTGATATACCCAGAGCTAGAGTAAGATCCTTCCACAAGACTTGATATACCAGAGCTAGAGTAAGATCCTTCCACAAGACTTGATATACCAGAGCTAGAGTAAGATCCTTCCACAAGACTTCAGAGCTAGAGTAAGAACAAGACTTGATATACCAGAGCTAGAGTAAGATCCTTCCACAAGACTTGATATACCAGAGCTAGAGCTAGACTTGATATACCAGAAGATCCTTCCACAAGACTTGATATACCAGAGCTAGAGTAAGATCCTTCCACAAGACTTGATATACCAGAGCTAGAGTAAGATCCTTCCACAAGACTTGATATACCAGAGCTAGAGTAAGATCCTTCCACAAGACTTGATATACCAGAGCTAGAGTAAGATCCTTCCACAAGACTTGATATACTTCCACAAGAGCTAGAGTAAGATCCTTAAACAGGACTTGATATACCAGAGCTAGAGTAAGATCCTTCCACAAGACTTGATATACCAGAGCTAGAGTAAGATCCTTCCACAAGACTTGATATACCAGAGCTAGAGTAAGATCCTTAAACAGGACTTGATATACCAGAGCTAGAGTAAGATCCTTCCACAAGACTTGATATACCAGAGCTAGAGTAAGATCCTTAAACAAGACTTGATATACCAGAGCTAGAGTAAGATCCTTCCACAAGACTTGATATACCAGAGCTAGTAAGTAAGATCCATTAAGACAGTAAGACTTGATATATATCAGAGCTAGAGTAAGATCCTTAAACAAGACTTGATATACCAGAGCTAGAGTAAGATCCTTCCACAAGACTTGATATACCAGAGCTAGAGTAAGATCCTTAAACAGGACATGATATACCAGAGCTAGAGTAAGATCCTTCCACAAGACTTGATATACCAGAGCTAGAGTAAGATCCTTCCTTACCAGAGCACAAGACTTGATATACCAGAGCTAGAGTAAGATCCTTCCACAAGACTTGATATACCAGAGCTAGAGTAAGATCCTTCCACAAGACTTGATATACCAGAGCTAGAGTAAGATCCTTCCACAAGACTTGATATACCAGAGCTAGAGTAAGATCCTTAAACAAGACTTGATACACCAGAGCTAGAGTAAGATCCTTCCACAAGACTTGATACACCAGAGCTAGAGTAAGATCCTTAAACAGGACTTGATATACCAGAGCTAGAGTAAGATCCTTAAACAGGACTTGATACACCAGAGCTAGAGTAAGATCCTTAAACAAGACTTGATACACCAGAGCTAGAGTAAGATCCTTAAACAAGACTTGATATACCAGAGCTAGAGTAAGATCCTTCCACAAGACTTGATATACCAGAGCTAGAGTAAGATCCTTCCACAAGACTTGATATACCAGAGCTAGAGTAAGATCCTTCCACAAGACTTGATATACCAGAGCTAGAGTAAGATCCTTCCACAAGACTTGATATACCAGAGCTAGAGTAAGATCCTTAAACAGGACATGATAATACCAGAGCTAGAGTAAGATCCTTCCACAAGACTTGATATACCAGAGCTAGAGTAAGATCCTTCCACAAGACTTGATACACCAGAGCTAGAGTAAGATCCTTCCACAAGACTTGATATACCAGAGCTAGAGTAAGATCCTTCCACAAGACTTAATATGCAAGAGCTAGAGTAAGATCCTTAAACAAGACTTGATATACCAGAGCTAGAGTAAGATCCTTCCACAAGACTTGATATGCAAGAGCTAGAGTAAGATCCTTCCACAAGACTTAATATGCAAGAGCTAGAGTAAGATCCTACCACAAGACTTGATATACCAGAGCTAGAGTAAGATCCTACCACAAGACTTGATATACCAGAGCTAGAGTAAGATCCTTCCACAAGACTTGATATACCAGAGCTAGAGTAAGATCCTTAAACAAGACATGGTATGCCCAGAGCTAGAGTAAGATCCTTCCACAAGACATGGTATAACATAGCAATATTCCAGCTATATGGCAGTAGTCTGTAAATAATCGAGTATGGACATACAATCCAGTGATCAACAGCATGAGCATCGATCTACGCAATTGGGATATGATGACAAGTGTCAATCCAGTCAGTGAGCCTGACCACCCCATCCCGTTAGTCGCCTCTTATGTTACTGAAGATCAATTCTAACCCAGATCCCAGAAGACATGGTATACCAGAGCTACTGTATGGTCTTCCCACATCACATAAGACATGGTATATCATAGGTACTGTAAGACTTTCCCACATTACGTATTACATTGTATAACAGAAAAACTGTAAAGTGCTGTGCTGAATCCTACATCAATTAAGAATGTTGACATCATTCCAGCAATACAGTCTCGTGAAAAACGTGTGAGCGTCAAAATGTGTCGTTCATACACTTATGAATGTCAGATTCATGGTCATGTGACTGGCCTCTTGTCCAATGGAAAACCTGTGTATTGTGTATGCTTCACATTGAATACTGTAATGAGCTCATTTGAGCAATATAACTGGAGGACTGGTGAATGTATACAGTAAGTGTATCTGATGAAGTGACTGACCCACTGTTTGGTCGGTTTTATGACACGTTCCTGAATTTGATAAAATTTCAAATCATGGGATATATTTTAAAACATTTCATAAAAAAAGGTGGGATCTATTGCTCAGTTAGCAGGGTTTAAGAAAAAGGAATTAAGTTTGTGTTCAAAAGTCCTGAAGAGTTATAAGTACCTGCTTCTGGGTGTCCAGATTCCTTGTTTATGACACTCAGTACCAGCAAACATAGGAAATGTATTGAACAAAACCCAACATACAAAGGTCTTGTATTGAAACAAAACAGTGCATATTTAGGCATGATTGTTATGTGAAATTATATATCCATTGATTGTAACAATTTTCCTGCTTGCATGGACAAAACATCTCAGGCCACTGTTTTATCAATTTACTATAGTTGCGCTGATATTTATTTGTTCAATCAAAACGGTGTTATGACCAAACTGTGGAGATATGATATGAAGTTTTCATCTTTGGGATTGTGACCCTTTCTTGACGTGGATGCTCACCTGACCTAGCTCTTGTAAATATTGCAACAAACGGCCTCATTGGAGGTTCATGACTTTAGTCCATCAACAAGAGATAGACAAGGTGATTCATGGTGTTATACCTGGATGATTCATATTGTTTTTCTCCTCAGCTATTTGAGTGAAGGAACAGGGTAGATTGACCAGCTGTTGAGCTCATTAAGCCATGTTGCATCATCCTGGTTCCGTGTTAGTAAATGCCAATCCTTGTAACACCATTCCTCCCTATTCTCCATATGATAATGGTTGGTGGTGAGTGTACGGTGTATATATTCCACACGGCGGAGGCCAGTGTCACAGAGACCTGCCAGTTGTAGGCAGTCAGGAGGAAGGAAGCTTGCAGGGTCAAGGCCACTGCCATGTTCACACTCATTCTGTTCATGGGAACGGAACTTCTCAAAGACATAGCTGTGCGACACATTGAGTGTTTCACGGTGTCCAGACTGAGCTGTAATATCTTTTATATCTTTGATCTCCCCTGAGTCTGTGATGAATATTGGCAACATATATATACCCTGTTGTAGTATATACTCAATATAGATTTCCAGGGATTTACAGGACGCGAATTCCTGTGTCCTATACGCATAAAAATTGACAATGGACGCAACAAATTTATTAACCCATCCACAGGGACACAGAAAAAGTCCAAATGCTTTTTGTAAAAGTTCCAATCAAGTAACAATAATTTATCACTTTTGATATAGTTTGCAACTAGCTAGGTTATGGTATTATTTGTAATTTAATTACTGTAACAATGTGATGATCATGATACACAATACAATAACGGTATTAATAATAATATTTAAGTGTCTGGCCCCCCATTTTGTAGTCCAGGACCCCTGAAAAAATTTAGTCCCTGGGACCCTCAAATACAAGACTCGAGGTAATCCATGGATTTCATATCATACAGATTCCCAAACACATACTGGTAATTTGAACAGTAACTGTGGCATCTTGTGTATACAATGAGACCTTATACCTATACGGTATTTCATATAAGTTTTAGTAAGGTTTTTTAGCTAATTGTGTGGCTTAAGGACAATCATAAAAACATGTTTTCTAAAAGAAATTATTTTATTTGACAACATTGAACAAACTAGCAATAAACTGGAAATTGAGAGAGCTGTATGTTTCTCTTTTGACTGGATGCTTGTCTAATATTTGTGCAATGATTAGATACAGGAGAATGAACAGGGTCCGAGCAGTGGGAAACATACTGTGAGGGTCTTGGGAGCTGTAGTATGTTACTGTACATTACAACTGGGCCTCGTCACATGCTACATGCTACTAGTGAGAAATAATGTTTTGTTCAGCATGAAATGAAATGGCAACATTGGTATTTCAGTTTTGGTTTGTTTTCTCCAGTCTGTATTTTAGTAAAACCTCTTTAGAGTTATCTGACACTGATTTTGCACATACCCGTCAGTTTTTGGCTTCTGAAAATGAAACCTGCATAATTTTAGCAATATTCAAGCAATTTGTATGCAGTTACATGAACTAGGTTACAATAAATAATTTTAACAAGGAATTGAACAGCATTTAAGTCACTGCCACAACATATCCAGCGGAAAATAGCAGTGTGATAAGCAGTGTATGAAATAAGCCAAAACCCAGCCTGACATCTGGGCTGGTAACTTCAAAAACTTACCAGCCCAGAAGAGATTTAACAGGTCCTTCTTAAATACTAAATAGACAGTGCCAGTGGACATGTTATCTGAATATTTTTCACCCGTCCATCGGGCTGGCTAGCTGTGAAATTAGACCGTCTGGCAGAAATCTAGCCTGTCTCGGGCGTACGGAGGGGCCTTATTTCATACACTGTGATCAGGAAATATGAAGAGATTGGATGATAGCTACATGTATACTAGGGCTGCGCAATATAACCGGTTTACCGGTATTTACCGGTTCAGACATGAAAACGATACGTATTGCGATACGCTGATCGAAAACCGGTATTTTGACTTGCAATCGGAAAACTTCGTAACACTCGGAAATCTTCGGGTATTTCCTTTTTCATTTGTGCCAAATATTATTCACATTTTTATTTTATCATGATTAAAAGTTGTTATTAAAGCTTAATCAAGCATGGTAATTTGGTTGTGTTTTTGCTCTATAAATCAAGCATTAACTCGATTATAAGTATTTTTTTGTTCAAAAATACTTCATGCAATATATTGCAATACATGCTTTCGCATCGCAATATATCGCAATATGAAAATTCCCTGCAATACCCACCCCTAATGTATATTATCTGAACAGGAAATGTGAAATGTCTATATAAACTGTGTGAACATTAATGTTGTGTGTGACTGTACTGACCATGTTGGAATGCATCCTGCTCTACCTGTTCACACCCAAATACACAAACCCGTGAAGATCCGGGTTAGAATTGATCTTCAGTAACCCATTCTTAATGGTATTGGGTGGTCAGGCTTTGCTGACTTGATTAACACATGTCACCATTTCCCAATTGCATAGATCGATGTTCATGCTGTTGATCACTGGTTTGTCTGGTCCCGACTCGATTATTTACAGACCACCGCCACAAAGCTGGAATGTTGCGGAGTGCAGCATAAAACTAAACTAAGCTCACACACCCTAATGCACAATGTCCATCTCCATGTATTTAAGTCTCACCAGTTTGAACATTCCTGATCATCTAAGGATCATAGCTATCTCAACAGAAATACCATCCATGGAGGTGTTACCCCTTAGCTGGTACAGAACCCCAGGCAATCATACCAGGAAGCCTCATGCATGTTATGGTTGTCCCACATGTTAATTACTACTGGGACCGCCTAAGTGGTGTAGTGGTTAGAGCATCCGCCTGGAGAGCGGAAGGTGTCGGGTCTGATCCCCGACCGCGTCATACCAAAAGACGTTAAAATATGGTACTTGTTGGTCCCTGCCTGGCGCTCGGCATTAATGCGTACAACAAGGACTGGTCTGCTCTGAGTCAGTATAATGTGTTTGAGTGGGGTATTCATGCTTCACTGCGGCATGGTATCTCGGTGAGCTAGCACTATAAAACCAGCTTCAGTCTGGGCTAGTACAAGCAGCCGCACCTACACATACACACAGATGCACGTCGTCATATGAGCAAAATATTCTCAAGCACGACGTTTAACCCAATTTCACTTCACCTCATAACTACTGGATATGTTGTATTGTTCAGTATTGTTGATACTGTGTTTCTGGAGTCAAAAATCACCTGTTTTTTGCTTCCTGTAACTTTGGCTTTCATATAGACAATTCAGAGAACAATAGAACTGGTCATGTGTGAGAGGGGAAGCATTTCACTTAATCATATGATCTGAAATGGAATTGATCTTACTGGTAAAGCATAATGTTTGATCCTGAGATATTCAGAAGCACTGTATAGAATGGTGATACATTATCAAATGAACATTTATTAGTCAACTTGTGATTACATGCATTGAACTTAATCAAATCTGGTATCCTGAATTAGCCGGTATGAAAATAGCTGCTGTTTGGTTGGTGTTATTGACCTGAATTCACAGAATAACAGAGAAGCCATCTGGTCTGAATGTAGGTCACCTTTGTGCATGTCTGTACTTCCTTGGTAGGTAGCAGAGAGGTGTGCTGACTCGGACACTCTGTGGATATATGCTACATTGTCAATGGTACACAGGTCATGCCCTTAAGGTATTAGAAAGGGTATCTGCTATACTGACATAGAAGCATGCGGATATCCTTACTGAATTGGTAGATATATATGCAATATCGACACAGAAGCACTGTGGATATCCTTACTGAATTGGTAGATATATATGCAATATTGACACAGAAGCACTGTGGATATCCTTACTGAATTGGTAGATATATATGCAATATTGACACAGAAGCACTGTGGATATCCTTACTGAATTGGTAGATATATATGCAATATTGACACAGAAGCACTGTGGATATCCTTACTGAATTGGTAGATATATATGCAATATTGACACAGAAGCACTGTGGATATCCTTACTGAATTGGTAGATATATATGCAATATTGACACAGACACAGAAGCACTGTGGGATATCCTTGACACAGAACACTGTGATATCCTTACTGAATTGGTAGATATATATGCAATATTGACACAGAAGCACTGTGGATATCCTTACTGAATTGGTAGATATATATGCAATATTGACACAGAAGCACTGTGGATATCCTTACTGAATTGGTAGATATATATGCAATATTGACACAGAAGCACTGTGGATATCCTTACTGAATTGGTAGATATATATGCAATATTGACACAGAAGCACTGGATATCCTTACTGAATTGGTAGATATATATGCAACATTGACACAGAAGCACTGTGGATATCCTTACAGAATTGGTAAGGATATATGCTATATTCTAACAACTGAAAATTATGGCAACTGATGATACAATGGTGAATGTTCAATGATAGATTTCTGTAAAGTCCATTCCTTATATGTCAGTATCTAGTTTGTCGATATCATAACCCTTGATATTGCTCAATATTCTGCCGGAAGAGGCGGGCCAGTCTGATATCCCTTGAAGGTAATCAGTGACATCATGGGTATGATGCAGTCTGGCACTGTCATCTTGTGGATCCAAAATCCTTCCAATAAATCTATTGAATGAAAACCAGGATGTAACATTTCTTCAGCATATTGCTGGCTGGTCAATGTCCATTCACATTAACCAAATTAGTTTGCTTGTCATGTGTGCTTGGGTTCACACCATGACATTCCCACAGATGGTTGTCATGGTTAAGAATGGTCCCTTTTGCATTCTGTGCCCCTCTAAGTCGCCAATAATATTTTCTGCCATCTGTGAACTGGGCACAACATTTATTCATCTGTAAAAAAAATGATGTGATGCCATTGTCCCACAACTGGTCACTGATCAGAGTGTAGTTGTTAGAGTAGTGAATCCCCATCCTTGAAAACAGACGATGTTCCAAGGTCAACACTGTGTAATTGGTGTCACATGACTTGTGCATTACCCGCCAACAATGTTAGTTTTGAATGGTTTGAACATTTGCTGGAACTGAGCCAAGTCTCCCTTTAATCCCCATGCAGTGTTGCAGTCTAGGTAACAGTAAGCCATCTGTGTGCGTCAGCCTTCACAAGGCAGAGTATGTATTATGTTATCCTTGTTGTTGAGTAACTATTCCAGATATGTTATTGAATCACTCTATCCCTGGTATGTTGTTTTATCCCGCTGTCCCTGGTATGTTATTACTTTCCACTATCCCTGGTATGTTATTACATTTCACTATCCCTGGTATGATATTACATCCCACTATCCCTGGTATGATATTTCATCCCAATATCCCTGGTATGGTATTACATCCCAACATCCCTGGTATGGTATTACTTCCCACTATCCTAGGTATGTTGTTACGTCCCACTATCCCTGGTATGATGTTACATCCCACTATCCCAGGTATGATATTACATCCCACTATCCCAGGTATGATATTACATCCCACTATCCCTGATATGATGTTATGTCCCACTATCCCAGGTATGTTACATCCCACTATCCCTGGTATGTTATTGCATCCCACTATCCCTTTTATGTTATTACATCCCACTTTCCCTGGTACGATATTACATCCCACTATCCCTGGTATGATATTACATCCCACTATCCCTGGTTTGATACTACATCACACTATCCCTGGTATGTTATTACATCCCCCTGTTCCTGGTATGTTATTACATCCCACTATCCCTGGTATGTTATTACATTATCACTATGACTGGTATGTTATTACACCCCACTATCCCTGGTATGTTATTACATTATCACTATGACTGGTATGTTGTTACATCCCAGTATCCATGGTATGTTATTAAATCACACTATTTCTGATATGTCTTTTCAACTGACAAGTTGATCTATTCAGATGTAACTGAAATACAGTTTTGATCATTACAGCTTCTAATTGTTTAGGTTTTACTTTATCAACTGTAGGCAAGGTCATCTATACAAGAGGAAATATATGTGTTGCTTTACTCTAATTTGAACAGCCCCAGCTCTGGCCAAGATGTATAAGTGGGTTAATGATATAATCCATAAACAGGTCAAACAATTGGTCTTTTTAAGGTGACATTAGCAGTATGCTGGATATACAATTTCAATGTGTTTGCTTTGCTATTCTGATAGGTTAACCATTAGGCCAGCATGAATCTGATTGGCTGAGTCCTGAAAGGTTTCTGTTATCCTTAGACATGAGGCATTGACAAGCTTCATGCATCATGATGGATATGTAAGCAGCTAACTGACCTATTTGTTTCTATATATCCAATGTATCTTAGGGCACCTTGATAAGAAAGGATCTGGAAAATATATGTCACCTCCCAGTTCAGAGTATACATTCTTTGCAAATCCTGAAATTGACCAAAGTCGTGATGTTTATGAACCAGAAGCTGACTTTGTTTTGATGGGACTATGCATTTAATCATTAACCAAAATGTAACTCTTAAACCACAGTCTTGTTTGACATGGGATGAAATGTGGCTATTACTGTTAAATCCCTTACTTTAGGAAGATGGGATGGTAAATATTTTGAGCTTTCCTCCCAATGCTGTCAACATGATGTTCATAGGTACTTTCACTCACTCACTCACTCCCTTGTTCTAGGTACTCTCACTCACTCACTCACTCCCTTACTTTAGGAAGATGGGATGGTAAATATTTTGAGCTTTCCTCCCAATGCTGTCAACATGATGTTCATAGGTACTCTCACTCACTCACTCACTCCCTTACTTTAGGAAGATGGGATGGTAAATATTTTGAGCTTTCCTCCCAATGCTGTCAACATGATGTTCATAGGGACTCTCACTCACTCACTCACTCCCTTACTTTAGGAAGATGGGATGGTAAATATCTTGAGCTTTCCTCACAATGCTGTCAACATGATGTTCATAGGGACTCACTCACTCACCCACCTAATCTGTCTGACAGTCCCTGAACCACATTATTTTCCCTACTGCCAAGCCTTCTCTGCAGTGCTAAAGCCCTAAATAAAGCAAGTCTAGATTTCCTCTGAATATCTGGTCCTTCTAGGGCTCTTTTCATTTAAATGGGCTTGTTTGTTATTATCAAAATTATATATATTCAGAGACTAAGCATTAGTCTATCACCCACCCACTCACCAACCTTATGTTACATGCTAGGTGACCATGACCTGGCTTATTTTGATGGCCGACAGTCAACATAAAGATAAATGACTGAATAACTGAAAAGGTACTTCTGTATCATCTCAACATTAAAGGACATGCCACTGATTTTGTGTGCCTTTTGAAATTGAGATATACAATTGGCCATAGAAAGTAGTTGTACATGATCATTGTGTAGGCAAGTGTGCAGCTCAGAACGGGAATGGGGGATATTTGTGTGCCATATCCGTAGGGGGGCACATTGATTTTCTGTGGGTAATTTGATGTCCTGAGTATCCGTCCTGTGATAGCAGGCCTTCATTATGGGCACAGATAGAGTTCCACAGCAATTTTCTATTTGTATCAAGTCCATATTGATGAATAGAACGAATATGTTATTTCGAAATGCAATCCTTCTGTAGCCAATTAAATTACAACATATGGAATGCTCCCCTCTTGAGGCAGAGTAAATAAGCATTCTTTCTTTTGCTTGGTGGCATTTTCTTTAATGATTCTTGTTTTGAGTCTTTATTTACTGTATTGCTACCAGGTGGACGGCCTGACCTCAAAACTGGAGGACATGGCTGTACATGCCTGTCTTCATGTATATTGAGTCATATGACCTTCATGGGTCATTTCATTCTCTTCTGTGGACTTTTTATTTGTATCCTACACTTTAAATTCATTAAACATATCTGAAAACATATGAATTTAGTTCAATAGTACAAACACTTGTTCTATCAATAAGGTGTGTGGGGGTGGGGGGTGGGGTAGCGTAATGGTTAATGCGTCTGCTCGTCATGCTGAAGACACAGGTTTGTTTCACAACATGGGTACATTGTGTGAAGCCCATTTCTGTGATGTAAAACCCTACTCTCTCTTTTGATAAGTATGAACTTGAATAGAGATACGTCCTCTGTGAACAAGTTCTAATAAATATTTTATGTATTTTGGATTGTATTAATCTATCAGAAGTCTGTCGATATGTACTGATTTGACCTCATACAACATACTCCCTACTTCACTATATGTATACCCTGAAGGAGATATGCCTTTATTGCACCTTTAAAAACCCTGTATTCAATTGATCAGGTACACTTATATACATTGTAAGACTGTTGAATAGTAACAGCTTTGGTTGCCTTAACCATGTTATTCCCCAGGGATTAATCCAATCAGGTGACCGGAACACTTTATGGTCTGACCAGGACTGTGCCATTGATCAGCTGACTGAGCACACACCAAGTGGATGTGTTAACCACTAGGCTTGTGACTGTTATTCTACAATAACTCCATTTGACTGTTCTGGAACAATTAACATCATGAATTATTTAACTGTCAGAATGTACATTGACACTATTTGTACAAGGTGTTGGTGGTATTGATTTGTATGGGAGTTTGTGATCATGTCTGCATTTCGCCGCAGTCATTGTGATAGTCCGATCAGGAACACTGCTGAGGGATTAAGGTTACAGGGCTGATGAGAAAAGTTAGGCTGAAGGGTGGCGTGAGGAGTTAGATTACATGGTCGTGTGAGGAGTTTGGCTAAATGTTTGCGTGAGGAGTTTGGCTACATGGTTGTGTGAGGAGTTTGCCTACATGGTGTTAAGTAGACTAAGGCTTAGTCTCTGAATATATATAATTTTGATAGTAACAAACAAGCCAATTTATATTGAAAAGGAGCCCTAGGGAGACCAGAGATTCAGAACCTGAGGAAATCTAGACTTGCTTTATTTAGGGCTTTAGCACTGCAGAGAGGGCTTGGCAGTAGGGAAATTAATGTGGTTCAGGGACTGTGAGACAGACTAGGTGTTTAGCTACATGGTGGAGTGAAGAGTTCGGTTGCTGGTTGGCCAGGCGATATAGTCTACAGCCTGGTTGGAATAGCTCTGCCTTCAGGTGGTTAAATGGTGCGTTGTAGAATGAGTCTTCATTTAGGGATGGTGTTGGACCATTACATTCATGCTTGAGCAGTTTTATTGTCTGGTGGTAGCTTCATAATGGAAGTGTGGTTTATCCCCAGGGCTTTATGACACCGGTAGTGGATTTACAACCATTTTGTATGTAATATGAAACAAGTGTTATATCTGGCTGTAAATCTTCATGTATGTTTGAGTACAATTTGGACTTCCAATATTTCTGAGAGTTATAAATTGGAAAATTTCAAGAAGAAAGAAACCTGGTTTAGTGTGGAGGTTATGACAGTTTTAGAGGTGTTTTTTCCTCATGTTTCTTATCCGAACAACCTTTCATTGCAAAGTCTTATGATCACATAAATATTTTTAGAAGTATGTATTGTAGAGAACAACTGTGAAGAGTGAGAACTTCTGCAAAGTTCAAGTATAAAGATGGGGCAGATAGAGCCATAGGTCAAGACGCTACTGACAGCGAGGAGTGCTGTGATATGAGGGAGTGTGGTTGTAATGTTAATGTGCACTAGACGACTTCAACGTACACAGCCGACCAGGAACTTGATTGTGTCAGGGCAATTCTGGTGTTGCATCGTGCTGAGAACATCTAACATGCCCAGTACACAAGTAGTGCTATGTATCCGGGTCTTGCAAAAATGTTTTGTTTGAACCAATTCAGAAAGACCTTTACTTGGATGTTGTTTGGAAGGTTTCAGAAGTTGATACTCTTAAGTGTTTTCTGACGTCCCTTTAGCAAGGGTGGGGTAGCCTAGTGGTTAAAGCGTTTGCTCATCATGCCGAAGACCCAGGTTTGATTCCCCACATGGGCACAATGTTTGAAGAACATTTTTGGTGTTCTCCTCATGGATATTGCTGGAATATTGCTGAAACGGCGTAAAACTAAAGTCACTCACTTTGCCTGCCAATTCACAAAAGTTACCTGTTGTGCATTTCACTGAGCCTGAAATGGCAGCAGCTCAGGTGGCCACAAGAGCTGATGTGTTGGCCATTTGTAACAACATAGGATATTGGTCATACAGGCCACTGGGTGGATGAGGTGGTCAGGCTCGGGGACCTTGTTCATTCGTGTCCCGGATATTTGCTCACAATATTCATCAGTGATTTGTTTACAGGTGGCTGTTATATATCAGGAATATTGTTGAATGGAGGTCTAAACAACTAACATGTGGGCAGGCTGACTGGGTCATGTTGGTTGTGATGTAGTTATATTAATCCCAGAAGAATTCCACCACTAACCTGGCAGTTGACTGGTAGAATCCCTCGGCTGCAGGGCCTTCCTCTGTAGAGGCCACAAGATATTGCTTAGATTGTCTACAGTGTTCATGCAGGGCAGTTGGGTAGCCTAGTGGTTAAAGCGTTCGCTCGTCACGCCGAAGACTGGGGTTCGATTCCCCATATGGGTACAATGTGTGAAGCCCATTTCTGGTCCTGCCGTGATATAGCTGGAATATTGTTAAAAGTGGCGTTAAACTGAACTCCCTCACTCACTCAGTGTTCATGCATTCTTCCTTTCATAATCAGCTCTTGGGCAAGGACTCGTCTGAATCTGCATCTGCATTCCCCCTGTACCTGCATCCCATCCCATCCCATCCCATCCCATGTGTATCCCCCACCCCTACTTATAATCTACCCCACCTGTACCTACATCCCCTGAACTTGTACCCCCACCCCTACCTGTACCCCTATCACACATATACCTCATCTCCACCTATACCTGTACCCCCACCTGTATTTGTACCCCTATAACTCCTGTACATGTACCATCACCCTACTTCACCTGTACCTCAATCCTCATCCCACCTGTACCTGTCCCCCTACCCCTACTTGTACCCCTATCACACCTGTACCCCCCAGATATCTCTACCTGTACCTGTATCACCACCCCTACTTGTACACCTACCCCACCTGTACTTCCATCTTCATCCCACCTATACCTGTATCCCACCCCTACTTGTACCCCTATCACACCTGTACCCCCCAGATATCTCTACCTGTACCTGTATCACCACCCCTACTTGTACACCTACCCCACCTGTACTTCCATCTTCATCCCACCTATACTTGTATCCCTACCCCTACTTGTACCCCTGTCACACCTGTACCCCCCAGATATCTCTACCTGTACCTGTATCACCACCCCTACTTGTTCACCTATCCCACCTGTACCCCGTCTCCGTCCTACCTGTATCCTCACCCTACCCCACCTGTACTTCCATCTTCATCACACCTATACTTGTATCCCTACCCCTACTTGTACCCCTGTCACACCTGTACCCCCCAGATATCTCCACCTGTACCTGTATCCCGACAGAACTAGCACTCCTCATCTTGTTTAACAGTATGGCCACTGACACACATCTGTGGTAATAAAGTTATATAGTCTCTGGTAGAAAAATAATTACATGGAGGGATTCTGTTTCCATCGCCCAATGTGAACTAGCTGGCTTCCCTTAGCTCTGTTTGAAGTGAGTTGAAGTTATTGATTATTCTATTCCAAGATAGGTAGAGACACTGAAGAGGCCAGCCAGCTAATCAGTTTATCTTCTCTACATGTGTCAGATGAGGAGAAATCTGGCCAAAGAGAACTCCATTCATATGTTGTAACATACGTCATAATCACCGCCACTAAGCGAGATAATTCTATTAGTCTCATTGTCATTGCTTTTGACACACATAGCTAGCTCATAACTCAAAAGGTCTCTTTTTAACATGTTTGTTTGTGAATGTTAAAAGTCACCCTGCTGTAAACCAGCTGGAAGCGATTCCTTGAGGAAAACACTTCCATTTACTTGACAAAACAGTGTGTAGGAGTGTTTGTGAGATATATTTGTGATGAGGGTGACACCAGTGAATGGAGGGGTAATGTGAGATATGTTTGTGATGAGGGTGACACTAGTGAATGGAGGGGTAATGTGAGATATATTTGTGTAAGTGACGCCAGTGAATGGAGGGGTAATGTGAGATATATTTGTGATGAGGGTGACACTATTGAATGGAGGTAATGTGAGATATATTTGTGAGGGTGACGCCAGTGAATGGAGGGGTAATGTGAGATATTTGTGATGAGGGTGACACTAGTGAATGGAGGTAACGTGAGATATATTTGTGATGAGGGTGACACTAGTGAATGGAGGGGTAATGTGAGATATATTTGTGTGGGTGACGCCAGTGAATGGAAGGGTAATGTGAGATATATTTGTGATGAGGGTGACACTAGTGAATGGAGGGGTAATGTGAGATATGTTTGTGATAAGGGTGACACTAGTGAATCGAGGGGTAATGTGAGATATATTTGTGATAAGGGTGACACCAGTGAATGGAGGGGTAATGTGAGATATATTTGTGATGAGGGTGACACTAGTGAATGGAGGGGTAATGTGAGATATGTTTGTGATAAGGGTGACACTAGTGAATGGAGGGGTTTCATCAGTGAATGAAATAACGAAAAAATAGGAATGAGGATTGTCATTGTTCTTGATTGTGTGGCTCATGCTTTCAATGACTTTAACTTCTGTCTACATGAAGTGTTTTGGGAGAGACTCGGAAATAAGGATGTGTTTACCCAGTTATAATGGCTGTTTATCAAGATATGACATGCCTATGTGATTTATTAAGGGACTTACTTACCTTTGCCTTAAGGATATATGGCCCAAGTCACTTATTATGTAAGAAGCTGTACAAGTGGATAGGCAGCTACAGTGTAGTGGCGGAAGCCTTCCAGACAACCACGACATGATGCAAAAGCCTTTTATCTTCACAATATCAAGAATTGAACCTGATTGAACCCTTCATACTCCCCCTACCCGTAGTCTCATGTGTGAAGTGTCCCCGTCCCCCATTGTGAGTTTCGGTTACCTCCCCAGATTTCCTTCATCTCCCTACACCCTTGCCACAACCTTGTTCATGATTTATTGCCTTCAGACTTAGATAATACATTGAGTCTACAGATAATGATGTGATGGATTTGTAATGATGTAATGGAGTACTCTAAATGTAATGGCACACAGGTACTCTGTGGACAGGTTTTCATATTTAAATGATTCAGCAGTGAAATGATATTTACACTTGTCGCTGTCAAACATGAGTATAGCTGTCAAGATGAGAAGGAAGGGTGACAACCAGCTAGGATATCTGGAGTAGGGCAAGTGGCCTGTAGGTAATCTCATGACCTGTAAGCACTCACACAGCCTGTATCTACTCGCATTGTCTGAATGTATGAGATACTTTAATGTCATGCACATACAATGAAACCTCCTGGTGACCTCAACCAACATGGCTGTAGGTACCAGGTTCCTGTTTACACCCCTGTGTAGGTACCAGGTGTCCTGATTATAATCTGATGGATGTAGGTACCAGGTGTCCTGTCTACAACCTAATGGCTGTAGGAACCAGTGTCCTGTCTGTAACCTAATGGCTGTAGGTACCAGGTGTCCTGATTATAATCTAATGTCTGTATGTACCAGGTGTCCTGTCTACAACCTAATGGCTGTAGGAACCAGGTGTCCTGGCTGCATTCACATGGCTGTATGTATCAGGTGTCCTGACTACACCCCCCATGGCTGTAGGTACCAGGTGTCCTGACTACACCCCCATGGCTTGTAGGTACCAGGTGTCCTGTCTACAACCTAATGGCTGTAGGAACCAGGTGTCCTGACTGCATTCACATGGCTGTATGTATCAGGTGTCCTGACTACACCTCCATGGCTGTAGGTACCAGGTGTCCTGACTATAACCTACTGGCTGTAGGTACCAGGTGTCCTGACTACACCCCCATGGCTTGTAGGTACCAGGTGTCCTGTCTACAACCTACTGGCTGTAGGTACCAGGTGCCCTGTCTACAACCTACTGGCTGTAGGTACCAGGTGTGCTGTCTACAACCTAATGGCTGTAGGAACCAGGTGCCCTGTCTGCAACCTAATGGCTGTAGGTACCAGGTGTCCTGTCTACAACCTACTGGCTGTAGGTACCAGGTGTCCTGTTTACATCTCCATGGCTGTAGGAACCAGGTGTCCTGTCTACAACTTAATGGCTGTAGGTACCAGGTGTCCTGTCTACAACCTAATGGCTGTAGGTACCAGGTGTCCTGTTTACAACTTAATGGCTGTAGGTACCAGGTGTCCTGTCTATAACCTAATGGCTGTAGGTACCAGGTGTCCTGTTTACACCTCCATGGCTGTAGGTACCAGGTGTCCTGTCTACAACCTACTGGCTGTAGGTACCAGGTGTCCTGTCTGCAACCTACTGGCTTTAGGTACCAGGTGTCCAGTCTGTAACCTACTGGCTGTAGGTACCAGGTGAATTGTCTACATCCCCATGGCTGTAGGCACCAGGTGTCCTGTCTGTAACTTAATGGCTGTAGGTACCAGGTGTCCTGTCTATAACCTAATGGCTGTAGGAACCAGGTGTCCCGTTTACATCTCCATGGCTGTAGGTACCAGGTGTCCTGTCTATAACCTACTGGCTGTAGGTACCAGGTGTCCTGATTACACCCCCATGGCTGTAGGAACCAGGTGTCCTGTCTGTAACCTAATGGCTGTAGGAACCAGGTGTCCCGTTTACATCTCCATGGCTGTAGGTACCAGGTGAATTGTCTACATCCCCATGGCTGTAGGTACCAGGTGTCCTGTACAACTTAATGGCTGTAGGTACCAGGTGTCCTGTCTATAACCTAATGGCTGTAGGTACCAGGTGTCCTGTTTACACCTCCATGGCTGTAGGTACCAGGTGTCCTGTCTACAACCTAATGACTGTAGGAATCAGGTGTCCTGTCTGCAACCTACTGGCTGTAGGTACCAGGTGTCCAATCTGTAACCTAATGGCTGTAGGTACCAGGTGTCCTGTCTACAACCTAATGGCTGTAGGAACCAGGTGTCCAGTCTGTAACCTACTGGCTGTAGGTACCAGGTGTCCTGATTACACCCCCATGGCTTGTAGGTACCAGGTGTCCTGTCTGTAACCTACTGGCTGTAGGTACCAGGTGTCCTGATTACACCCCCATGGCTGTAGGACCCAGGTGTCCTGTCTGTAACCTAATGGCTGTAGGAACCAGGTGTCCCGTTTACATCTCCATGGCTGTAGGTACCAGGCGTACTGTCTACATCCCCATGGCTGTAGGTACCAGGTGTCCTGTCTACAACCTACTGGCTGTAGGTACCAGGTGTCCTGACTACACCCCCATGGCTGTAGGTAGTAGGTGTCCTGTTTACACCTCCATGGCTGTAGGTACCAGGCGTACTGTCTACATCCCCATGGCTGTAGGTACCAGGTGTCCTGTCTACAACCTAATGGCTGTAGCTACCAGGTGTCCTGTCTACAACCTAATGGATGCTGTCTACAACCTAATGGATGTAGGTACCAGGTGTCCTGTCTACAACCTAATGGATGTAGGTACCAGGTGTCCTGTCTACAACCTAATGGCTGTAGGTACCAGGTGTCCTGTCTACAACCTAATGGCTGTAGGTACCAGGTGTCTTATTTACACCTCCATGGCTGTAGGTACCAGGTGTCCTGACTACACCTCAATGGCTGTAGGTACCAGGTGTCCTGGCTGCATTCACATGGCCTTTTGTACCAGGTGTCCTGTCTATAACCTACTGGCAGTAGGTACTCATTTGGCCTGTAGAAACCTAAGTGGCTGCAGGTGCCAAGTTGGCCCGTAGAGAGGTAAGAAACTAGAGTATTGCAGTTGTCATTGGTCGGGAGTGAGGGTCAAGGACTGTTGTGGCTAGTTGAAACCTGTTTGTGTTGAATCAGAAGAGTAAGAATAGTTTGAAACTTGACATTAGTGTTTGACATGGCAGAGTGTGTAAAGAGCCTGAAATTGAGTTATTTATACGTCAATTATTTTGTCAAGTCCATGAAATGATTCATGAAATGTAATGATTGTAAGGTTCATGTTGACTGCTTGCTTCAGCCACAGCTTGAGACTCCAGACCAACACAAAGTGCTGTTCAGATAGCTGTAGGTGGATTGGACTGTACAACAAGCAGGTAGCTTGTTCAGTAGGTCACAAGCTGTGCAACTTGAAATAGATGGTACTGCAGAAATAATCAATATGCAACAAGCACCTGCTGCTCTTGTGTGGGGACCATTATTGGAGAGAACAACACAACACTACTGAGAAACTTCAGTTTTCATGATGTAATGCTAAACACAATACATTTTCATTGAACAGAATATCCTTTCCTTTCAACATGGATATTGTTCTTGCTTTATAACGTGTGGACATATTGCCCACTGTTATTAATTTACATCAACGAAACAGACCATGTCAGAAGAAACCAGTAGTCAGTATTTATGACCAACATTGGGCTTGTTTCAAGTACTGCTTATATAGATCTGACAGTCATAAACACTTTCTGCATGTCAGTGTTGCATATATATATGCTATTTGTCCTGGGAACATATTTAGCCAATTGTCACAGTAAAGCTCTCTTGTTGGGATTGCATCCTTATCCATTTCCTCCGTGCATGTGTGTATATATTAAGCCATGTGATACTGCTCGTTATCACATGTGGCAGTGCATCTGTGCTACAATGTATCATGTATCTTAAAATGGAAGCTGCATAGTCAATTGTGGTTGTGGTTTCTATGGTATAATGCCTGCACTGCTCGATGTTTTACATATGACATAGCACGACATTTTTCCTTTTATAATCTTCTATTTGTGTTACCCTTTTCACAGTTTCTCTGTGTGCAATTATATCTCATTTTTTCCCTTTGTTTTAGTTACGAGGATGTAGCTACTGTGCAGACCTGTTAATACAATGCATTGTTATAAAATGAGTAGCTGCATCCCGTGTTTGTTCCTGTTTTGTTTCTCCTTTTACTATTTTGTGTTTGCCCCTTTCCAGGATGTATCGTTATCTTAATGGAGTGTCGCTATCGCGGTGAGTTTTTTCCCACCATATCTTTGTGTTTATGCTACATACCCCATGGGTGTTATCAAGCCTTTACAATTCTCAATCTCACTCTGTAAAATGGAAATTTTATGCAATCTCTTCACAATCTTTAATGACCTCCCCAACATTAAAAATACTTTGGGTTTTTCTTTTAAAATTAAATAATTAATTCTATTTGTCCTAAATATTATATGAAAGGTTCTACATATTCTAAACTAAATTTTTGGCTTCTGTGCCAAATGCTTCCTGTCTTTGCTGTGACTATCAAGTACTGATGCTTTGCTGTGGAAGTCTTCTTGAGATCTTGGAATCAATGCATGGAGATGAGAATTGCAAAGGTTGGCAGGGACATGCATGACTGAGCGCATACAGACACAGGCATAATGACCAGTGCCGCCATTACATACATTCTCCATGTCCATGGTTAATAGATCTTGCATATTTAATGCTTTTTGGTCATATTACTGGGGAAAAAGCGTGATGTTCTGTTGCAGATATATCTGAATGTATGCATCTATTGATATTACAGGATCCAAATATTCAGTCTGTTTCTCTACAGTAAAACCAAAATATCAAAGCTGTTTGCATCTGTTATTATCCACGTAGTGATATCTTTATTCTATTATGATAAACACCCAAGACCTATTGCCAACTTGGTTTCTTTCACCACTAACTTATCACAGAGTTTCTATTGCTCTTGAGTGTAAATTTGATTGGACAGCTATTTTTAGCATCATTCAGTTGAATCGGAGCTCAGATGGTGAATGGATTCAGGATATTTATCATTACAGGATTGAGAAATAATTCACTGGATAATGATACTGCATAACCATGCTGCCATTGCTGCCAATGACATTGTCTTTGAAGATATACTCAAAATATTGTTTGAAATGAATAATTGCCTTTGAAACATTATTTTGCAAAATTTAAAATATGTAATAAATAAATATTAATTACATTAACATTAACAGGTGAAAATTTGAATAAAATAATTGAATTGGCCCACTAACCTGTGAGGTGGATCTGTAGAGAAACAGAAATTAGCAGAGCATGTGAGTGTTGGGAGTGGGTGTCCATGTATGTTGGAACCAGATTAACCCTTGTACTGTCAGTAGAGCACTATGGTAACCCTTCAACTCTTGAATGCACCCGCTGTACAGTGCTGTTGGAGTAACCCCTTGACCGATTTAAGTAAGCTGGGGTTAATTCCTTATCATTTCTAAGGGCAGTGGGATAATCTTATTCCTGATAATTGAATGATGTGGGTGATCTTGTTACTGTTGATAGATCCCTGAGGGAGCTACCTCGCTTGGACCTCTGCCTCAGTGTAACTGCTGTTGGTTCTGTTGGTTACATTCTGGAGTGTATATTGCCCATATCACTGCCTCAATTGGTTATATCCCAGTGTTAGCCCCTGTAGTGAATTCACCCCTAGAATTTAACTGTTACAGGCTTGTGGGATAGTGCTTAATCCACGCTTGTAATCCAAAGAGCCCATTATGTTGTGTATGCCCTTGGGTGTTGTTGTGGCAGTGTTTGTGTGTGCTTTCACCCAAATCTGGCAGTTGGTGTATACGGTCCTATATATGCCCCCACAGACAGTATCCATGATATCCCCAGAGAAGAACACTGAATTACAGCATAACGTGATGTTAGTTTTAACAAGTTTTATCCCCTTTGCTTTGGTACAGAAAAGTAATCCTGTTGAATAGAAACTTTGTACTGTCCATGTTCAAGGGATTAACCATGGTGTGGCGCAAGGTTACCTGTGTATGTGGTATATCTGGGTTTCAGTTACACTTCCACCTGTCTCAGTGGGAATTAAGTTACAGCTTGTTTCTACTGGAGATGAACTTTGAGTTCACTTATGCTTGCATTTAAGACATAATGTGAATAGTTCTCAGCCTGGGTAGATGCTATCAGTGTATAACTTGTATATTTTGTCAAATTACCTTCATCATTACAATACTCATCCTCCTCATCTCCTGAATATTGGAAACAGCTGAAGTGATGCTGAAGTAATATTTTTCCATCTCCCTCATGTTTAATTTTATCTTGTTTTTAAAAGTTGAAATAATTTTAATTTCCAATGCCTCACCATCAAACTTCGCCATCATCACATCACTATACCATCATTGCCATCTTGTTGATGTGTTGTCAGTCCTGCTTATCAATATTACGTGATCATCGTCATCGTCATCATCATCATCAGCATCAGCAGCAGCAGCAGTAGGATAGCTTAGTGGTTAAAGTGGTTTTTCAAGCCGAAAGGGTGGGCTCTATTATCTTTTTGGAGACAATGATTTGAAGAATATTGCGAAAAAGTGACGTCAGATCATACTTATTAATTCTCATCAGCTTGATGTGTCGTGAATATTGCTCCTGTATATTGTACTCACATCATAATCATCATCACCACCATCATCACCACCATCATCACCACCATCATCACTACCATCATCACTACCATCATCACCACCATCATCTTCACTACCATCATCACCACCATCATCACCACCATCATCACCACCATCATCACCACCATCATCATCACTATCATCATCACATTATCATCATCACTACCATCATCACCACCATCATCATCACCACCATCATCATCACCACCATCATCACTACCATCATCACCACCATCATCACCACCATCATCATCACCATACCACCATCACTACCATCATCATCACCATCATCATCATCATCATCATCATCACCATCACCATCATCACATCACCATCATCACATCACCACCATCATCACTATCATCATCACCACCATCATCATCACCATCATCACTACCATCATCACTCATCACCATCATCATCACATCATCATCACCATCATCATCACCATCATCATCACCACCATCATCATCACCATCATCATCATCATCATCATCATCATCACCACCATCATCACCATCACCATCATCATCACCATCATCATCACCACCATCATCATCACCATCATCATCATCATCACCACCATCATCATCACCACCATCATCATCATCATCATCACCACCATCATCATCACCATCATCATCACCACATCACCATCACCATCCACCATCACCACCACCATCACCACCATCCATCATCACCACCATCATCACCATCATCATCACCACCATCATCATCACCATCACTCACCATCATCATCACCATCACCATCACCATCATCATCACCATCACATCATCATCATCATCACCACCATCATCACCTACCATCATCACTACCATCATCACCACCATCATCACCACATCATCATCACCATCATCACTACCATCATCACCACCATCATCACCACCATCATCACCACCATCATCACCACATCATCACCACCATCATCACCACCATCATCATCACCACCATCATCATACCACATATCATCACACACCATCATCACCATCATCACCACCATCATCACCACCATCATCACTACCATCATCACTATCATCATCACGATCATCATCACTACCACCATCTGGGACTGACCATCATCACCCAGTCCATATCACACCATCATCAGTAACCTCCTTTAGTTTTGGATTTCGTGTATGGAGTGAGAGTGACCCATATCTATTTCAGCCCAAGTGGTTATTTGTGTGCTGTTTGGCTTTGATCACTGACAACACTGCAGTGAATGGGGTAAATCTTCAGTGTTCAGGCCATATCGATTCCATTTGTCAATTGAATCCTTTGAGCTGTTCAGATTCAGTATTCCTGATGCCGACATCTGATGCAAAATGCTGTAGTTATTTATTGCCATAACAAAAGAACAGTTCTCATGAGGGCTTGTCAGTTTATGGCCAGGCGGGGCAAAAGTGCTCCTCCTTTCATTACCCCCAATTAAGGCTTGGGGATAAAATATGAGGTTTTATGTACTAGCAAGAGCAGGTAATAGCACAGGGTCTCAGTATTACTGCCATTTTCTGAATAGAGAAGAATACTTGAAAAATTTATGAATGAGGTTTATGTTATTGTTATGTTATATTAATTGTGCTGTTGTATTTGTAACTTAAATAATCATTAATAACTGAAAATTTGTTTTATCTTAGAAATGTAGAAAAATATATACAACTTTTTTATTCAACCGAATTTAGAAAATCAGCTTAATTTGCATTAGAAACTCTGATTTAATAGAAAATATAGACATGGAAATAGAAAGGTTTTCCAACACTGAGTAGACCTTTAGATTTCCCCAGTGGGACCTAATTTCCGTATATACATTCAACCACTTGTGAATAAGAGGCTTTTACTTTCTCCTTAATAATGAACTAGATACTAGCTAGTGTTTTGAGCATTGTGAAGCAAGCTCAGACCACTGTGGATGTGGAATGGCATCAGCAAGGAAACAAATTTCATGATCAATTTATGTTAAAACTAAATATCCGCGCCATTTATGGCTAAATATCTCTCCTAAATTTGTTACTGGTTTAATCTAACAAATGTAATCAGTTGTAGAGGTGTGACGATACAGAAATTTCACGATACGATACATATCGTGATATCTTGAAACGATACGATTCGATTCGATGCATATCACGATATGATTTCTTTAGTTATTTTCTGTAAAAAATATAGGTTATAGCAAGAAATTTTGACATAACCATCAATATCTAATGAAAATTAACAATTTTAAGGTTAACGATACATATCACGATACGAAAAAACGTATCGATATATTTATCGTCAGATAAAGTATCACGATTATCGATACTACGATATATCGTCACAGCTCTAATCAGTTGGTCAGTCCTGGGTTCCATGATACTGATATGCATTTAAATGATAAAATATAATACTCACTTCAGAGGGCAAATAAGGCAAGAATATATTTTATGGAGCATTTAAATTTATTATTAGGTAATGGGTTTTTTAAAGACGGTTATTTACCAGATGTATATGTAGTTTCATGTAATTTGAGAAAGTGGATTAAGTGTGTACTCTGGATGCGATGGCTGCAGCTTGTGGGTTGTGTGTGTAGATAATTGACACACTCACAGCTATGCCAGTCATGTTGGCCAGACACCAGGGGAATGTCTCGCAGCTCAGGTTGTGATGTTTTCATGTTTGTGAGGATGCAGTGAACGTCTAGTGTAAGGAATGGAAGTCGTTACAAGACGGATGTATATTAACATTGTTATGCTCATTAATGTGTGTGTCAGCCTCATGCAAATTGGTATGGTGGGACATTTGTTTAATTCATCAACGTTTTGCAGCTTCACTAGGATCAAGGTTGATTTTGCTACACTAGGATCAAGATAATGTAAATGTATTATATGTAGCTGTTCAAATGGACTGAGGTGCATATTTTACAGAAGTAACCACCATTTATACTTGTACCTCTGTAGCTGAACACTTGTAAACGCTACAGTTTTACAGACAGTCTCTAGAGGAGAGTTCATATTTCCATTCCACAGGAATGTGTGTGCATGCACGCATGAAATAATTGTACCTCAGATGTTTCAAACTAAAGATTTACTGTTCACATGCATGAGCTACAGCAAGAAACATTTTCAGTAGAAGCACATGACCGGTATAAGTGAAGTGTCATTTGTTTCATATGGGTATTATCAGGGTCCGAGTTTCTAATGTATTTTGCATATTTCACCAAGTTCAGGAAAAACAGACAGAAGATGTGGACAATGGGATCCTGCAGCTAATGCTGATCACAATGGGTACAGTCATATGGCCTGGTTCAATGTTGTTTTGCTTATTTTTCAGAACCAACTCTGATTCAGCCCTGCACACAAGTGCCATGGCCCCCATAGACAGCATTCATCCCAACACACCCCCAACACATCGTAGAAGTAAGTTCAGGAAAGGACTGAGTGAATGTTCTTTTATGGCAATCCCTTTCCAGTTTTGTCATGTCAGTTTGTAATACACCTGGTTGAGGCCATAGAACACATTCAGGTCCCGATTTCTCAAAACAAACTTTTTTACTCAAATTTCAAACTGAGTTTGACAATTGCAACAGCTGAATTTTTAACTCAACTGCATTTTTAAAATAAAAAAAGCCCAAACAACTTAAGTAATCAATCCACCAAACTCAAATTGTCTACTATGTTTGAGTATAATATCGATTTCAGTTCATTCTGGGAAATGCATTTTCCTACGTTTTCTCAAATTTGAGTCAAAACTCTAACTTAAGTCAAAACTCAGACTTAATTTGTTTTGAGAAATCGGTGCCAGATGATACAGTATCAATCACCCTGCCTTCATATATATTAATGCGGGGCAGTGGGGTAGCCTAGTAGTTAAAGTGTTCGTTCGTCGCGCCGAAGACCCGAGATCTATTTCCCCATACGGGTACAATGTGTGAATCCCACTTCTGGTGTCCCCCGCCGTGACACTGCAGGAATATTGCTAAAAGCGGCTGAAAACCACACTTACTCACTCATATGTGAATGCAGATGGAATGGTGAGAAGAGCATGAGCACTGCCATGCTGTCAGCGATGACACAGTCAGCTGTCAAGCCATGAATGAGCAGGTGCCTCTGTAACCGGTGTCACATGCTGTTATAGAGTGTTTCCTTCAACTATATCAATAGAAGCCCTATTTTCACCTTCCTTCAGTGCTTTACTCATACACGTAGCCGGAGATGAAGACTTGAATAAATGGGTCAGGTAATTTGAATATTGATTGTTAAATCTCTAAGTACAGTGTATATGTATTGTTAGCTATGCAACCATGTCCTACCCAATGTTGATCACTTGTTTGGAACACGACTCTGCCCTGAAGTGTTGTGTTGTAAAGCAGTGAACATCTTTAGTCAAGCACACAACATAAGGAACAAAGCAATATTGTGTCAGGCATGTGGAACATCCGCTTTTGTCAGTGGCATGAACCCTTGGCTGTCTTAAGTACTGACACCAGTAAAAAATGTTATTGCCAAATAATTTGAAGATTTCTGTCAGTGTTTTCATGAAGTAAAAAAATACCACAGACTGATAAATGCTTCTGTTGACTTGTTCCAGAAACCAGCCATGGTGGCTGTGAGGCTCCCTGAGTAGTGCCACTTTGTAACTTCCTGCATTTGATTGGCTAATGTTTGCTACTAAAAAAGAAGCCAAAAGCTGAACCTTATGATGCCACTTGAAATGATTGAAGCAGCATGATTTGAATGGAGGGCATCAGGCTTTAATTATGTGCTGGCTTTCCTAAGGAACTTTATGTCTCAGTTGCTCCTTGTTAGATTGTTAAGTAAAACACAACTCAAACCTTTGTCAGAGCTGCTAGAAACAAACCAAATATGGCCATGGAAACTTCAGTGCTAACTGCCTGATAGGTATCGTTTGGTGCCTCAGTGGTGCAGGCTTGTGCCTCATGCATCTGACACCTCTCATTCCTCTGCAAAACACAATGCAAATTACAGATTTTAGAAAATAATTGTGTGTTGATCCCCTTTAATTTCTGGAGTGATTTATTATCTTGTTTTAATATGTGTCTTCATGTAACTTCCTGTTACGCTGGTGCAACTCTATACAGTTCCAGAACAAAATAATTCCATAAATTAATGTTAGGTGGCTGCAACAATTATTGAAAGACTTGGAAGTAATTACTTCCTTAAGTGGCATTTAGAAGCTGGTCATGTCTTGCTTGATAACGGTGTTAGCATCTACACTGAAACATTGCATCTATTGCAATAAAGGGGGTGGTGGGGTAGCCTAGTGGTTAAGGCTTTCGCTTCGTCATGGCGAAAGCCCAGGTTCGATTCCCCACATGGGTACAATGTGTGAAGCCCATTTCTGGTGTCCCCCGCCGTGATATTGCTGGTATATTGCTAAGAGCGGCGTAAAACCACACTCACTCACTCACTCACTATTGCAGTAAAGAAGTTGTCTATCCATAAAATTCTATTCGTCCCCCTACGACATAATTGCTTTGAGTGGGAGGAAATGAGATTTGTTTTGTGTGTCCTCTGGATTTACATCAAATGTAACTTGACTCACCCCACGATAGTTTCCTACTCAAAACACCTGACTTTCCATGGCCGTTCTTTAACTTGTTTGAGTCGTATATGTTTCCTTATACACAAGGGTGGCGGGATAGCCAAATGGTTATGTGTCCACTTGTCATGCAGAAGAACCAGGTTCAATTCACCACATGGGTATAATGTGTGAGCCCTCTTCTGTCTCTCGCTGTGATATTGCTGGAATATTGCTGAAAGTGGCGTAAAACCTTACCTACTCACTCACTCTTATACACAGTTTGGTACCTTAGCATAGGGCTTTGGATTGGGTCAATATGTCAATGCCACAACTCTACATTCAACAATGGATTTATTGACAAGACTGTGTTTGTGTTATGTTTTTCTTACAATGTTGATTATACCATGTGTAATTTTCTTCCCCAGTAGCTGAAGTTGCTGGCCAGAATATGGGCGACGGAGGTTACTGGGATCCCAAAAAGGTGTGTTGATTGATGAGGAGGGTGAAATAACTGGTAGTCCCTGCTGTGCTCTCTGTGTCTGTGGTTGGGCATAAGCTCTGTTAAACTGATCTACAGCTACTGGAGTATCCTTTTAGTTTCAGTCTGCAGCAGATTGCAATCTGAGATCAAGAGGAACCTCTCAATGGCTTCTTGGCTAGATTACAAAATCCTTTCTTTCAAACCAAGTCTCATCAACTGTGTTGTTTGTACTGATGGTGTGGTAGGGTTGTGGTCTATGTTTTCAATTATGATGGGAGAGATTTATCTTTTTTTGGATATAAAATGTTGTATTTTCTACCATGTTTGTATTTTGGGCAAATTCAAGTTAGAAAGAATAATTGGGTGTTTAATTTTCGTTTCATGTATTTCATGTGCTTAGCAAGCTTTTTAATAATTATATATAGTTTTGCTGTACTTTCACAATCATAGTATCACATGATGTGGTTGGGAAGCTGACTGAGGTCTTTTCCTCTAAAACTACTCAGTAGAAACTGAAATAACTTTTCAGATCATAAAAGTGGGTTCAAATTTGTTAAAGGCATAAACATTGAAAATTATATATTTTCTAAAAATTTGCCCAAGAATGTAAATATGATTACCCTTTTTGCGTCAAGATTGAAAAGTCATTTATATCATATGTAGTTTTTTGTTTGTTGTAAACAATATGATTTGTTTTACATTTGTAGCAATAGATATATTGAAAAAAAAATCTTGTTTAAGATTTTCATCTTGCCAGCATTTGAAAAGGAAGAATTTTTTTTCTTGATTTTGTTTGACTTTTTCTATAAGGACAAGATAAGTGATAAGGCCAAAGCTTTTCACAGGAGATTCTATGAATGGTAATGTTCCTTAGCTGCCAAATATACTGGTCTTGTGTTCAAATCCAGTCGTGACCTCAGCCCTGTGAGTGTGGTTTCTAACACCTTTGTTCTACATCACACTGGGCCTTTCCTCCCTCACTGACTGTCAGTGATATGTAACGGCCTACTGAGTGATTGCCACACTTTACCATGGAGATATTTTCACTGTTGCTTTTCTCCTTCAGCTTGCGCAATCTCGGCCAAAGTCATGTGAAGTACCCAACATCAAGTGAGTAATATTTTACATGCAGCCTGGGAGGGTGGAATTGTTTGATCCCCGTGCAACGCCTTACCAAATAAAAGACTGTGGACACTGATCTCCTATTAATGCTGTGTGACTGAGACAATGGGGGAGGCTACAGAGCCTTCTTTGTCCATTGCTTTTACAATATTTACCTACGCTAAAGGGGATAAGTAGGTTAGTGGTGAAAGTGTCTGCATGTCTCGCCCAAGCCATGGGTTTGATTCCCGAAATGGGCACCGAGTGTGAATCCCACTGATGGTGTCTCTTGTCGTGATATTGCTGGAATATTGCTAAAAGCTGTGTGAAACCTTACTCACTTTTGTCCGAGACCTTGTTTTTCTCTGTACATGAGCACAATTTATGAAGCATTATCTTGATGTTACTTTCCATCCTGGTTAGAATATTGAAAAAATTAACACACTGTAGTCCCCTGGGTTGTCTGCTCCTGATGATGCCATCAAAGATGATTTGATCAGTTATAAGCTAATTGTCTACATCTTTGGAGTTGTTCTTTGCAGTAGTTACATTTTGTTGCTTTTGCAGCATTTACCCATCACAAGAACAAGATTCAGGAGCTCCTCACATACCCATCTCAAACAACACTGGGTCGCTACCCGACCTTACCGTGCTCAACTTCCCATCACCCATGGCAACGCCGCTGGACGTTGAACCACAAGACTATCAGCAACAAGGTAGCCCAGTAAACCTCTCCCCAACCAGTCTCAATCACATGACCATGTCGCCACAGCAACAACATGTCACTAGCCAACAGAGTCCTGGGCAGCGACGTCGTCATGCGCAAGGAGTTCCTAGTCCACTTGTGCTCAGTAATACTAATCAGATGAGGATACCCCTCTCACCACCAGTAAGTACTCCTGTAGTGTCATGTCTGCTTTCAGAGGTTGACCGTCTGCCCTCAAGATAGAGGTCTCAGTTATGCTCTGTGAAAAGTATTTCAAGAAAAATACCTAATTTGGACTTTTCTGTAAGAAAAAAAAACCGATTGGTCAATTTGCATGTGTGGACAAAACAATTTGATCATGTTTAGACAAATAGTGAGTGAACATTTTAAGTTTGCATCTTATTTAGTACTGTGATACTCTAGAGAGCAGATGGTATGTCTGATTATTGTCTGTTGTGATGTTGAGCTGATACTGTGCGTAAAGTGTAGCTTTGTATCTAGACAAAATTAGACAGTAGAAATTCTTACCTGTGGCTGTCTGTCTACGGTTTAAGCACTCAGCTTGAAAAACATTTAGTTAGAATTAGTTGCAAGGCGAGTGTTTTTCGAATTGCTAGATTGTGATTTTGGGTGTGATGTGTAGCAGCATGATGTTATGATATAGAGATTACCATCATCATAACAAACCCTCTAGCACCAAACTTTGGGACCTGTGCTCATATGGCCAGTTGAAAAATGGCTAAATAGCTTATAATGGTAACCTTTTCAGGGCAGAGATACATTTTAGACGATGTCAGAAAATGTTAAATATTTTGTAAAACCTATTTCTCTTTCTGTAACATTTGTGGCATAAATCATGGTTAGAAAGATTTCCTGTGTATCATTCCTTCATTTATGTAAACAACATTATTTCTGAGAATGTGATTTACTTGATTCCCTCAAAAGAACTAAACATTGATAGAAATAGATTTAACCATCAGTAGTTAATGATAGATTTCCTTTTGACACTAGTGATGTTGCAAACTGACTGACTGGAAGTATGTCTGGCATTACATTGTATTTTGAATAATATACTCACATCAGTGTATGTACAGAAACAGGCAGCCTTACTGACAAACAGAAAGCAATCTTGCATGATAGTGTTTATATTCATAGTGATAATATTATTCATATAATAATCTAATGCCTGTCTACTTATGTATGCCATTGTTTCTAATTGTACTTTGAAGAATTAAGATTTTGCATATATTGTACTTGTTCTTGACAAGGATTAATTTAGAAGGAATAACAACTTGTTTTCCAAATTTTCTGAAGCTTTTTTAACTTGTCCAATTCCAGGCAAGTAACAACTGCAATTTCCTTGGTCCATTTTTTATGAATTTAAATTTGATTAAATGTTTTGGTTCTAAAGGGTGCATGTTAGCCGCTGACAAGTGTTGCTTAGATTATTGTGTTCCCCTTGCCTTAGTATGTGAAACATGTGCTTCCTCTTTTTATTTCAAGTCCATTGTTTTCGAGTTGCTTCAGTTTGAGTTCCTCAGTTGTGTGTTTTTGTGACTGTGTTTGGTTGTAGGTTGGCAATATGGACCCCAGTAAGTTAAGTGTGGATCCCCGAATACGTCAGCAGTATCTGTTGTATATGCACCAGCAGCAGCAGCAGCGTCACCGAGCACCCAACTCCTCCTCCGCCCAGGCTGCTGCTCCACACCCTGTATACAATAACCACCACCCTCACCCACATCAACAACAGTCGCAAACATCTCCGCAACAGCAACAGCCGTACTCGCCGCACCATCGCGTACCGCAGGTGCATATTACATCATGTGAACATGAACAGCAATCACAGGTCAGTATCAACTTCCTGGATGAGCTGACACAATCGACAGCCATTTTGAACCCTTGCAGAAAGATATTGCAGTTTTGCCTTTACTTGAACTTATGAAATTGTGCCACATTTTACAAATATGGAAATTGAGAGTTCATTTCTTAAAGATACTACTCTTCAAACATTTATTGGATGTCATCTGCTAGAATTACCTATGAACTAAAGGTGGTAATAAAACTTTGAAGAAAAGAATTAAGGTGTGGCATAAGCATTAAGCATGCACATCATGGACTTAAAGTCCATCAGAGAGATATAGATGAAAACCAGAATTCATCATAAAACTTCATCTGAAAATGCTAACATATTTCCATCCATGTTTTGGAATGTCATTTTGATAGTACAATTTCTAGTTGAATACCAATAGAGGCCTAAAATATACATGGTATCAGCTATAGGGGTAGGAAATCTGAACCTGTGAAATAAAACAATCTACTAGAAGGAAAAGTCATATCTGTAACAGATATAGTTGGGAATAGGTATTATAAAGTGATTGTAAGGAAGTTCTAATTGGTGTGCAGCGTGGAAGGCCAGTTAACAGGTATGGAGGCAGTGAGGACACCCATTCTTTAGGCTGTTGATGTGTAGACAGTGCATGGTGTGTGGCGAGATGTCAGGACTTAGGTTGTAGTTGTGGTCAAACAGGGTTGTGCATGGATGTTTTGTCTTCTAATTGGTTACTTTGTGGTTCTCATGATGAGATGTTTGACAATCTGTTATAACATATACACATGTTCATGCAAAGCCTTTACTTGCCTCAATACCAGGATTAGATGTTCTTATTGCAAATTTTGTGTACTGGTATTTTAGACATTGTATTATTTGCTGCTTTCTTAAAGGTAAGTTGCAGAGTCTCAGTTATTGGGCAACTCTTTTGATTATCTTTTTCTGTTAAAGCTAAAAGTTTATGTCACCAAATTAGACAAAATACCTCTCCTGAAAGGAAATCAGTAGTTTCAAGGCAGAGTTAAGTTCAGGATTTGTCTCTCCTATATATACCAGGATCTTTTGGTCACAGCTCTTAATCCAATCATAATCCTGGTTTGTCATCATCCCAAGGCCAGGAAGTACTGACTGTAAAGGTCCAATTTCCACTCTTACTGTGCTGGAATTCCATGCCTTGATCATGGCACCACCTGGAGCTACCATTAGTCATATCCCTTGTATAAATGTCCTGATGTGAGATTCTAACTCTCATATTGCCAGTATATACTTCAAACAAAATGGTTCCCAGTTCAGACTCAGATCTCATTGACTGATATAATATGTGTTATTCCCATGAAGCATAAAAAGATTTGAAAAGTATCTTTTGATGCTTAAGTGCTCTTCAAATTCTGCAATCAGCCAAAATCTGCAGAGCAATTGTGATTTTGATTGGATTATGCATAGAACTGTTGGTCCAGAGAAATATTACTCCATAATTCCAGCCTAGTTTGGTAAGGGTGGAAAGTGGACTTTTAAATTCAGTTTACTCCCTTGCCTAGGGAAGATGTGTTTTGTCAGTGCTATACCCATGCTTGTGGAAGGCCCAAAGGTGGTACATGTGTACACAGCGCATGCTTTCCTTCAACATTTTGCCTGACAAAGGGGTAATCAAAATGCTATCTTAAGTGTCATTAAACTTCATCTAGGATGGGACGTTAGCAACCCTTCGTGTACAAGAGGAAGCTAATAGGATTGTAGGTCAAGGCTTCCTGTCTTGGTGGATTCATCTAAACAACAGTCAAATTAAAAATAGAGTCACTCTTCTCAGGCCATGTCTCATTTTATGTAGAGAAGGGAGGTGTCTTATTATTTTCTGTTTTATTTGAAAGATGATCTGCAGCTTTGTAAACGCAACAAATGAAATCTGACCCTGTTCAAAGTGGCAATGAACCAACTCACTCACTGAAAGCAGAAACAGCTGTTCTTGAACTGCAGTTAATTACTAATGGAAGGCCTGGTTGCCAGACCTTTTACACATGTTTGCCATGAACCTGATATGACATTGATGAAGCAAGCTGTGACTGACTTCATTGGGTATATCCACTTGTCTCCAGTTGGCTGGGCTTTTTTTCATTTCTTTCCCAGTGATTGTTTCAAATGCTGATGATGTAGTACTGATGATTGCAATTTCTTCTGTTATTTAATGTATTTCTCCCTCATTATCATGTTTGGTATCTGTACATCCTGGTTACTCTTTCAGCCGTCTATGACGCAGTATAGAAATAATGTGTCAGAGACTGGCTGTCAATCTCCCACATCGCCGTTGTCACAACCGTCATACTCCCCCGCTCAGTCTCCAGGCCTCCCCCCAACGTCCACAATCAACAGCTCCCCTTTCGCCGAGGCATACTACCTGCAGCAGCAACAGCAGACCAATGCACTACAACAGCAGTTTGAGCAGTTCCACATGGTAGTGTACCACAGCATTCAGTCCTTGATGTGATTCAAATTACTTGTTTAAGTCAGTGAAACCTTTTTCTGATCAAATATGTTATTTTTATTTCATTACAATTAAAGCATATACAACATGACTCCACTGACATGAAAGCTGGTAATCTGGACCACATCCTTTCATGACATCATTTTCAGTTGCAAAGTCAATTGCACAGGAGTGTCTGTGTTTGAACTGATAATCCTTTTCAGTTTTTGGGTTCTGAACAAAATTTTGATGTAGAATGTATGAGAAGCAAAGTGCTGTTCCTTGTGCTCCACTTGCATATTGAATTGAGACTCTTCATGGACACTGATGATGTAGACATACATTTGTAATTGTTTGAACCACAGCAACCAAAATGGCTAGCAGCCTCCATGCTCACTGTCGGAATACTTTTGCTAATGAATGAGCAACATTGCATCTTCCACCTCTCCATGGTTGTCCACTCTTGTGTGAATCATGGGCACTGGTTTCTATTGGAGACCTCCCTGGGGATCTCCATTAGATACCTTCTTAGCAACGCCAACAAGAACCTCCATTAGATACCTTCCTGGGGACTCCATCAAGAACCTACCTGAGGACCTCCATTAGATACTATCTTAGGGACCTCATCAAGAACCTCCCTGGGCACCTCCATTAGATACCATCCTGGGGACCCCATCAAGAACCTCCCTGGGCACCTCCATTAGATACCTTCCTGGGGACCCCATCAAGAACCTCCCTGGGCACCTCCATTAGATACCTTCCTGGGGACCCCATCAAGAACCTCCCTGGGCACCTCCATTAGATACCTTCCTGGGGACTTCATCCAGAACCTCCATTAGATACCTTCCTGGCAACATCATCAAGAACCTCCTTGGGGACCTCAATCAGATACCTTCCTGAGGAACCCATTAAGAACCTCCCTGAGGACCTATGAGATATCATCCTGGGGACCCCATCAAGAACCTCCCTGAGGACCTCCATTAGATACCATCCTGGGGACCTCATCAAGAAGCTTCATTAGATACTATCCTGGGGACCCCATCAAAAACCTCCCTGAGGACCTACAGTAGATACCTTCCTGGGGACCCCATCAAGAACCTCCCTGGGCAGCTCCATTAGATACCTTCCTGGCCCCATCAAGAACCTCCCTGGGCACCTCCATAAGATACCTTCCTGGGGACCCCATCAAGAACCTCCCTGGGCACCTCCATAAGATACCTTCCTGGCCCCATCAAGAACCTCCATTAGATACCTTCCTGGGGACCCCATCAAGAACCTCCCTGGGCACCTCCATTAGATACCTTCCTGGGGACTTCATCCAGAACCTCCATTAGATACCTTCCTGGCAACATCATCAAGAACCTCCTTGGGGACCTCAATCAGATACCTTCCTGAGGAACCCATTAAGAACCTCCCTGAGGACCTATGAGATATCATCCTGGGGACCCCATCAAGAACCTCCCTGAGGACCTCCATTAGATACCATCCTGGGGACCTCATCAAGAAGCTTCATTAGATACTATCCTGGGGACCCCATCAAAAACCTCCCTGAGGACCTACAGTAGATACCTTCCTGGGGACCCCATCAAGAACCTCCCTGGGCAGCTCCATTAGATACCTTCCTGGCCCCATCAAGAACCTCCCTGGGCACCTCCATAAGATACCTTCCTGGGGACCCCATCAAGAACCTCCCTGGGCACCTCCATAAGATACCTTCCTGGCCCCATCAAGAACCTCCATTAGATACCTTCCTGGGGACCCCATCAAGAACCTCCCTGAGCACCTCCATTAGATACCATCCTGGGGACCCCATTAAAAACCTCCCTGAGGACCTCTATCAGATACCTTCCTGGGGACCCCATCAAGAACCTCCACTAGATACCATCCTGGGGACCCCATCAAGAACCTCCATTAGATACCTTCCTGGGGACCCCATCAAGAACCTCCCTGAGCACCTCCATTAGATACCATCCTGGGGACCCCATTAAAAACCTCCCTGAGGACCTCTATCAGATACCTTCCTGGGGACCCCATCAAGAACCTCCATTAGATACCATCCTGGGGACCCCATCAAGAACCTCCATTAGATACCATCCTGGGGACCCCATCAAGAACCTCCATTAGATACCATCCTGGGGACCCCATCAAGAACCTCCATTAGATACCATCCTGGGGACCCCATTAAAAACCTCCCTGAGGACCTCTATTAGATACCTTCCTGTGGACCCCGATCAAGAACCTCCATTAGATACCATCCTGGGGACCCCATCAAGAACCTCCATTAGATATCTCCCAGGGGACCCCATCAAGAACCTTCATTAGATACCATCCCAGGGGACCTTCCATCTGTGGACCCCATCAAGAACCTCCATTAGATACCATCCTGGGGACCCCATCAAGAACCTCTATTAGATATCTCACAGGGGACCCCATCAAGAACCCCCATTAGATACCATCCTGGGGACCCCATTAAAAACCTCCCTGAGGACTTCTATTAGATACCTTCCTGTGGACCCCATCAAGAACCTCCATTAGATACCATCCTGGGGACCCCATCAAGAACCTCCATTAGATACCATCCTGGGGACCCCATCAAGAACCTCAATTAGATATCTCCCAGGGGACCCCATCAAGAACCTCAATTAGATATCTCCCAGGGGACCCTATCAAGAACCTCCATTAGATAAGATCCTGGGGACCTCAGCCAGAACCTCCATTTGATACCACCATGGGGACATTATCAAGAACCTCCATTTGATACTTACCTGGGGACCCCATCAAGAACCTCCATTTGATACCATCCAAGGGACACCATCGAGAACCTGCATTAGATACCTTCCTGGGGCATACCATCCTGGGGACTCCATCAAGATCCTCCCTGAGAACCTCCATTAGAAACCATCCTTTGGACCCCATCAAGAACCTCCATTAGATACCTCCCTGGGTACCCCATCAAGAACCTCCATTGAGACCTCATCCAGACCCTCCATTAGATCCCTTCCTGGGGACCCCATCAAGACTCTCCATTAGATACCTTCCTGGGGACCCCATCAAGACCCTCCATTTGATACCTTCCTGGGGGACCGCCTCCGTGGTGTAGTGGTTAGAGCGTCCGCCCGGAGTGCGGAAAGTCGCGGGTTCGATCCCCGACCGTGTCATACCAAAAGACGTTAAAATATTGTACTTGTTGGTCCCTGCCTGGCGCTCGGCATTAATGGGTACAACAAGGACTGGTTGGCTCGGGAGTCAGTATAATGTGTCTGAGTGGGGTATTTCTGCGTCACTGCGGCATGGTATCTCAGTGGGCTAGCACTATAAAACCAGCTTCAGTCTGGGCTAGTACAAGCAGCCGCACATACATATACATACGCATGCACGTCGTCATATGAGCAAAATATTCTCAAGCATGACGTTAAACCCAATTCCACCACCCCCACCACCACCACCACCACCATCCTGGGGACCCCATCCAGACCCTCCATTAGATACCTTCCTGGGGACCCCATCAAGACCCTCCATTATATACCTTCCTGGGGACCCCATCAAGACTCTCCATTTGATACCTTCATGGGGACCCCATCCAGATTTGATACCTTCCTGGGGACCCCATCCAGACTCTCCATTAGATACCTTCATGGGGACCCCAAGACCCTCCAAGACTTCCTCCATTAGATACCTTCCTGGGGACCCCATCAAGAACCTCCATTACCATCCTGGGGACCCCTCAAGAATCCATTAGATACCATCCTGGGGACCCCATTAAAACCTCCTGAGGACCTCTATCAGATACCTTCCTGGGGACCCCATCCAGACCCTCCATTAGATACCTTCCTGGGGACCCCATGAAGACATTCCATTAGATACCTTCCTGGGGACCCCATCAAGACTCTCCATTAGATACCTTCATGGGGACCCCATCCAGACCCTCCATTAGATACCTTCCTGGGGACCCCATCAAGACTCTCCATTAGATACCTTCATGGGGACCTCATCAAGACTCTCCATTAGATACCTTCCTGGGGACCCCATCAAGACCCTCCATTAGATACCTTCCTGGGGACCCCATCCAGACCCTCCATTAGATACCTTCCTGGGGACCCCATCAAGACTCTCCATTAGATTCCTCCTGGGGACCTCATCAAGACTCTCCATTAGATACCTTCCTGGGGACCTCATCAAGACTCTCCATTAGATACCTTCCTGGGGACCCCATCCAGACATTCCATTAGATACCTTCCTGGGGACCCCATCCAGACATTCCATTAGATACCTTCCTGGGGACCCCATCCAGACCCTCCATTAGATACCTTCCTGGGTACCTCATCAAAAACCTTCCTGGGGACTTCCATTGGAATCCAGGGACCTCCATTACATCATTCTACTGATAATGAATCCCCACAGGATGATTAAGTAAGAATCATGCATTTGATATTGAACTCGAACCATGCCTGAACTACTTTATCATCTTCTATCCAAATCAGAATCAGGCTGTAGATTAGCTTAGTTGATATCTATTCATCATGCCTCAAACCAATGTTCTATTCCACGTGTGGTTTGTTTGCTCCTGATGTCGCTGGTGGGCAAGAGGAACATGTTAAATTGCATGCATTTTAAGTCATGAGGCAAAGATTGCTTGATAGAATTCTCATAGTATGAAGTTCTGTTTGACAATGTAAGTGTTTTCATATGACTTTATTTCTGATATGGCTGCACGGTAGTCTGATTTATACTTGTTAGATTGAGGACTTACTGTGTTTGCATGTCTTTGTGCATATGGTCAGCAACAAGTATAGTGAACACAGCATTTCAGGCATTTGCAACTCAGAATGATGTGTCTCATTCAGTTGATGTTGTGCAAACATCATGTAGGTCCTTTCGCATAAGTGAATGTTCACTATATGCAAGTCATTATGTGAACAGAAAGATTGATAGCTTGTGTCTAATAGTAATGTGCATAGTAATGTTTGAAGCCTAAAGTATCCAGAAAAGTCCTTGCTGGCATGTTAATGTATGTCTGGCTTTGACATTTTGAATTTTCACATTATTAAATAAGTTCAAATATAACTGTATAAGTTTCATTTGAATTTTCACTTATTTCAACAAACTATGAGTTTCTTGTGAGATTTTACAAAAATAACTGGAGTATTTACGTGTCTAAGAATAAGGCTCCAGACTACTCCTAATTCCATTGTGGCTAATTTTCAGGAAAGGTCAAGGTTACAAGAGAGCACAAACCATGATGGGGACCTTGGCATTATCCCTTTCTCTTCATCAGATTACAAGGCAATTTTAGATCAGGCATGTTAGATCACTTACACTTTTAACAGCTTAACTTGTTGCTCTTCCATTTAAAAAATGGTCCTGGTCACTGTCAAGATGCTTTACATACCAGAAAACACCAAAATTGTTTCAGGAATATCTATAATATTAGACCATTATAGTTCAAGAATTATTCATGAAATTCGTCACAATGATGTAAATAATGCAATTTCTAATGCATTATATTGTTTTTCTTTCTAACAAATGTCAGTTGCGTTAATAAACATGGCCAGTCACTCATGAAACACTTTGAAATATGGAATTTAAGAGATATTAGAGACTATTTGCTAAACGTTTTTTGATTGTTCAAGATTGAGACAAAGTTTTGAGAAACTGCTGGCTATATATAGTAACGAGCAGAAAAAATGCGACAAAAAACTTTATTCTATAGCCTCGATCCTACTATCAAAAAAGCCGAAATATATTGTTTCTAGCTGCCAGTAGCTTGCCTCGTTGGTATGGAATTATCTCCCTTGGGTTCAGGGATGGCTTGATCACGTGACCTCGTTGCTAACAGACGATACCGAAGCTTTGCCACGACGTTACAAAACAACAGAAATTGACTTTTGGCATATTATGAAGCAGGTATTACATCCGTAACTAGACTTGTGAAACTGACGGGACTGCATCGGGCCTCTGTTTACTGAAATTTGACGAAATTTGACGCAGGGTTAGGGACAGAGCGACAGGCTGGATCGGGGCGTTCTTGCTACTCTTGGGGCAAATGACAGACGATATGCCGCATGTATCGCGTGGCGCTGTGGCGTGCATCCAAACTGGTCTGCAAAACAGCTTGCCGTGAAGGCGTCAAGTCAAGGAACCCTAAGGTATCAGAATGGACAATCAGAAGATCTTTAAAGCAATCTGGATATGTCAAGCGAGTGCGAAGAAAGTTCCATTGATGACAACAGCACATATGAAGAAAAGGCTCGAGTGGTGCAGGGAAATGCAGGGTACAGACTTTTCAAATGTGATTTTTACGGACGAATGAAAGTTTCAGTTTTATAGGATCACAAGAAAGAGGTGGTCAAGAGGTGGACATAGCTGCAAAATGGTTCCGAAGTTCTCACCCAGTGTCATGGTTTGGGGTGGTATAGGCAAACTTCGGGGTAACGCCGCTGCTAACTATTACAGGAAGGATGGATTCACGCAAGTACTGTCAACTTATACAAGAAGGCATAGTGGAATCCCATATAGGACAGAGTGGAATAGCTTTCAAACTTTTACAGGACAATGCACCTGTACACAAGTCAAGACACACCTGTAACTGGTTTGATAGGAGTCACATGACCTTACAGAAATTTCCAGCGGCATCACCAGACCAGAACCCAATTGAAAATGTGTGGCAGATTATGAAGGACAAATTAGAAAAGTTGGAACCGAAGAGTGTCATTGAGTGGTCTAATCTCATCAGTCAAATATGGGTGGGCCTACCCCAGGACTACATAGACAATTTGACTGACAGCATGGGACGCCGTATTCAGCAGTGCATCGAGAGAAACGGTGGACTAACAGACTATTGACTTGCATAAATGTAAACTTCAATATCCAGAGTGGATGTATGAAAAATATAACTGAATTTATCAGTAAATAAATTTTGAAACTACGTCTGTGAAAAGTTACATATTTTCTGCTCGTTACTGTATATATTGTCTATTTATGGTTGAGACAACTTTAGGTGTGGACTATGTAATTGCTTCCTAGATTCCTGTCTTGCTTTCATTAATATCTATCACATGATATAGTCTCTGTCAAACACCTTCAGTCTGCTAAACTAAACTTGTCTTTAAATGAGTTTAGTTAGATCTAGTATAAGCAAACTGACTATTATCAGCTGTTTTAACATGCTTATAATGCCTTAAGCAATGCTACAATATGCTGGTTCAGACTCGTCACTGACTGATGATGTCTTATTATTTTTAGACTTGTGACAGAGCAGGGAGAATTAGATGTCAATTCAAACTTTTCTTTACATATTCCTCTATAATTAATTTGATGAAAAAATAACGAAGATATATTCATTGACATGGATTTGATGACTAGCATATTTTTTGTGCAATTGCTACCAAATTATGGGGCCAGGAAGTACATGGATGAATGTATTTATATATCTTCTATTGCACTTTCGCTCATTTCGGTCACCACCTATAGCCTGTGCTTGACAACTATGCATATTTAAGTATCGGGGTATACAAATGTCGCAAACATGGATTGCTTTTGTCATACTTTGGTAAGCTTTCCTTGGGCAAGCTCATGATAAGAATCCCATGGCTATGATAAGAATCCCATTTAAGTGTCCTGTTGTCCCTTGCTTAACTAGGAAGAGAGTAGGGGTCCAGACATTCATTTTTCAACATGAAATCATACCTGTCAGCAAATTTTCAACCCCAAACAATTCATGCATCACAGACTTTTTATTCTCTGCCAATATTTTTCTAATATTGTGAATTATGCCTTCATTCTGACGTTTTTCGTTTGCAGTTACCTGATAACACCCCTATTTCAACAATGGAGTCTGCCATGAGTGCAAGCAGCAGTGTGGCCTCCTACTCTTCAGCTATCTTCTCCCAGTCAGGCATGGACAGCCAGGACTTCCAGCAACAGCAACAGCAGCAGATCTTCCGCACCCTGGAGATGGGGCTCCAGCAGCAGCAGATGCTTGGGCAAACAGGGGTGGTGGGGAATGGTGGGGTCACTAGTCCGCAGCCGAACACACCCCAGCACTTATCTCCTTCGGCCAATAACAAAATTCCAGATATTGTTCTTACCGGTAACTTTCTTTTGCTTATTTCAAAGGTTTTTACTAAATTTGTAAACAGGGATTGCTCTTGGTCACAAAGTGCTTAGGGCTGTAAGTCTGATTTATTGCATGCCATTAAATCTATTTATGTTTAAGCTGTTTTGAATCAATCTCAAACAAGCAACTAAGACCTATTCTCTTCCCACAGAGGTTACTCGGTCATATCTTCCCACATAACCTCTGTTTTAATACGGCCATGGTGCGAGTGTTCAGGATTCGTGATTGGTTGCTTTCAGATTTAGTTGTGCAATCAGCGACGTTTCAAAAGTGATCATTCGCAAAGCCTCGGTAATTTCCGTATGCTTCTGGAAAACTAGAACCTCTTCCACTGCGCAATGCGCAAACGTTCTTCTACACAGAACTCAGTCATGTAATGGCAGATCAATGGCGTCTCCATCGCCCATGTTGACAACGGACAAGCTAGCCATTAAATGCCTTGTGTGTCACATCAACATAAGTCACTGACAGAGCAGGGATATTTGTGGCCCCACTTTCTATTGCTAGTTTCTGGTTTTCAGTTAAACATGAAATAGCAAATCTATCCTTTGCATGTTGTTCAAATAACTCCTTGGTGGGTGCCATATTGGCTCTAAGTCGATGTAACACGTGTTCTGATTGGATAAAAAGAAGGGAGATAATTCGTGTTGCGATTTTTTGCTGACAGGGGATCTTACGAGAACCGGGAAATATGGCCGTATTAGAACAGATTTTACGTGGGAAGATATGACTTGAGTAACCTCTGTGGCAAGAGAATGACTAAGACCAGACATATTTAGATACTTTATTTTCCAGATCTATTTCCAACTTTTATCATTATTTTGTACATATTACAAAATCATGGTCAATACTGCATGGTTACACTATGAACACATAAGGCTTCTGTATGGTGCAGTGGATATTAGAAACCAATCTCAATCTCAATCTCAATCTCAATCCCCATGAACTAAGCAAATGGTTCCAGTGAGATGTAAGCCAGCTATATCCACCAAACAATCAGTACTTGCTTTACATTACACAAATGGCCAGTTCATTGCATGACCAGTGTGACTTGTAATTTCTATACTTAGTAACTATTCGACTCGTGAAATACAGATTTAATGAGGTTCCTAATTTCTTATATTTTTATTCACAATGTGTTTGGATTTGTATCCAATAATCCTTAAGTATCCTTAATGTAACGTGTTACTTAAGAAAGGAAAGTTATGATTATTAATTTTGAATCATAATTCAGCATTAAAAGATGTCTGGTTTCCAGTTTCCTAATATTTCTGTATCTTACAGGTGCTGATGACACATTGGGACGACCGACGCCAGATTTTGCCAAAGACCTTGGAAATGCTATCACAGGCATGTCAGATAGCTTTGATACAGACTTTTTCTCAACTGATGAAGCTTTTAAAGCAGGCTTAGACCCTCTAGATCTAGATGGACTTCAGATGTTAACCGACCCAAATATGGTCACTGACCCAGCGACAGAGGACACTTTCAAACTCGACCGGTTATAAGGGAGACAACTCCATCAGAAGGAAATGCGCTGTTGACACAGGGCAGTTTTGTTTTGTTGTTTGTGATCATGTTACCTAAGCGCGGATTGCATCAGGAATCCCATTGATTTCAAGCAACTGAGTTTGCTGCCCTTTACTGGCAGGAGCTTGTACCCCGTGTTGGACGAACAGCCAAGCCTTGATTCAAGGGTTGACTAAAGAGGTCAGTGTGAGTGATTTTCCCATCTGCTGGGCTACAGTGAGTGGCTAAATAGCCATATTTGAGTGTACATATTCCTCCCACTGAAGTGACAAGCACGGACATTCCACACACAAACCTTGCCCACCGGCCCTGCCTGCCTGCCTGCCTGCCTGACTGCTTCACCTCTACACGAACAAGGAATCTTTACGCCAGGCTGAAATTATGACTACCACCCTAACAACAGATGTAAGAGGTTTGGCACCAATGAGACTGGCTCCTGTAAGATGATATACAAGTTTGTATGTGTTCTTCTTCTTGCTGTCTTGCTGGATGACTGTACCGTGGTGTTAGACTTTCTCCATCTGTTAGCATCAACCTGCATGGTTATTGTGTTGTTTTCACTCAGCCGCTGCCAGTGTCCGACCTGTTGCTGCTGTAGTCACCACACTTCTGTTAAAGCAGTACATAGCATAGACACGGGCTCTGGCCTGCACCAGGACACTCATGAGGTTCCGACTATTCCCCAGTGAGTAGAGACAAGCTTCAAGTCCAGTGAGCCTTATTGCGAATCAGTAGCCCATATACGGAAGCAGTTTTGGGTTTGGGCTCAGAAGTGCATGAAATGCTAGATATTTTTCATACGAGACAATTTCTCAGATAAAGACATAATTTTTCATCACTTATTAGAAGTTGAGGTAGCTACTAGCTCATACTGTCTGTGCCAGGATGTTGATTCATTTAAATAAGAACTGTTGTTCTTGTCATTCCATCACAGCATCCGTTACACGATGTACGATGTTCTCTCATCTTTCACCACCACTGTTCATGTTATTTCATTGCAAACATTTTTATCACAATTAACAAATTACATCTGCTTGTTGGTCTTTCTCCTTTGGTTGTTCAACATTTGCAACGATTCACTGAATTAATCATTTTAGTGATTTTTACTTTTCAAAAGTTTATTTTCTTTTGGAAGCTAGTGTTCGAAGAATTGAGGTTATACATCAAGTGCTGGGACATACCGAACAGAATGTGTACAACACAAGGCTTCTGGACATTATTATAGTTATCTGCTCTACATATCATCTGATATATATAGGCTTGTGTAGTTTTAAATTTGTTAAAATGTAAGAACATTTTAACTGAATATTGTAAAACTGTCACGTTTTTTCTTTTCAATACTGACATGTTCTTCAATTTCCACCTCGTGTAAAAGCTACTGAATTTTCTTGGGCGATGTACATTGTTTTTAACTGCTTATTTTGGGGAGCACTTTAAGGAAACATGCAGCTGGCTAACAGTTTAAAAATGATGGTGTCAAGAGGAAAGAGTTATGCAGTGCATTTTTGAAGTACATGTTATGTAACATCAATTCTTGAATTTCTTTTCAATCAAAAACAAAATATATTTGAAGTCACATGTAATTCTTGATCCTAAAAAACTTTACGGAATATCCCTTCTAACTGAAGTTGCTTAGTAGTGCATAATGCTATAGAGATAAGGTGGATGATATGGCGCATATCAACAGCATTATATCACAATGGCATACATTGTTCTCCATTGTGGAGCTATGCCCCATGTTGCCAGCAGATGTCATCTAATGGAGACCAACGTTAATGAAGTTCATGACCTACAGAGAATCTCACATGCGTCCATGTTTCCCAGTCTTACTATACTAGATATCAAAAAGTACTGGAAAGCAAGGTCATCCTTCAACCCTTTCAGTTTGTAAACTGTGATAACCAGCATCTTAATTGTAAAATGTACAGCTAACCAGCTTCAGTAGCAGAGGGAGAAGTGATGTCATTTGATTTTAATGTCATAGTAAGAAATGACATCACAGTGGTCTGTAAGGCAATATGGAAGCCAGTTTGGGATGATATAAACTATATATCCAGGAACATGTGTATTTTGATGGAAGCGTAACATGTTGCTCATGGTGTGATGTCAACAATCCAGTTTGTTCCAAAATCTTAAAAATGTCTGAAAATGTTTGAAATTCAACCAGATGATCATACCCAGGGATATTTTTAGTTTATTGACCATGACCTTGGGGACGGTGAGCTATGTGCGATGTATGTTCGTATGGCTGGTTTCAAATGGCAGCTCTTGGTGTTTTCTTGTGTTTCTTTATATTGTTGTGATGCTTTCATCATTCATGCCTTACGCATGCCTCAGAGCTGAATATGGTCAGAGAGTTGTCTCTTTCAACTATGTGTCTCCTGTTGCTAATTGAGTTTCATATGCTTCACTAAGCTGCCATGTGTATTTATACTATGATAGTGTAGTAGACTTCTGTTCAAAAGTGGTTTTGTGTTAATACTAACACAGAGATTTATTTCCATTTGAAAACTATTGCACCTGACATACTGTAAATGTATTACAGAACTATGGCTGTCTCATCCAGATTTGACAGCATCACTAAGTATTAGTGTCAAATAAGTAAAGTTATAAAATCTGATTAATTAAGAATTGTGAATGTGTATATGTGCAGCTGAGTGAACAATGCTGAGCCATGGCATAATATTTCATATCATCAGTCACAATCATGAACAGACATTTATATCCCAGATTCTAGCCAAGCACCCATGTACATGTTCCCCTCTCAGACACAGCATCATCTTCATCATAATCATTATTATCACTGATGATCATACTCCTTCAAGTGGAATACCTTTCGTACAAAATATTCACAGTCAGTATCAGAGTGTTTTGAATTATTAATGTTCTTCAAGTATGTGTGGTCAGTGGTACAAACACTATTCACCTGTGTCCATTTCTCTGCTGTACCTTGCTAAATTCATAATGCGAGAATTTGTCTCTGATTTGTACTTAAATGTCATTGATCATGTTTTTGAACAATTCACACTTCACTTGTATACTTTTGAATAGGATATGCCAGTGTTTAGTGGTTTTGGAAAACAGTGTGTGAGAAATTGTATTTTCAAATTCTGATGAAACTTAAGTGCATATATCCATACTAAATGTATGCTTTCAGTGGAGCATAGACCTTTGGGGTACCATGTGAATTTGAGTTAAGTAAAATATAATTCATTTGAAATTAATATGTGATATATGAAAACAGGAAATTTTTCGCCAGCACTCTTTAAGCAATTACAACCTTCAAGTACACATGTTGGCAGTACAGCAGTCTTGGAGTGCCATTATAAGGCGCTGTGCTGACTCACACACTGGAACAGGAAGGCTTGTGGTTGGCTGGAATGTCCCTTAGCATGATAAGCAAGACGTCCTTCAAGTGCATTTTACTTCCCATTACAGCATAAAACGAACAATTTTCACAGGTGGCTAGCATACATTTTTCACCAAACAATGTTATTTCATAAAATTGTGCCTGAGAACCAGTTTTTATTTTCCCATCAAACATTTTCTAAAAATGCTTTTAAGAACAGGGTTCTGTATTTGTCAATTCATGTAATTATTCTACCACTTTTCCCATGTTTTTAACATTTCACTCAATTGAAAATTTCACTGTATGTATTGTTAACACCATTTAGAGTAACGTCAACATATTTGTGTCCGCTTCACCAGGATCTGCTGTTCTTTATGTGCCAAAGTCATTGAGGGCGCTCATCATACTGATTCCATGACATCCCTCACCCTTGTGCTCAACACAGCTTTCATAACCTCTCATGTTAAACAATCCTTGTATGTCTTCAGAGGAGTAGCACCCTGACTGGGAAAGGACTGCTAATCATGGCCACAGAGTTTGAGCTTATATTATTTGGGAAATTCTTACTTAATGACATTAGACATACAACACTTAAAGCATCTGTTTTGTAGTAATGTTAATTAAGTTGTTGCAGCATTTTGGCTGTCTACAAGTACTTTCAGGCTGGAGGTATTGTGTGTGTGGTTCAGCTCTGTTGAAACACGATGTACCGATGTCAGTTGTTTCTTTTCCAGTATCAAGTTTCAGTATGCCAAAATGAATCATTTTACTCTTTGTCAGTCAAACAAATTTATTTGTTGTCTCTCTTGTCACCACTATCTGTTCACTTTGATGCTTGAACATATGGCCAATTGTCCAAGTTGGTGTCTAATACTCATTTAATGAGACGAGAACAAGATGTTTAAGGCAAGACATGCTAAAGGGGGACTACTCTGTATGGAACTGAGCTAAGGCCTCTGTGAGTTTGGCATTGTTCAGTGGAAGTTTGATAATGTCATAAATGTTAATTTGGCGGACAAAGTGTTGATTAAAAACTTAAATCAAACTGACTCACTTTCAGTAGTTTAATCCCTCTTTAGAATGTAGCAAAAAATATTGATTATTGCCTTTGTGTTTTCTGCTCAGAATAACTGTTGCCCATGATTATCTTATCATCTCTGAAATGTTACTAGATTGTTTTAGCCTCTATGTATTTATTAATTGTTAATTTATTTGTTAATCTCTCAGCAGTAGCTTTTAGTTTGTTTTATGATGAAAGCTGCTTTAATAAGCAATTGTTTTGACAGATTTTTAAAGTAGATAATAACAGGTATGGATACTTAACAGGAAGATGACCCAGGAAGATGTGTGTAAATAGATTAATTCCTGAAGTTTACATAGGGTGGATAAAGTTTTGTGAGGAGTTTTGTTATAGCTGTCTTCTTAGTGACATTTTACTTACAGTATTTCAAGATGAATATACCTCCTATGGGTAGTCACAGTGATAAAGACTTCTCAGACAATAGGTGTCCTTATTCGACACAGTAACAATCATAAAGTAAACATGATTACATATTAGTATTTCATTATCTGCTTCATCAGAATGTGTAATAGGACCTACCAAGATAAGTCCAGAAATGTTCTGGTATGGAATGTCATATTGGGACATTAAGACATGTAGAAATATTCTTTGTCCCTGAAATTACAACTGTTGTCATTCCATTTTGTTGAGGGTATTGAGTGAACAAAACTTGCAGTAATATAATTTGAAACATTATATACTACGAATATTAGTATAGTAACGACCACCTGATACTTTCATGATACATTTATGACGCATTAGATATGGTAGTATGAAAGAATCTGTTGGTCTTTAACTTGTTTTAACGCAGTATATTTTACCGCATTGAAGATGCACATGATGCAGCGTTTGCCATCTGGAATAACACAAGGACCTGATCATTTATTAAACGGCTGGCTGGACTGAGATTTTCTGTGAGGACAAAATATTTTTCTAATTCTTCCTTCATATGTTACTTAGTTCATGAGTAGTTTTATCATAAAAAGAACAAAATAAATATCAATATTGTAACAGTGAAATGTCTATTTGTTACAGTTGTATACAGCCACCCAGTGTGGTGAGGTTTCTTCTGTGATTGGTCCAGCCATGTCCTGTACAGTTAACCAGTCATTGAGGGTATATGTAGGGGAGACTTCATGGTTACATGGTGACTGAAGAGAATGTTATTTTGTAAAAGGTTATTTATTGAGAACTGTTTTATTTGTTGTTTGAAATTAAGATCACCATTTCAATATTTATTAACAAGAAGAAATGTGTTTGTTCCCAGTGATGTTTGAGTACAGAGAAGGAATTTATATATATTGTAGAGATATATTTAGATTTGTTGTGATTATTCTTGTTACCAAGTCCAGCAATGGATTGATGGCTGTGTTGACTACTCTTGTCAGCTTTTGTTAAAACATTGGCAGGATCTAGTGTAGTTCTTTCAGATTCTGTATGGTGAAGTGGTCACCTGATTGAGCCATGTGCTAATTTTCGATGTTTCATGTTTTGTGGTTTGAAAGATTTAATCAGGCCTCGAAATGAACTGTAGTTATTTCTGTCTGTAGACAACATTTAGAATCATGTATCATAGTTACATGCTTTTTTCTAACTTTACTTTCACTTGAAAATTGTAATTTCCAGTTTTCGTCCATAGCACAGATTTGAAGAATTTATATGAGATGTGAATTTATTTTTCTGTTAAATGAGAAATATATTTGGGCTGGGAGAAAAGCTGAGCAAGTGCTATTAGAGTATGGAGGTGACATCTGGTGTACAGCTGGTTATTCCTGTTGCTAGTCTCACTACTAACAAAGTAAATAACAGGGTTGACATGGCAAGGGTGCATTGTTCATGCCACCATTACTGCTTCGTTGGCTTCAGGTAGGGTTTGTGTAGTCTCCTTCTTCCATGTGTAACTTCAGATGGGTTTGTGCCAACCTAACGATGTAAAGTGAATTGTGTTACATTTCTTTGGTCCATCCTGAACAGTGAAGGAGATCTCCAACTGCCTTAATTTCCACCGTTTTTTTCTAGTCAGCATCCTGTGGCACGCAGCTTCTTGCCGCGTGTACTTCCTGCAAATCATGTCATTGTATCATCAGAGTTATCCCCCTTGCATGTGTTCACACCATCCATTCAGCTGACATTCTACCACATGTTTGATATTTTCTATTTTTAAATTTGATAATTCTAGATTTGTTTACTTTGAACTTTGAAGTTCCTTGTCTCTTGAGCTGGTTTGAAAAAATATCATGTGCTACACATTCCAAACTTTCTTATGTAGATTTAACATAACTGTGGTAAAATGCTGTTCTGAATGCAGTGATTTGATTGGTTGATCATTGTCCACCATCTTCCCCACGCGTCTCATTTTCGCCTACATCGTTTCATGTCAGCATCTGGTATTGTCATGTAACCATATTCCTTTGCCATACTGAAGTAAAATTATGTACCATACTTCATTGTGTTTGTTTTCATTTTACCGCCCATGAAGCTGGGCACATACTTTGCAGTCTGTCTTCTATGTTCATTCATTTGTTAACAAAGCTGACATGACTACGTCTGTTAAGTACCATCAGGCTCAAACGGGTCCTTAGCTATTGTTTGCTTTAATAAAATGTTTCTTGCATATTCATGGGATCAAGGGGAACTGAACAAGTTCAATTCTATTCCAAAACAAACCTATTGAACCAAACATCAGTAATTTGTTTGGTTATATATTGATATGGACATTTATAATGCGCCTCCATAATCCTCGCACACATGCTCATACGCTACCATAAAACGAAAGGATAATATACAATGTAATAATATCCATGGTGGGTTTGAAGAGTTAGTAATAGGTGCTCTTTTAAGATATGTTGTCAAGCAAGATTTGAAACTTGAGAGAATTGATAAAGATGGCTTGTAAATAATAGTCGGGACCAGACAAACCAAGCATTGATATGATTGTCATTCTTGACAGTCAGGGTACACTGACATGCAGTCATCCAAGAGACAGCCAGATCACTTGCAAACAGCAAGTTGTTGAAGACCTATTTTAAATAGGAATTTTTTAAGGAATAAATGTTGCATACAACTACTTGGTATAAGTTTATGAACTCTTTCGAGTTGTATATTTCTGCATATATCTCCAGTATTGAAAACAAAACATTAGTTGTGACCCCTATAGAACTCTGAATGTCTATTTTCATTTTGGATCAATGAAAGCAACTGTATGTGACCTGTATTGAAACACCCTTTTCAGATGTGGAGATGGACCAGTTGCCATGGTGATTTGATTTCCAGATTGAACTAGTGCCCAACTTTTGGATAGAATTTATCCCTCATTCAGTTCGGTCTATGAATACACCAAGATCTTAAATCTTTGAGCATATCTGGGACATGATTGTCCGTCATGCGCAACAAAGGGATCCTCCTGTACAGAACCTGGCCAAGATTGGCCCTTCAGAGGATCAAGAGGCTGACAGGGGGTATGAGGAGGAGAGTACTGGCTGTCATACAGTAACCTGGAGGTCGCACTCAATATTGACTTTGAATCCTGTACAACACACAAAATGGCATTTTGAATGTTCACATTCACCAATAAATTCAACATTAAACTTGTACAGACATGGTTTTGATTCCAGTGCTTTGTCTTTTTAAATGAGCAATTATCATAAAATCAACATGGATTCCAATCATTTTTAATTTTAATAATCAGAAAAACCCATCTCGTGGTGACCACAATGGAAAAACATGTCTTGTGTACGTGTTGACAACCTATCATTGCAAAAATACAGGGGGTGCTTAATTAAGTTCTTTGTGTACACATGTTTAATAACATCCCTGGCTGACATATGCAGCAAGCATGTGGTGACCATCTGATACACCTGTTGATGTATTGCACGTAAACATACTGCATTCTAATATCTCAGAAATTCTTTAAAACATTTTCCTTTGAAGTACACGGCCAATGACCTGCTCTCTGGGTAGATACTCTATCACCTACACAATGGATGTGACCTGGGCACAAGAACTAAGTGATGTCTTACATATTAGTCATATGACATGAAAGGCAATACAAACAACGCATCAGTTTCTACCAAAAGACTTTATTTACATCATAAATATTTATAGGTCAATTTTAATCATTCAGAATAGTGTAATTAAAAATGTAGGCAGGAAAGATAAGCACTTTAAGTTCACAAAATCCAAGTTAAAATTCCTCATCAGATCATGAGCTACAAGAATCAAGCAAGTGTTTACGCAGCCAGAAACAGGCAGTGGTGTATTATGCCAGTGGTCAGCAGATATGATAGAACATATCACAATCAAATGGATTTATTTTTCTTCTACGAACTCTCAAAAATTGAATCCAAATTCCAGAACAAGAGACAGCTTGTATGTATGATTTCAATTAAACAAATCACTTCCATGTGCCAAATTTGTCATGCTTTGTATAGCAGCAAGCCTGTCTACAGCAGGTAATATACATATGTTCAAAGTGACAAGAATATGGGCTCAGCCTCTTATTTCAATCACCCACAACATATAGCTATCTCGATTACATCATCCCTATTGAAACAAACCATCTCTTATAAATTGCAATCAGTTTTGGAATTTTGTTTTATTAAAACAACAAGTTTTAATCATGAGAATATCAAATTTGTAACAGGCTACCTCATGCATATGAAAGGAGAAGTATGCCAAAGAACCATCAAAGGAGCATATGGTATGATCATCCATTCTATAACAAATAACTGTGGTCAGAAAATGTTTCTTACAAAATGTTCATAAACAGAAAATTCATTGTTTGGACACAAATCATAAATCCGGTGTGTCATCCACTGTCAAAGATGATAGCGATCATGTCATTTGGAAAATGATGAACTCCTACCAAACCCAGAAGGGGGATAAACTTTTGAACTGCTACATGAGCATGATTTAGATATCTGACTGACTGACTGAGTTAGGTTTTACACCGCTTTTAGCAATATTCCAGCAACATCACGGCGGGGAACACCAGAAATGGGCTTCACACATTGTACCCATGTGGGGATTCAAACCCGGGTCCTCAGCGTGACGAGCCAACGCTTTAACCACTAGGCTAACCCACCGCCCCTGATTTAGATGATAACATTCAGTCCATGTTCAATTTTTGGTCACAATAGCTATAGCTATTCAAGAATTTGGCTTCTTCTCATGCCTCCAAGACAAATAATAAGCATCTGAGCATGAATGTTTAACTATGAGTATAGTGAGAACAAAAGCAACAGATTCTGTACTGATGACTTCTAGCCCTGTTCTTGAAATACATGACATTAGGTTTCTTTACTTGGAAGTGTGGTGGTACACTGATTGGGCTGTGGCAGAGCTGTCCATGAGGCACAATGCTTGTAATTATCAGCAACAATTTCCTCCGTATGTACAGATCCACAAAGGCTGTAGCAAGCACTACATAAAATCTTCTCCGTCGTCATAGTCATATTCCCCAACACCTCCTATCAAGTCTAGATCACCTTTCCTCTCCACTTTCACAATGGCTTTCTGCTTCTTCTTTTTCTTCCTCTCAGCTTCCTGAAATAGCGACACAGAAATGGTCAGATTTCTCCTTATGATTTGTACTAAGAATTAGTTTCCCAACATGAAAATTTCATTATTACATTGTGTTTGTAAATGAAACCAATCTTGTGTCGTGTCACTGGTCTGAACCCATCTATGACCACTCTGCAAGTACAGCATGTCATAATAGTCCTTTAAAGGGATATTGGTTGTTCCTACCCTGAGTTCCTGTACTGAGGGAATGGCAGCATACAGAATGTAGATTTGATTGTAACACAAACATATTTCACTGGTATTAGGATGAACAAGACCATTTAGACTACGAACTACAGTCACATGTAACACAGATTGGGAGAGCCAGAGTCTTCCAGCAACATTCCTTTGGGTACTATGACATCCAACTGGTACTTGAACAGTACTTGTCACAGGATCTATGCTGAATATAGGGGAGATGAACGTAAATTATTAAGCACAAAACATCTGTCATCAGATTTGGGCAGGAGTAAGGGACAACTCTGCACACCAAATTGTAGCAATAAACAAATCAGCTACCGAGTCTGTAAGAGTCCGCTGGAACTATAAGATGAGTTAACAAATGCCCAATCACAATAGTAAAACTTCCTCACAATGATGCAAAGAATAAAATCTGGGAACGTGGAATCAAAAGGTTTTGGAGTGCATGCATGCACACACACACTGGACCTCATTTTCCATACACTGCAGCAAACATTTGAAAACTGATGTGTATCATAAATTTACAAAATGAGTGATTGTTTCTTCTGTATATTACAATAAGTATTGTGTTTTTCCCACAACAAATACATGCAGAGCAATCTGAGTGAGTGAGTTCAGATTTACGCTGCTTTTAACAATATTCCAGCTTTATCACAGCGGGGGACACCAGAAATGGGCTTCACACATTGTACCCATGTGGGGAATCGAACCCGGGTCTTCGGCTTGACGAGCAAACGCTTTAACCACTAGGCTACCCCACCGCCCCCAAAGCAATCTGACCTGATATTTACCCAAGCATTGAGTTAAGACTTATAGACTCAAAATGTACAGTGGCTACTCCAGTCACTCACTGGTCACATCATGCTTCTGATCACTGGATTGTCTGGTCCAGACTCGATTATTTACGGACCGCCGTCATATAGCTGGAATATTGCTGAGTGCGGCGTAAAACTAAACTCACTCACTGGTCACATACCTTCCGTTGTTTTTCCTTTTCATGGTAAATACCAGTGAGAGCTGTTCCTACTTTCTTCAAATCTTCTGGTTGTACTGGAAAGAAAACAATGATTGATCATCATCAGTTGTTCAGTATTATTTGTCCATTATGAGTATACTAGTCATATTTTGCTGCTGGGTGCATGATGTAAAAACAATTTTTTTCGTAGGATAGTAAATTTCATAATGAATGAACCTCCAACGAAGAGCTAAACTGGTACTTTGTGCCACACTCAGCAATATTCCAGCAATATGACAGTGGCCAATCAAGTCTGCACAAGACTTCTTGTGATTGTGAACATTGACATCCGTTGTTGGGGTACGATGAAACACAGGTCATCAAGCCTAACCACCCAATGCAATTAGTCACCTCTTACAACTGCATGGGATCTATTCTAACCCAGAATCCTGACATGGGTACATCCAATGGTAGAGGCACAAAGAGCTCTACCCATCTGTCCACGGCACCGTTCAGATAAGTAGTTCATGTAACATACCAATACTTCAGGATTCCATCAGCTTTGCAAATAGACAAGAAGCCATGTCTAACCGTGTAGCTGGGGTTCATTAAGTGAATTCTATTGAAGAATCATTTCTGTGATCACACTATCAAATATAATTAGGTTTGTTAATGGAGGTTTTACTTCCTCTCTATTACTGTGTGTACTTACATCCTATTGCTAATTCTTGGAACAAAGTTTCTATAAAAGCAGGATACATTTTGCTGGCCTGGAAAGACAGTACAAGAAATGTGTGTGAAATATTATTTCTTATTGGTGTAGAGATATCTGTTCAAGAAAGATAACAGACATTATTTCATATTTTGTTATATTACAATGACACTTCCATGAAGCTGGGACATAAAGAGACTACAGCATGCATCTTTCATTGAACTAAATATCATAACCATTACATTTAGCACCCATTCCTAAATAAATAAGTACAAGAATAATGTATCAATATTCATAACAATAATCACACCCAAAACAGAATCCATACATTTCCCTTCACATGTGGCTTCATGGTATCACTGATGTTGTATGCAGATTGTTACAGGTTTCATTATCTATCGGTGAGTTTGGGTTGTTTTACACAACAGTTTTAAATCATTAAACCAGAAACTTCATGCTTACATGACATTGAAAATTTTAACTATAAATTGTATATTTTTAATACTTATCCTATCTCACGTCGTGTACTCTCTCTTCTTGATTTGACAGCAGAGTGGAAACGAACTGCAAACAAAGTCTCTTGTACCATTCGCCCAAACATTTAGAGTTACTTGCCCTTGTCTAGTCATCAACTTCCTGCTTTTGATAACGCATGTTTCAATCCAACTCTCAATTCAAAGGGTTTGTACTGAAACTATCATGTCTTTGTGTCATTATTGTGAGGACAGTATAACCACTGTAGAGACAACCGTACATTTAGGTGGAATAAGTCCTCACTCATGGAGGAATGTGACGATGACTCAAAAACAAATCTTCACGGTTGGTGGTAGAGGTAACCAATTGCTTAGCCACTATAACAAGACGCTGTTTTCTAGACTTCTTGGTCACTGAAGGTCCATGTTCTCGCATATAACATCGTCAGTCAAGTTCTTGCATAGATCACATCTTTATCCCAACTGCATAGTTCAATACAGTCTATACTTAATGAGTGGGGGGCCAGGGAAGAAAAAATCTCCTTGCATTGAGAAACAAACTTTCTTTCCCCAGATGTCTCAGGGTGGAAATAACCCATTGTCCGACGTCCGAGTCCAGTGTTTTATTCTGTCGGGCAAGCAAATTTGTATATCACACTGTACCGGTGTCCAGTTGACTTTCCAATGTTAATAATGTTGTTTATTTAAAATATCAACAAGAAAACAGCCGGTATAGTGGAAAAATTATCAGGGCAAGTGATTTTACATGTGCCACTGTACCGGAGTACACTAGCAATTTTAAGTTATTCCCCCTGTGTCTTCTTTAATCATGGTTGGGTACTTAAAATCACATTCGTTTATAGCAAGTCTGCACTACAGTGAGACAAGAAACAAGAAAGAGAATGATCAGACAAAGGAGTCACATGACCATTCAGGGCATGCATCACAGAGCATGCTGCATGCCTCACAGAGGCTGAGGTGGTCATTGTGTGGGAGCAGAGGGGAGTGGTTGGGCGAATGGTACAAGAGAGGCCAAAAACTTTGTTTGCAGGTCGTTTCCACTCAGCTGTCGAATCAAGAAGAGAGAATACACTATGTGGGATAGGATAAGTTTTAATATTATTTATATCATCATATTTGAATGTTGATTTTGACCCAAGTGAAGGAAATAATATTGGTCTACCATGAGCAAGTAATATAATAGAAAATTCATAATAGCACATTTTTCATTAAAAAACAATGACTGCAAACTAACACAGTCAATGCAAAACAACGAAAAAGACCTATAATTAATCCTGAACAGAACAACTTCCCTTTAGAACACAAAAGAAATGTCAAATGTTTTTGGTTTTCCCCTCTACAAGACCTACTGAGTAGCAGTTATATGCAAATGCAAATATATCACCAGAAAATACCCTCACCTAAAAGATACATGCAATACATGCACTCACCTCAAATTCTGTAATTTTTGTCTTTAATGCATCTTTAAACTGCTTAAACTCTTCTTCTGTTTCCGGATACATGGACTCTATCGTTTTTACATTCTTGGTAACACCTGTGAATATAAACACAATCAACTGTGTACCATAATAAAACGTCAAAGGTGTTACAAGGTGAGACCATGAATAGGAATGCAATGTTTTCAAGGGTGCCACTGGGCACCGACAGAAAATTTACGGGTGCCGTTGTGGAAATAAGTGTGCCTATACCTTTTGATTATCCAATTAAACTTAAACATAACAACAATCATGTCATTTCAATTTATTTGGGTTTTTAATAAATCAGTAAACCTCATGTAAACCTGCTACCTCGACAGCTGGGTTTCCTGAACATTGTCATGACTGCAAGAATAGTTCAGCTTCATATGTCCAGAACTCATTAACTACCCCACAAACTGTTATCATCCAAACCTGGAGACTTCCTGTTATGTACACTGGCATTCAAAATGGCCACACCCATGTTAAGCTGTGAGATTGAGACTGAACCCATAAACTACCCCACAAACTGTTATCGTCCAAAACAGCACTTCCTGTTATGTACACTGGCATTCAAAATGGCCACACCCATGTTAAGCTGTGAGATTGAGACTGAACCCATAAACTACCCCACAAACTGTTATCGTCGAAAACTGCACTTCCTGTTATGTACACTGGCATTCAAAATGGCCACACCCATGTTAAGCTGTGAGATTGAGACTGAACCCATAAACTACCCAATACAAACTGTTATCGTCGAAAACTGCACTTCCTGTTATGTACACTGGCATTCAAAATGGTCACACCCATGTTAAGCTGTGAGATTGAGACTGAACCCATAAACTACCCCACAAACTGTTATCGTCGAAAACTGCACTTCCTGTTATGTACACTGGCATTCAAAATGGTCACACCCATGTTAAGCTGTGAGATTGAGACTGAACCCATAAACTACCCCACAAACTGTTATCGTCGAAAACTGCACTTCCTGTTATGTACACTGGCATTCAAAATGGCCACACCCATGTTAAGCTGTGAGATTGAGACTGAACCCATAAACTACCCCACAAACTGTTATCGTCCAAAACTGCACTTCCTGTTATGTACACTGGCATTCAAAATGGCCACACCCATGTTAAGCTGTGAGATTGAGACTGAACCCATAAACTACCCCACAAACTGTTATCGTCGAAAACTGCACTTCCTGTTATGTACACTGGCATTCAAAATGGTCACCACACCCATGTTAAGCTGTGAGATTGAGACTGAACCCATAAACTACCCACAAACTGTTATCGTCCGAAAACTGCACTTCCTGTTATGTACACTGGCATTCAAAATGGTCACACCCTTGTTAAGCTGTGAGATTGAGACTGAACCCATAAACTACCCCACAAACTGTTATCGTCGAAAACTGCACTTCCTGTTATGTACACTGGCATTCAAAATGGTCACACCCTTGTTAAGCTGTGAGATTGAGACTGAACCCATAAACTACCCCACAAACTGTTATCGTCGAAAACTGCACTTCCTGTTATGTACACTGGCATTCAAAATGGCCACACCCATGTTAAGCTGTGAGATTGAGACTGAACCCATAAACTACCCCACAAACTGTTATCGTCAAAAAAACTGCACTTCCTGTTATGTACACTGGCATTCAAAATGGTCACACCCATGTTAAGCTGTGAGATTGAGACTGAACCCATAAACTACCCCACAAACTGTTATCGTCGAAAACTGCACTTCCTGTTATGTACACTGGCATTCAAAATGGCCACACCCATGTTAAGCTGTGAGATTGAGACTGAACCCATAAACTACCCCACAAACTGTTATCGTCGAAAACTGCACTTCCTGTTATGTACACTGGCATTCAAAATGGTCACACCCTTGTTAAGCTGTGAGATTGAGACTGAACCCATAAACTACCCCACAAACTGTTATCATTCGAAAACTGCACTTCCTGTTATGTACACTGGCATTCAAAATGGTCACACCCTTGTTAAGCTGTGAGATTGAGACTGAACCCATAAACTACCCCACAAACTGAACCCATAAACTACCCCAAAACTGCACTTCCTGCACTTCCTGTTATGTACACTGGCATTCAAAATGGTCACACCCTTGTTAAGCTGTGAGATTGAGACTGAACCCATAAACTACCCCACAAACTGTTATCGTCGAAAACTGCACTTCCTGTTATGTACACTGGCATTCAAAATGGTCACACCCTTGTTAAGCTGTGAGATTGAGACTGAACCCATAAACTACCCCATAAAACTGTTATCGTCGAAAACTGCACTTCCTGTTATGTACACTGGCATTCAAAATGGTCACACCCTTGTTAAGCTGTGAGATTGAGACTGAACCCATAAACTACCCCACAAACTGTTATCGCCCACACCCTTGTTAAAAAACTGCACTTCCTGTTATGTACACTGGCATTCAAAATGGCCACACCCTTGTTAAGCTGTGAGATTGAGACTGAACCCATAAACTACCCCACAAACTGTTATCATCCAAACAGACTTCCTGTTATGTACACTGGCATTCAAAATGGCCACACCCATGTTAAGCTGTGAGATTGAGACTGAACCCATAAACTACCCCATAAAACTGTTATCGTCCAAAACAGCACTTCCTGTTATGTACACTGGCATTCAAAATGGCCACACCCATGTTAAGCTGTGAGATTGAGAGTGTCACAGGTAAACAGTTTGATGGGGTGCAAAAAAAGGTTGTGAATCATTTGAGTTGGTCAAATGTACCGCATTTTTCTTTAAATGAATCATGGTAGTAGATGTATTATATTTATCATTTTAGTCGTGTCGCCAAGGCACATTGAAAACATATCATCAGTGATATTTTAATATATTTGAAGCTGATACAGGCGGTCATTGTGTTCAGACAGTTATCCTATTTAGAGTGAATAAGTAGACAACTTGCAAAACAGGTCGCAGAAAGGCTGTCCGAATCTTGTTCGTCTCACCATTGTATACTTACAACCAGCCCTCAGGAACTGATACTTCTTGAAACCTGCTACCTTTTACAATGAGGTAGCCCTTTCCTAGTGTATCAACAATAGTCAAGAGGCTCCTCAGGGAAATAGTTCAATTGCAGAGCTCTCCATACTGTGTCATGAAGATGTCTACCCCTCGGATGAGGTTGCAAGAAATTTCTAAGGGGTGCATGAATCACTCTCAACTCGAGCAACTACTTGGGCGAACCTAAAGTGAGTGAGTGAAAGGGAGTTTAGTTTTATGCTGCTTTTAGAAATATTCACTGCAATATCATGCGGCGAGGACACCAGAAATGGGCTTCACACATTGTAGCCATGTGGGGAATCGACCCCGGTCTTCAGTGTGACGAGCGAATGCTTTAACCACTAGGTTACCCCACCGCCCCGCAAACAAAGAAAATCCTATACACAATTGCCAACATTTCCGAGCATTAGTTTCATGTCATCATTGATTATATAATCTTAAGACAAAATGCCCAAGCTTTACCAAATATTTCTTGTGCATTTTTTAAATCAGATGCTTCTTGAACCTTCCTTAATCGGATTTTTTCATTCAGTAGTTCTTCAGCAGTTGGTTCTCTATTTCGTTCCTGAAATCATAAAATCATATTTACAACAAGCACTATTCATCACAGATATAAGTAAGTTAGGTTGTAAAACCATGCTGAACACACTGAAGCCCATTAAATGTGGGAGAAAAATGTGAAGTAACACATGTCACATGTATTGAATAAAACCTACAAGAATAGGAATTGTGGATTACAAATTAAGGATTATGACCACAATAGTTCCAACTCATTAGCAGTTGATCCTGTATGTAATATTTACCATCCCCTGTTGGGATTACATTAACCATTGTGAATTAGGGTTTGGACTCAGACCTGCAGTGTTTTAAATTAATGGGTATCCAAAGTTGCTTGAACTTCACTAATAATTGTTAAAATAATGTGTATCCCTGATTGTTTGAACTTTGTTTAGAGTAGTACACTTTGAGTAGTATTCCAGTTACATCACAGTGTGTCAGCATAACGTGTGGGAAAGTCATGAGTGATGCATGAGTAAGATTTTCACCTATTTGCTGAAATACACAAGCAGAGGTATGGTGCCCCTAAAACAATTTACTACAAAAAAAAACCACAATAATTTCTTAATGTAAATGCAAAGAAACCAGTTGTTTGAGCAATATTTAATTTTGATTTGAAGAATTGCCCGCATCTCTATTGCCCGCATCTCTCTCTGGTCCAGGTATCTTGCATAAGGTAGCTGTTCTGTAAACAAATCCTCAAACCAATATTGCAATTACAGAGCTCTCAATATTGGGAGGATTATGAGAATGTTAAGTATTAGGACAGACCATGCAACCACAACAGCTAAGGGAGTTCAATCTCAACACAAACTGAGTCTTTTCGAAATAACAGTTTTCATGCACATATGAAATGAAACAAACCTTCTCCTCTTGCAACTGCTGCACACGTTGAGCTTCCTTCTCAGCTATTCTTTCTGCAAGTGGTTTCTTCTTAGGCCGCTGATAAGCTGAACCTTGTGACGCTGACAAGACAAAACTTTTGAAATATAACAAACATATACTGAACCGCAAAAGAAACGTCACCCTACCAAACTTTTTGCCAGATATGTTTCTTCTGAATGTTAATTAATTTTTCACTATTTATATTTTAGCTAGACCTGGTTCGTAGCCAATGTTCAAGAAAATTTGGTTTCAGATGCTGTATTTGATACAAAAACATGTCGTCAAAACGCAGTTACTAAAGTAATGATGGGATGAGGTTTTTGTGCATATTTCATGAAAATGACAATGCATGTGCATCCCTATAAGACTGACTGACTGAGTTTGGTTTTACGCCGCTTTTAGCAATATTCCAGCAACATCACGGCGGGGGACACCAGAAATGGGCTTCACACATTGTGCCCATGTGGGGATTCGAACGCATCCCTATAAGAAGAGCCACCGAACACATGCACCGAATCATTCACTGTTCGACAGTAGCGACATGCCACGATTATCAAGGGAACAGGGGGACCAAGCTTTAGGAAGACTGAATGCTGGCCAGACATCAAGACTGACTGACTGACTGACTGACTGAGTTTGGTTTTTATGCGCTTTTAGCAATATTCCAGCAACATCACCGCGGGGGACACCAGAAATGGGTTTCACACATTGTACCCATGTGGGGATTCAAACCCGGGTCTTCGGCGTGACGCAGACTGCAAGACATGTTGCAAATCATTTTTCTGTTCATGTTCGAACATATACCGCCTGCAGCAATGAGTCCAAGCCACTGGAAGCACAGCCGACCATCCTCGCAGTGGAAGACGTTGAGGCAAAATAGGCAGATTCTGTCATCACCTGCAAAATCATTTCGCTATGGCTACGGAAACTGCACAGACATTCATTGGCAATAACCAGAGACCAATCAGCGCCGACACAGGGCGGAGGCGTTTGAGGCAGAGAAACGTCAGATGTCACAGGCCTTACTGGGGTTCAATCCTCACTGTTCGACATCGTCGTGCTTATCTCCAGTGGGCCACACATCATCGGAATTGGCATCACCGGGAGTGGCGAACTCTAGTCTTCTCCGACAAAAGCGGATATTGCATCTCGACGGCTGATGGCAGAGTGAGAGTGTGGCGACGACGCGGGGAGCGTTTTGCAGATGATTGTGTCCTGGAAAGAGACTTGTGGGGAGGTCCGAGCATAATGGTGTGGGGGGCTATTGCTCTCAATCACAAACTAGGCCCTATGGTGTTCCAGAATATTGGTCCTGGTAGAGGAAATGGTGTAAGATCTACATTGATCAAGCGCTGAGACCCTTTGTCGTGCCACATTTTGGTCATCATGGAAACCACGTCTTCCAGCATGACAACGCGCATGCCCATACTGCCAGAGCAACTACAGACTTTCTCCGTCAACACGGCATACAAACTCTTCAATGGCCTGCCCTCAGTCCAGACTTAAACCTGATCGAACACTTGTTGGGACAAGATTCAGAGGAGGCTCAATGATGTGCGACCAAGGCCGACAACTGCAGCTGAACTCTCTCAGGCGTATCACTGAGTATGGGCGCAAGTTCCTTTGGCCTTCATCAACTGTCTCATCCACTCCATGTACAGACGATGCAACGTTGATGTCAACGCTCAAGGAGGCCATACACGCTATTGACTTTCGGATTGCACTGTCGCGCCACCTGTCGTCATTTTGGCTTGTCATTGTCTAAAATTCGTCTTTAAGTATTGATTATCAAACATATCAATTTTGAAAACTTTCCGACAATTATTATGTTATTTACATGTGTTTGAATTAAACTGATTACCAATTTCAAAAAGGGAGTGAGGTTTTTTGGCGGTTCAGTATATATATATATATGATGCTGAATGATTTGTTGATAATTTAGAACCAATAAGATTTTCAAACTTTGAGTGAGTGAGAGTTTGGTTTTACATTTTATATTTTAGCAACATTTCAGCAATATCAGAGCCGGGGACACCAGGAATACAATTTACTTATGTTGGCAACAGAACCTGGGCCTACTGTCTGGCCGGTTGATTTTTAACGATGGACTACTCTTCAGTTCACTACTATCAGCTAGAGACAAACAACAGTTAAAGGAGTGGAAATGTATATCATCTCCCCCGATGAGCATTATCAAAAATGAAAAGCAGGTTCCATCAGCTTGCAAGTTGATTGGTTCCATTTTCTGAGATACCCAAGGAATCTGACCGAAGGACTATCTTCCCAAAAGGTCAGACCATTAATCAACAATATTCTGCTTTTCACAATGCTAAATCTTGTGGACAGGTCACTAAGGGTCTGTTGTTCCTTTCAATTCTAATCTCATCCTGCGTATCATAACACACTTATACAAGTGAACTGGTTTCTGATACCTGCGTCTTCATTTTCCTTTTTCTCTTTCTCCTCCTCACTGTCTTCCCAGTTATCCTGAAATGTAAATGTAACTTAATATCCATACTTGTAAGTCCACAAAACAAAACACGGTCATGAGCACTCTTTGTTGTTTCACGGCAACATTGTATTGTTTATATTCGCTGTATGTTCAGCATGCTGCTCGCACATGTTTATGTATATTTACAGGGGGAGATTTTCTAACTTCAATATTGAACATAATGATTATTCCTCAGTGAATGTCCTTAATATGCACTACCACCAGAACAGTACTGTTATCAAAACTAGTAAAAAACAAATGGTTACATCACTAAATTATATTGAATCTATTCATTATTGTATGAATGACATGGCAGGAAAGTAAACCTGAAGTTTCAGACGACGGGACGATAGCTTTTCAACGATTTTCTATATGTCAACATAACTTATGACATACAGCACAGTAAGACAAGTTGATCATTCTGTTATGTAAGGTATGGAACAACAAGACGACATAACAATGCATGACACCTTTCTTTTTTCATGAGGACAGTTATCCTCAAGAAACCTGCTTTTCCTGCACTGTCACTGTGTGTGTGTGTGTTTTGCATGACCAATGTATCTATGAATGGTGAGGTAAGGTGAAGTGAAATGGGGTTTTATGTCGTACTTGAGAATATTTTCGCTCATATGACGACATGCATGCGTGTCTATGTGTATGTGCGGCTACTTGTACTAGCCCGGACTTAAGCTGGTTTTATAGTGCTAGCTCACTGAAATACCATGCTGCAGTTAAGCATGAATACCCAACTCAGACACATTATGCGGACTCTGAGCTGACCAGTCCTTGTACCCATTAAGGCAGAGAGCCAGGCAGGGACCAACAAGTACCATATATTAATGTCTTTTGGTATGATGTGGCCGGGAATGGAGGGCCGGTACAAGAAGGAGAACTAGCAGGTGTTTGCCAAGGAAACACAGAGAGATTACAGGCATAAAACAAAAGTATGAAAAGTTCAGAAAAAAGTTCAGAAAAAGGTACAGAACACTTCAGAGGCAAGATAAAAGACAAAGGAAAACAAAGTGGAGTCACCAAGGACTCCCAAAGTCAGGCATGAACGGATGTAAGAAGCTGCAGGAGCCAAGGAAAAGAGTTAGAAGACAGCTGCTGTTGGGAAATGCTCTGTGAAATGAAATAAAGTGTGGATGAGGTCAGCAGAGAAATGGGTAAAGTGAATTCGTTGGTTTCACATTATTTTTCAACTCGCTGTGCGCATGCGCAGAGCGTGTGAAAAATATCCACTGGCATGTTTCTGGTTTGGTCGTATGCTTATCGAAATGCACTCTAACTAAAAGCTGTTATGAAAATGATTTACGTTGCGACAACTGTTCATAGCTGAGTACATACTTCCATTTGCCTCTGCTTTTCAATAATTGATGTCCTATTTGGTTGCAATTCCATCAGAGATGTGTTTGTTTAGTTGTGAGAAGGGGATGTGCGGGAAGGACGGTGGTGGTGAGATGTCTTTATACAAGAGCTTGTTGACATAAATGAAGCTATTTACTTAGCCAAACCCGGCCTCTGTTTCATAAATCAATTGGGATCAGTTATATTCGACATAAAACTATATATTTGTTTTGATTTTTGTTTTCTTTGGAGTGTTTACACTATCGATAAACATACGACCAAAACGGAAACATGCCAGTGGATATTTTGGATAGAATGCACTTTACCGGGCGCAGCCCTCGCTGCTCCTTCTACGATCCTTAGGGTTAGGGTTTAGGGTTAGGGTATGGCACTCTTTACGATCCTTAGGTTTAGGCACCCTTTACGATCCTTAGGGTTAGGCACCCTTTACGATCCTTAGGGTTAGGGGTTAGGGTTAGGGAAACCCAGCAGGGATAATTAATCTGAAAAAGTGCGCCCGGTAAAGTGCAGCACCCCCGATATTTTTCGCACGCTCTTCGCATGCGCATAGCGAGTTGAAAAGTAATGTGAAACCAACGAATGTTCTGATCGAAGTAGTGTATGGAAAGAACATCAAGAACTACAGGGGTTTGAAGTGATTATCACGTCATAAACAATATGGGGGGAACTTAACATGTCCTGTATAACATATTTACTGGTTTGAGGATGTCTTTTTTTTTTTAGATGATGATGTTCAACAATCGTATGAAATGCGAGAATACGAAATACTTTTAAGTTGAAATATGATTAAACATCTGGGACAAAAAGAGCAACAAAGACATTTCCTGTTCCTGATTGGAAGTTATAAGTATTATCGACACAACACAGGGTATGCCATTGTTATACTGAATATGGTTAGTCACAATTATAATCAGTCTGTGACGTGTAGCCTAAGAATAGTTGGTATATTTGACCGAAATATGGTAGATGTAATCGGCGTTCCTCACTTTGACGTCCTCTTCTTCATCTTCCCCTTCCCATTTGTCAGAGACAACGGCTTTGGGGTTGAAACTCGGAGGTTCGAAATCTTCTGCGTCTGTAAATAGAAATAATCAATTCGATTGCCGTAATAAAAACCAGAACTGACAATCCAGTATGTCTAAAATATGTTCCAGAAACACATGCTCACCCCAATCGTCCGACATGTTGGCTGAACTGTAATCTCATTGAATCTCGCGAGATTTTTAAAATAGAACCATGAATATAAAAAAAACACTCGATGGTTATAATATTATTTTTATTTAACGTAAACTTATCAGAATACATTGATATTCGCAACTGTTTTACGGATAAGAAAAACCTCATAGCAACAGGACTTGTTTAAAGATGGCGGCTGCAGTATGAACAGGTGCGCGAAAATAAGTGAACGACGGAGTCCGTGGTGTTTTTACGTATACAGTATACATTGCAAATCTTGGCTATAGCCTCCTTTTGCTGTTATTTAAAATGGGTGCTTTACCATCAACATTGATCCGCACATGAAAATATCAAATACGTTCCTTTTTCTTATGTTCCGGGAAGATATGACCATCGCTAATATTTATTCGTTTCCATGACCATACATTTTGAGAGCATCACAGACATAGTCGGGGCAAAGAAATAAAAGTAATTGTAATTAAATTGTCATTAGACACAAACAGAATAATCATTAGATAGTGACATATTCATAACTAAACCTTGTCAAAAGGGACTTGTTTGTTTAAACCCAGGACAAGTTTGCTTATGCAGTTATGGTAAAAATAGGATTTCTTTCTTTTGTTTCTGCTTGATACTGTTTGATTGACATTCTAGATAGAAAAATTGCTATATGCACTGAACAAGAATTACTTATCCATAAAGTTGTATGTTGTCTTGGAATTTTCCAGACAAAATATTCCTTCATTTTTCTGATTTGCCAGTTGATTTTGTGTTGTTTACACATGGCATTGGCTAACAGATCCATAATGCGTGTTGTTTTAAATGTGTTGTTTCTGTTACTGCTGTCAACCTACCTGTCACAAGTTCTCATCCCAACATTAACAATGTTATATTTCGTGTAAACCAAATATATTATTTCTATGTCAAAATATAAGCAAGATACACAGAGGCTCATTTGTTGGATGGTTACAGATACAGAGCAGATATTATTTCCAGTATTTAGTAATGAAATAATTTGTTTTTAAAGATTTCATTTAGTGGCCGCTGAAGACAGGATATTTTGATATTATCATTTGCATTTTTAAAGAAACAGTACTTATAAGCCAGACACAGGAAGTTTCTCGCCAGAGTATACTGAAGGATTCACAAATTTGAAAAAGATTTTCTACTTTTTTTTTCAGTTCTTCATGTAACAATCACTTTTAGAAAATCCATGAAACCTTTTATGACAAGATGAAGAAAACCACAGGAGGAGCACCCAAATCAGTAAGCTTGTGTTTCATCACCGATATATGTCTACTACTAGGTTGCATATAATTTTATGTTCTTCATCAATACTTCACTGCTCTGTGAGAACTGTGCAGACTTAGACATTTGTTTCTGAAGAACATTCCAGAAGACTATTATAAACCATATTTCCCTGGTACTCAGTGTATATAGTTGGTCCTGCTTAAACATTACATTTACTGTCAGTATATATTCATGAGTCAAAAAGTTTTTTATGTCAGCTTCTCTATTTTTGTCACACAAGGAGTAAGAAGTAACTCCGAAACATTGTGTTTACAAAATAAATACTGTAAATCATGAAATTAATGCGTCACAAATTTAATGAAATTAATGCAGCTCAGGGTCTAGTCTAAAATGCATCACTTGTTAAAATGAATAATGCGAGCTCAGGAATCTGTGTTGATGATCAAATGAATTGAGCTTAAGCAATGAATGGAAATGAGCTGACGATGTTTTGATTATGCTGCCATGTTTGATCACGTGATTGCATGCTACTACTTGTCTTATGACAGGCTTCAATGCGGCGGGGCATACTACTGATCAAAGAAGAAGTTACTGATCAAAGAAGTTCGTGGTCCATGCTGTCCCAATATCGGACCACCTCTTCTTTCATTTCAGCAATATTTGTCAGATTTTTCTTATTGACACTTTCCTTCATAAGTCCCCAAACATTTTCTATTGGATTTACGTCAGGGCTATAGCTTGGCCAATCTAATAATGTCATATTTTGGGTTTGAAACCAGGCCTGTGAATGCTTTGACCGGTGTTTTGGGTCGTTGTCTTGCTGGAAAATCCAAACATTTCCATAGAACACGTGAGCAGATGGAAGTAAATGTCCCTCGAGAATATCTGTGTACCGCTCACTGTTCATATTCCTTCAAATACACAGAGGGGCGTTGCCCCTAACACAGATATGCCACCCCCATTTCACGTTAAATTTCAGTTTGTTTGGGACTGTACTTTGGGTTAGTACATATATGATACTTTATGGATAAAAGGTTTTTCAGTTTGTTTGGTCCAGAATCTCAGTGTATTAGGAAACAGCCACACAGAACTTTCATCTGAGAAAATCACATTGTCCCAGTTAAAATTTCTGTGCTGTAAGCACCAGTTCAACCTTGGCTCCATTTGTTCAGGTTTCATGATGGGTGATGGAATTCCTCGACTTTTCTGCCAACCCATTGCATGCAGCTCAGTTCTAATTGTCTCCTTACAGACAGCCACAGTTCCTCTATCAATCATATCCAGCGTTAAGTTTTCTAAACTCCTTCGTTTGTTTTTAGAAACAAGAATACCAAGCCGCCTCCTGTCACCGACAGTCAATTTTCTGGGCCGACCTGCACCTCCCTGGTGCTCAATGCCATATCCATTTGCAATATTTTTCAAAACACGATAAACAGTGGACAAAGGGATGCCTGTTCTACTTGAAATCACTTTAGCTGATCTGATGTCCTTGTTATAATACCTCTTCTCTAATTCATCCATACTGAGGATCACTGAAAATCCCGTCTGCTAGCAAGTAAACAAAGGGGGATAACTCTTCACAAACTAATAAAAAAGGATTAACAGAGTTGTCTCTCTTGAATGAAACCAAGCACTTGATAGCTGGTCAAGGTTGTTTATACTAGAAATCCAAGTAAACATATTCCTAAAATTCTCAATAATTTCTGGTCATACTATACCTGTAATGAGGAAGTGACCTGTATTGGTGTAATGTGTAGTGTCAACAGATTTACGTTTTCTGTCTTTTATTAAGTAGACATGGTCATACTGAAATGCGTCATTATAGTAATGCGAGAAGAGTACAGATGCATTTTTCGCATTAATAAAATGCTCGCATTAATTTCATGATTTACAGTAAGTTAATATCCCCCCAAATCTTATTGTCTTCAGCAGAATTTGATAGTCTAGGACTAGTAGAGCCTTCATGATGCGATGAGGCTGTGATATGATATGTATGTTAGTAATATGGCTGCATTGTGATTTGTATCCCAATAGAGTACTTTCATTTTATAGCTTCATATTCTCTCCCTTTCTGTTGGTAAACCCTGAATCATTTGATGGGGTACTATAAGGGGGAAACATATAAGCTTGGGGGCACTGTGAGGATTCTGCTGTTTATAGCCATCAAGGAAAACTGCATAAACTCTTTCTTGGACAGTTTCTGTTATTCATATGTTTTTACTTCAATATATTTTGTAAAGTAATGAATTGTATGTATTGCGAGACAGGAGTAGTAAATGAATGTATTGCATCTTGGGCCTCATGTCCAGAGATTTTATCCCTTGCTTCACATCAGATGAAGAATGATGACATGTTTCATGTTTGACATATCTCAGAAATCTAGTGGTTCACCGGCACCTGCTGGGACCAAGAAAGGCGAGGCTACTGGAGTAGGGCGGGGCAGGCAAACCCCTACCTCTAAGGCAGTGGTACCTAGAGGAAGTCGAGCCATGGCACCGATGAAGATGACAAAACAAGATGGCATCCTGGTACCAGAAGGTGAGATTTGTTGTGTTCCTGGTCAGTCAGTCCACAGTTGTGCAGTAGGTTAGATCTTGTTTCCTTCATACTAAGCTGACAAGCATGTCCAAGGCAGCAGAATTTGCTGTGCTGAGTTATGTCCCTTAGGCATGCAAGAAAAAAGATTGTGGGTTTGAATCCCGGGTCACTTTGATAAGGTTTATGCCTGCACAGTATGTGGGTTTCACCAGCTCATAAACGTCTGAGACCTACATCACTTTGGGCCTTATTCCCACATCAAGCTGCCATCTAGTGATACTCCATAGCATCATTAATGTCAAGTGACATCAGTATCTAATCACCATCATTAGGTAGCTTCTAACAGAATTTCTCTCACATGAATGTAATTGGAATGTACAGTTACTGCTCATGTTATGTCATTCAAACTGGATTCCTGTGGTAATGATTTGGTCCAGGGTATTCAGCATGATGCAGTAAGATTGCTTTTATATATGCTGAGCAATATATTAGCTGAGGATTGAAGTCTTCAGATTCATATACATTACAATTTAACTCTATATATTATCACATCATCTGTGTGTGTACATATGCAACACCTTGTTTATTGTCATGAATGCCTCTAGGCAAGCTCAACACAGTATAATGAGGAGTGTAGAGTGGGTATTGCAGAGAATTTTCATGTTTAGTGATTTATAAAGCAAAACAGAACAAAATCATTATGCTTGATTAAACTTAATTAAAAACTTGAGCATTTCACTTTACCTTTGTATATACATCTAGGTAAGGTAGATGGATGACTGAAGCATTCAACACAATACACTTGCACATAGTTCAACATTCTGAAGTTTTTTGCAGAATATTTCTCATAGTAAACATTATCATTTTACAATGTCTTCATGATTCACATACTTTGTGAGACTAGAACTGCCATAGTATCTTTATTATTCTGAGTATTTGCTAAAATTGCTTACAGTTTTACCTCATACTGGAGGTAATAAGATGCACCACTGCTGCTTAAAAGATACAAGGGTGGTTATTCCTTTCATTCATCGGTCAACATCTATGTTTAGGGACTTTGCCTTTTCAATATCTTTTCCAGACCAAATTATTCACAGATGCTATGACTTATTTATTTCGGTAAATCTTATGTGCATTTTTTATTTCTACTTTCTTACATATTCAGCATTATATCCTTAGAATTAGAAAATCATATATAAACTTACTAGATTTGGTAGAAAACTTAAGAGTGTCATATCTATAATTATATTTATCTGATTTAAGTATCTCATGAAGGTGAGCTTCAGTAGGTCACTAGCTAATATTTTTCTGTTGATATATTCAATATCTTTTTTATTTAGAGCTTAAATAGGTTATTTGTCCATTTACATATAGGTTATACCATGAGGAAAATCGAACCAGCCAAAAACTATGATGTTGTGTCATTCGCCCGTGCGATGAATGATGACTTTGCCCCTCGACTGAAGAAGTTGTTTGACCCTGAAACTGAGGCTGCAGTGGAGGCTCAGAAAACTGGTACGCAGAAAAATACACAGTCGGTTTAAAACTGTAATGGCAAGGTCAGCATTACTACTTTGTTAGTGAAGGTGAAAAGGACTACTCTAGGGTTTGTCATGTTACTATTATCTGAAGCACTATAGTTTGGCATGAAATGCATGTGGACCCGTTTTTTTGTAAATATCTCTTCATCCAATGACCCAATCGATCTCAAACTGTGCAAGTGGATGTTTTGTCAGACGACCTAATCACATTGTAAATCACCGATTTTATGCATTTGTATTAAAGAATCTGTCTATGTAACTGTCAACAAAATAAACAGCAGAACGCAAACTGCTTGCAGAGGGAGGGAGCCAATGACCTGTAACAGCGGCAGTGTTGGGTCATAAAGGTCAATGTTCGTCAGTGTAGGTCAGCTATGCCAAACTATAGTTATCTGCTTTTTCATTTTGCACACAGATATTTTAATGTATAGCTCTTAGGAATAGTCATGAAATACTTACAACTAGCACTGAAGGTCCAATTCATTCTCAACTTGCTTAGGTGATATGCTTAAAGTGTACGTTTATGTATTCTAATAATGAATACTGTATTGTGATGATACATACTATATTCCACTGACAACGATCAACTCTTTACACTGCCATGTAGGTATCTATATTGGCTGGCGATGTCCGGAGTTCAAGCATGACTGTCAGCGAATCAACAAGATGTCCAAATGTTTCTGTAGTCATTTGTTGGGGGAACATGACAAGTATACAGGTAACGACCCTCCCACCAGATCCACTCACCTGAAGTCAGCCATTTGCTGGGGTGGAACATGATAAGTATACAGGTAACACAACCTTCCCTCCAGATCCACTCACCTGAAGTCAGCCATTTACTGGTGGGGAACATGACAAGTATACAGGTAACACGACCCAGTACCTCCAGATCCACTCACCTGAAGTCAGCCATTTGCTGGGGGGAACATGATAAGTATACAGGTAACACAACCTTCCCTCCAGATCCACTCACCTGAAGTCAAGTCAGCCATTTTACAGGTAACACAACCCAGTCCCTCAGATCCACTCACAAGTTGCTGGGGGGGAACATGACATTTGCTGGTGGGGAACATGACAAGTATACAGGTAACACAACCCTCCCTCCAGATCCACTCACCTGAAGTCAGCCATTTGCTGGGGGGTAACATGACAAGTATACAGGTAACACAACCCTCCCTCCAGATCCACTCACCTGAAGTCAGCCCTGAAGTATACAGGTAACACAATTCCCTCCAGATCCACTCACCTGAAGTCAGCCATTTGCTGGGGTGGAACATGACAAGTATACAGGTAACGACCCAGTCCCTCCAGATCCACTCACCTGAAGTCAGCCATTTGCTGGGGGGGAACATGACAAGTATACAGGTAACACGACCCAGTCCCTCCAGATCCACTCACCTGAAGTCAGCCATTTGCTGGGGGGGAACATGACAAGTATACAGGTAACACGACCCAGTCCCTCCAGATCCACTCACCTGAAGTCAGCCATTTGCTGGTGGGGAACATGACAAGTATACAGGTAACACGACCAGTCCCTCCAGATCCACTCACCTGAAGTCATCCACTGGGGGGGAACCTGAAGTCAGCCACTCACCTGAAGTCAGCCATTTGCTGGGGGGGAACATGACAAGTATACAGGTAACGACCACTCAGATCCACTCACCTGAAGTCAGCCATTTACTGGGGAACATGACAAGTATACAGGTAACACAACCCTCCTCCAGATCCACTCACCTGAAGTCAGCCATTTACTGGGGGGGAACATGACAAGTATACAGGTAACACGACCCTCCCTCCAGATCCACTCACCTGAAGTCAGCCATTTGCTGGGGGGGAACATGACAAGTATACAGGTAACACAACCCTCCCTCCAGATCCACTCACCTGAAGTCAGCCATTTGCTGGGGGGAACATGACAAGTATACAGGTAACACAACCCTCCCTCCAGATCCACTCACCTGAAGTCAGCCATTTGCTGGTGGGGGAACATGACAAGTATACAGGTAACACGACCCTCCCTCCAGATCCACTCACCTGAAGTCAGCCATTTGCTGGGGAACATGACAAGTATACAGGTAACACACCCCCTCAATCCTGATCCACTCACCTGAAGTCAGCCATTTGCTGGTGGGGAACATGACAAGTATACAGGTAACACGACCCTCCCTCCAGATCCACTCACCTGAAGTCAGCCATTTGCTTGGGGGAACATGACAAGTATACAGGTAACACAACCCTCCCTCCAGATCCACTCACCTGAAGTCAGCCATTTTGCTGGGGAACATGACAAGTATACAGGTAACACAACCCTCCCTCCAGATCCACACCTGAAGTCAGCCATTTGCTGGGGGAACATGATAACATGCCTCCCTCAAGGGGAACATGATAAGTATACAACCCTCCCTCCAGATCCACTCACCTGATCCAGCCATTTGCTGGTGGGGAACACCTGAAGTCAGCCATTCACCTGAAGTCAGCCATTTGCTGGTGGGGAACATGACAAGTATACAGGTAACACAACCCAGTCCATCCAGATCCACTCACCTGAAGTCAGCCATTTGCTGGGGGGGAACATGACAAGTATACAGGTAACACAACCCTCAATCCTGATCCACTCACCTGAAGTCAGCCATTTGCTGGTGGGGAACATGCCAAGTATACAGGTAACACGACCCTCCCTCCAGATCCACTCACCTGAAGTCAGCCATTTTCTGGTGGGGAACATGACAAGTATACAGGTAACACGACCCAGTCCCTCCAGATCCACTCACCTGAAGTCAGCCATTTTGTTGTGTGTTTCTCATCAAAGGTGAGCTTGAGAGAGGAGGCAGGTGAAAGAAAATAGTAGAAATATTAATAATAAACTCTGGTGTTGTAATTATTACAGCTGATCCATCAGAGTTATGTAATCTGGTAATGTGGACAGTCCTAATACTAGCAGTGTTCAGAACATATCTGACAGAATTAAGAGTGGAAGTAACAAAACTCTAGAGTTACTTTTCTTCTTTAGAATTAACAGTCACAATGCAGGCCACTGTTAATTGAGGCCATGATTTTGTTTAATCATAGGCCTTTATCAACCATGTTTTGTCATTTGACATCATATAATAACTCATTTGCACATAAATATCATCAAACGTGCCATCTGACTGACTGTGAGATTGAGGAAGTACCTTCTTAGCTGGTGATGATATCTAAGGTTGATCAAGTATTGTGCATACTGAGAGACTTGGGAGAACCTGCAGGAAGTTAGATAAAGAGACATGTAAAAGAGTTAAGATGGATGCTGAATCAAGTGCTATGTCACAGAGCAACAGTCCTTGGCAGACATCCAATACCCAACTCTTCATGCGAAGAACAGCCACTTGTTCTGTGTTGTATGTTTTTATGGGTTGTTTGAGGGATAATTACAATCCTGCTGAGGACAAATTTTATCCATCATTAGCTGTAATTCTTAATCACTTTTCTTCTTTTCAAGTAAATATGTTTTGCCGAAGCCCTGTCTCTTCAACAGCCCTCTTGTGTCTAGCAGTTATGGCCATCTTGGAGCTTCTGCAAATGATAATGACCTGTAAACTATTGTTAAATGTATAATAACATGAAGTGAGAATTAGTGATTAACCTTGAATTAACTTTCGTCATATCCAGACTACGACTATGATTCTGGCAGTGGGTGGATTTGAATGCTGTTAAATAAGTTTGAACTGAGCAGTAATCTTGGACTGATGTGCGATGAACACTTTGAACTGTCTATAGTGCCTCATGGACCACACATGACAGAGAACTGAATATGTTGTTGCTGTCTATAATCAGTGATATGTTTGCAGGGCACAGTGTACGGGTCCCTTGTAAGCAATCGGGCTGTCCTTGTAAAGCTTTTGCATGGGTTCCATCTCGCCCAGAGGACATTGGAGAATTCTGGTTCCAGCGGCGTAGAGACTTCGATGTGACAACCTGGCGATGTAAATGTAAATGTAAACACACCCATGAGGAGCATGATCCTAACGGCCTCCACAGATGCAAAAACAGAGGTGAGAAGGCATGACATGATCGCAGACAAATGTACATTGGTCATCATACGTTTGATTGGTCACCTTGTCTTGAAAAAACATTCAACTTCATTCCATTACAAGAGTATGACGACTGAGTTACAAGGTGAATGTACAATGTCATTTAGTCACATGTCTCTCATATTCAGTGCTAATACACCAGCCGAGGTTAAACATTCATGGATGTGAAGTAGGTGTGATTGCTGTCTCATTGCTGCCAGAGTTAGTCCTTTGATCACTTGCTTGTCTGGTTGATTTTCAGTAGAAAAACTTGATTTTATACTCTAATAACTCAAGGAAATTTCTTTCTCGTTTCAGGATGTTCTTGTGGTGGATTCTTTTCAAACTTTTTATGTGCGGCCTGTGATAAGCATTGGGAAAATCATGAAACATTCTTTGAGACAGAAGATATGCGAAGAGAGAAGGGTTTGCCAATAGGTAGGTGAAATACTTGAGACACTGGGAGAGAATGGAAACCAATAGCTGTGTGAGATGCATGACACGAGCAGTGAAAGCCAATGAGTGGTTGAGATGCATAACACAAGGAGAAATGGCCAATAGTGATATGCTGACTGTAGTAGTGATGGCCAATAGGTGGGTGAGATGCATGACTGTAGAAATGATGGCCATTAGGTGAGATGGGGTGGCCAATAGGTGGGTGAGATGCATGACTGTAGTAGTGATGGCCAATAGGTGGGTGAGATGCATGACTGTAGTAGTGAGGGCCAATAGGTGGGTGAGATGCATGACTGTAGTAGTGATGGCCAATAGGTGGGTGAGATGCATGACTGTAGAAGTGATGGCCAATAGGTGGGTGAGATGCATGACTGTAGTAGTGAGGGCCAATAGGTGGGTGAGATGCATGACTGTAGTAGTGAGGGCCAATAGGTGGGTGAGATGCATGACTGTAGTTGTGAGGGCCAATAGGTGAGATGGGGTGGCCAATAGGTGGGTGAGATGCATGACCGTAGTAGTGATGGCCAATAGGTGTGTACTCAGTACATCTGTATGTACTCTGTACATGTTATTGTTAGACCCAGCTATGGTCTTTCATCTCCATATATATACACCTCCATATATACAGATGTTTCCTGGAAATCTGTAGGATTATGAAACTGAAGGCTTGTTTATATGGCGAAAATATACACATGTGCAAATTTGCATACATGAGTAAATCCACGTAGGGTGTGCAATTTGCTAGAGTGTGCAATTTGCTGTGCGTTCATACAGACTTTAAGTTCTGTAAGCAAAGTGGTAGTAAATCTTGATGATAGATCATATTTGCCCTAGGATTGGATGGAGTAAGATGTGAGATATCAAGAAGGGATTGGCATTTCCCGGTGATACCTCAATAGTCAGACACCCCACAAGTTAGACAGTAGAGTTGGGGTGGACCAAGTGCTCACCTACACTGATAATGGAGTAGGCCTAAATGGCTTATCTCTAACACAATAAGATCAAACTCCTATAGGTCAGCATTGACTTTAAAGTTTAATCCCTTTTAATTGATCTACTCACATAATATTAAGAGTCTTCTTGTGCATAGTTGATAGTGTGGCTTAATCATTATTGTGAGTAAATCAATAAACTCAACTCAGTTTTCCCAAAATGTCTGTACTGCACAATAACGGCGGGTTTGCAGAAAGCACAGTTCATCACATCGCAGAGAGGCACGATTCAGGTGTTCTTTGATCGCCATGTATACAACAACAAGAGGACGACTTGTGTGCACTGGAGAGGCACTGTCAAGACATGCACAGTATGTCGGCAGAATGGCGCAAGGTGCAAGCCCTCGGACTCGTTCAAAGCCACCGTGGCGACCCCGAAGTTGAGAAGCGGATTCGTAGTGCACCTGCCTTGCCTCTGCTTCCTCTTGCAATCGTCCAGGGTGACTTGGATTGATGTATGAACACTTGCCCTGATGTCCCAGGGCCTATGCCTTCAACAACTACATGGTCACCGGGGATGATGACTCTCTGTTTAGGCTGTCTTTGTGGGACCATCCTGAGACCCGGCCCGAGGACCAGCAACTGCCTTGAAGGATTTAACAGCCGTCTGAACCTTTCGACTCGTCACCCGAATGTCTTCAGACTGATATAGATTCTCAAGAAGACTGAGAAGGCCGACAAGTTGAAGATCATCCAGATTGACTTCGGTGCAGCTCTTGGGCCACGCAAGAAGGTTTACAGGGAGATCAACCACCGACTTGGCCGATTGTGAGAGCAGTAGGAGCACGGAAGCAAGACTCCAGTGCAGTATTTGGAGGCTGTTGGAAATCTCGTGGAGCTTGGCTGAATTTGACTTTGCACCTCCATACTATGCCTGTAGTGCTAGTGAATGTGACGATTTTATTTATATTCGTGTGATATAATGATAGTGACAAATATAATGAAATTGATGTTGACTGTGGGTAAATAATATATAAAAGATAATGAAATTGGTCTAATCTAATCTCAATAATCTCTTTATGTCTGACTAATGGGGTAAAAGTTGGATTAGTCCATTTCCCCAATGGGTAACAACCATCTAAAATTTGTTCACTCAACCGTGTAATTAGTTTTTTTTAAGTGTCTAACTAATGGGTTGTCTGACTAATGGGAGGACACCGGCATTTCCCTTATTACACCAGTGTTGGTCTGATGCTTGGATGTTCGCATGACTGAAATTCTAGAAGAAATCAAACATCAAGTCTTTGGTGCTGAAGTTGTTGGTGACCGTATCACCGATGCCGAATGTGGACAAATTTAGAATGCGTCGAGAAACATATGAATTAATCTGCATTTGACCGAAGGATGAGCTCTCTCCCTTTGATCATACAGTTGAGGAACCACTGGATGTAAAGAAAAGGGTTGCTAAAACAATACTCACCCTAAGTAAATTTGCTATGCGTTCATACGACCACATTTGCTTAGGGTAGCAAAAAATAGGCATTTACTCACCGGTAGTAAAACATTTGCACCTGGTCCAGGCCAGGAGTATTTTTGCTTGGGGTAGTAAAATTTGCATATGAGTAATTGCGTTTATACGACCAAATATATTCACGTAAGCAAATTTACACATACGCAAAAAATAAACACGTGCAAATGTCACCGTATAAACAGGCCTTGAGATATTATGTGCAGTTTACCTAGAATTTACTTATACTATTCAGTTGTAATATATCATCAGAAGATTTCTGTTATTGGATAATGATTTCCTATGTATCTAGGGGAGATGTACCTGCCGTTTGCGGAGATGCCAAACCTGCGCAATATAACCCTGACTGGTGAGGAGCATGACGACAGTCGCTACCTTGCATTAACCCAAGGGGAAGGTTCCATCCCGCAGACACGACGACCAGTCGGAAATGATGCTGCTGTCAGCTTTGGTGGGGGTGGGGGTAGGGCTGGATTTAAGCCAGTCTATGATTAAATCTGTGCTGATAATGAGTGGCCAGTAAAGTTCTGGAATCTCAGATATATTACAAGTGTGCTGTATATCAAGATCATAATCAGTCTTACCTATCTGTATGTTAGGTAGTGCAATCTTGTTCCTTGTTCTAAATACACATGTGAAGTATAAAGTACCTATATAAATAGATCATGATCTTGATATGAACATATGTATTGGTTCTGTTTAGTGCAATAATTGATTTCTATTTAAATATCCCAAGGTAAGAAATGTTTAGATTTAATTTTTTAACACTATACAGCCTATGTACTTAATTGCTGTTTTCTTTCATTACTGAAATATGCAACTGAACTAAACACACCAAAGTGACAATTCATTATTCTGTAACAAACTTGTTAAACTGAATATGCACAGGTAGTTTGAAGATATAACATATATATTTAGGAATAGATGTGCCTTGTTTAGGAATGTGTTTTTATATCGGTCTTCATGACATTCCAGTACGCTGTCGTTCTATAACACTCTCCACATTTATCTCTACCAGTAAATTAAGAGATACTGCTTCCCCCATTACTGGCTTGTGTATGTTGTTTTAGAGACTTGTTCCAGTTTTTGTCATGAAGTTTATGGTTTCTGTATTCAGGAATGTTGTTATTGGATATTTTATGTTATTTTGTCCAGAAGAATGTCTTTTCTTGATCTCACTGCTGTCAAATGCTTACTGTTGCTAACAATTATATAAAACAATCCAAACACTGGACATTCAGAACCACAGAAAACATCCAAGGTACTTTTCTGAAAGGGTATATATTTGGAAAGTCACACCATGCCGTGTTTACTTAGTCTTTAGATAAAACTGTTATGACTCATGCTATATATTTTAAAAGTTCAATTAAAAACAATAATAACAAAAACTGACAATATTATTTAAAAAATAAATATTGACTGTAGATTAATGGAATATTGATAATGTTAAGAAATTTAAACAATAAGGAGATTAGAGGTGAATATGTGTAACTCATTATTGTCTCATGTTTTGGTTGAAATATATCCGAGTAGGCTATAACAGTAAACGAAACTGATATGGCTTAAAGAAGCCACTGATTCCATATTGTGATTTCCTCCCAGCAAGTACTTGTGTTAAGTCCACTGATTGTGGTGAAGCTGTAGCAAGAACTGTGATATATTCTATATTTGTTACACACAGGTGTATAGCTGATGTATTGGATTTGTATGTACACTGCTTAAAAGCACCAAGATATTTTATCAAGTCCTTATCTTTTGATTGAATAAACAACTGGGGTCACCCTGTTTATGTTCATTCATGACTTGTTTTTACCTGCATCACAGACCTATCAAACCTGGATCTCGAGTTTGGAGGATCAGACACTGATGATGTCTTGCAAAGTACAAATTACTTGTTACACTTGATCACCAGTGAGACAAACACAAGCAATATCCTTTCATATCTCTACTCTGTTGTTCTGTCTTCAGAAGGTGGCAGTAATCCTTTATGTGGAACACAAGGGATGGGGGCTTAGGGGCAGAATATGAAATAGTCAGTCCTATTGTCAATAAAATTATACATGGACACATGGACAGGTGCAAGATCCACCAGGTCTCTCAGCTCTGTGGAGTGTTCACTCTGTAATAACCAGGTATCACACACTCTGGGAGCCGTGGAGCCGTTTTGCTGTTGTAAACTGGTTATCACACAAGTGGGAGCTGTGGATCACTGTCATAAACTGGGTATCACACACTCTGGGAGCTGTGGACGTTTTGCTGTTGTAAACTGGGTATCACACAAGTGGGAGCTGTGGTATCACACAAGTGGGAGTTGAGAAGCGTTCACTGTCATAAACTGGGTATCACACATGTGGGAGCTGTGGACTGTTCCCCGTGTCATAAACTGGTTATCACACACTCTGAGAGCTGTGGACTGTTCCCCGTGTCATAAACTGGTTATCACACATTCTGGGAGTTGCGGAGTGTTCACTGTGTCATAAACTGGGTATCACACAAGTGGAAGCTGAGAAGTGTTCACTGTCATAAACTGGGTATCACACATTCTGGGAGCTGTGGAGTGTTCACTGTCATAAACTGGTTATCACACAAGTGGGACACAAGTGGGAGTCATAAACTGCGGAGTGTTCGCTGTCATAAACTGGGTATCACACATTCTGGGAGTTGAGAAGTGTTCACTGTCATAAACTGGGTATCACACAAGTGGGAGCTGAGAAGTGTTCACTGTCATAAACTGGGTATCACACAAGTGGGAGCTGAAAAGTGTTCACTGTCATAAACTGGTTATCACACAGCTGGGAAGTGGGAGCTGATTTATCACAGAAGTGTTCACTGTCATAAACTGGTTATCACACAAGTGGGAGCTGCGGAATGTTCACTGTGGCATAAACTGGTTATCACACAAGTGGTGGTGGTGGAATTGGGTTTAATGTCATGCTTGAGAATATTTCGCTCATATGACGACGTGCATGCATGTGTATGTGTATGTGCGGCTGCTTGTACTAGCCCAGACTGAAGCTGGTTTTATTGTGCTAGTCCACTGAGATACCATGCCGCAGTGAAGCATGAATATCCCACTCAGACACATTATACTGACTCCAAGCCGACCAGTCCTTGTTGTACCCATTAATGCCGAGCGCCAGACAGGGACCAACAAGTACCATATTTTAACGTCTTTTGGTATGACGCGGTCAGGGATCGAACCCGCGACCTTCCGCACTCCGGGCGGACGCTCTAACCACTACACCATGGAGGCGGTCCACACAAGTGGGAGCTGAGAAGCGTTCACTGTCATAAACTGGGCATCACACACTCTGGGAGCTGTGGGCTGTTTCCCGTGTTATAAACTGGGTATCACTCAAGTGGGAGCTGTGGAGTGTTTACTGTCATAAACTGGGTATCACACATTCTGGGAGCTGTGGAGTGTTCACTGTCATAAACTGGGTATCACACAAGTCGGAGCTGAGAAGCGTTCACTGTCATAAACTGGGTACCACACACTCTGGGAGCTGTGGACTGTTTCCCGTTTTATAAACTGGGTATCACACAAGTGGGAGCTGTGGAGTGTTCACTGTCATAAACTGGGTATCACATATTCTGGGAGCTGTGGAGTGTTCACTGTCATAAACTGGTTATCACACAAGTGGGAGCTGAGAAGTTCACTGTGTCATAAACTGGTTATCACACATTCTGGGAGCTGAGAAGTGTTCACTGTGTCATAAACTGGTTATCACACAAGTGGGAGCTGTGGAGTGTTCACTGTGTCATAAACTGGGTATCATACAAGCCGGGGGTGGTCTAACTAAACCAATATCAGAAGAAACACAAACAAAAGTTTTGGGAATGGATACCACTTAATAGCAGAATGTTGTAATAATATTGGAATATACAGTTTTGGCTTGTATCTCAAGACATATATCACTATGTACACATCATGAGACAGCTCTTGGATTGTGTGACAAAGCAGCATAATGTCACTAATATCCTATTTACAAGTTTACCAGAAATCGCCCTAAATGAGACACTTTATGATACTGTTCATCACAATGGATCACTCAGTTTGATTAATATGTTAGTCCAATCTTGTGTCTCATCCAAAACAAATTCACAACACTATCAAAAAGATTTACGGTTTAGATCCATATCTTGCAGTAAACCATCAGACTACCTGTTGCCATGTGGTAGTGATGACAGAGCTGACTAGCTTATTACAACATTCACTCACTCTGATTCAGATACTCCAATGTGAGTGACCTGAGAGTGTTTTTATCTTTCTATTTAAGTCTTTCTATTATTGCACAAATTTGAACTATTGGGGTACAATGTTTTTCAGCTGACTCAATCTTAAAGTACAGTAAATCTGCCCATACAGCAGTCATTTTCACATTGTGGGGGCCTTGAAATAAGTACTGAAATAAGCTTCACATCAATCCTCAAGCTAAAACAACAAAACAAAAAAGCATGATAAACACTGTTGGCACTTTCACAAGCACTGCGATTACATAATGTCTTGATGAAGATGGCACTGTCAACCCATGCAGATGAAGAGGTTTGGTTTGGTGGTTGTTTAACGCCACACACAGCAATATTCCAGCTATATGGCAGCAGTCTGTAAATAATCCAGTCTGGTCCAGACAATCCAGTGATCAACAGCATGAGCATCGATCTACACAATAGGAATACGATGACATGTGTCAACCAAGTCAGCCCCATAGAATGTCCACATTAAAATACATCACTGGATGAATTTAATACAATAGTCCCACAAGAAGCTTAACAACAGCTGACCAATCTTTCTGTATTCATTGGTGAGCAATTTCCTGGGAGATTACTGAGGGACAAGATGGTGACTTGCCAACAAGACTGTATTTGCACATGGGTCCGCGGTATGGAAGGAAAACATTATACTGGCCGATCAAGAAGAGTAGGGAATTACACATTTTAATAAATATATCAATAAAAATAGGTTTAGATGTATTTTCTAAAAAATAAATTACAACATTGAAGATACTACAACTCCTAATATCCTTACAGATATTTAGAGGTATAATCTGGACTACTTTCATTATTTCTTTCCATGATTGTTCTGTATAATGGTTATCAACGTTTTGTGACCTTACTGGATTGAACCAGTGAGTTTGGCCAAGCATGGCATGGAAAGCTACTGCAATCAAGGCTGGAAACAGAATGCAGGAGAGGAGCTGACTGTATTGAAAGCTTGAATGTCTGGCACAAACATCACACCAACCATGATGTTTCAACACGTGAGTAGATGATACTGGCAGCTGAAAAGTAAAAGGAGTCACACCCATGATCCCCTGGGTTAAGTATGCCCGTATAAAGACATCATATACTGTGCAATAAAGTCACTGCATATGAAGAATGTTGATGCTCCGATACTTTGCACGCCGTCTCTTGGCGCTGATGGACTCCAGCATGGTTTCTTCAAGTGAATACAATTTAGTCAGCAAGTGAGTGTCATTAACAGCAAACGACTTCAGCTTACTCAAACAGTCTAAAGCTTCATTCTGCAGAACCACATTGGAATCTAACTGGCTATGCATACCAGAGCTGTCAGAGAATTTCTGCTTGAACAGTTCCCCGTAAGTGTCCTCTGGTTCTGTTTTAATCATGGGCCGACCTAGTGCTTCTGCAATCAGCTGCTTCTCCCATTCAGCTTCCTCATACACATGACAGAGGACTTGGGAGTCAAACTGCAAATACACCTCAGCATACATTGGTGTGAACTTCAGTGCTTGACCAGTTTCCCTCGACCAGCTCAGGGAGATTTGACAACAGGCTGTTGGTGCCATCATCAGACAAAGCTTCAGATGTGCTGAAGCCAACAGCATCAAAACAGTTACAGATCAGAGATGTTTTCACATTGTCCCAGGCGGACCTGATCCAGTAGATGGCGTCCAGCTCTGTGATGTTTTTCAGGGCACTTGCTGCCTCCTCACTGGCCTCCACTCGGGCCAGGATAGCCTGGAGGAAACGTTTACGATAATGCGACTTGAAGGCTGTGATGATGCCTTGCTGCAGAGGCTGGAGATATGAAGAGGAGTTGTCCATATAGAATTTGAGACTCACATTCTTCAGGACAAGACTGGACAGATGAGCCGGCGCCATGTCCATGAACAATGCAATCCGACGACCTTGGTTTTCCATTGCTAGGTCAAGTCGCTGTAACCACTCTGCGAAGATTGATGATGTCATACAAGCCTTAGGCTGACTCCTCCACGTGACTGGAAGGGAGTTGAGACTCTGGCAAGAGAAGGGGTAAGAGTTTGTCCCAATCACAAGGGGCTGAAGTTTTTCCCCAGTAGCACTACAGCAGAACAGGAGGGTGAAGCGGTGATCCTCAAAACTGATATTATGGTGAGTGCCAAGACACACACCACCCTCTATATAGCACTTGTCTGGCAGTCCTTTGTAGAACAGAGCAGTCTCGCCACAGGTAAACACATTCTCTGGTTCATAACCCTGCACCAGGTATGGCAACATCTTCATCCACACTGTGTACAACTTGGCTGTCAGGTCAGAGTTCTCTGTACCTGAGTGCAGAGGCAAATTAAGGATCTTCTGGATGTTCTCTAGCCATACCTGGGAAGGAGAGAAACTGTACATGTTCAGCTTCTTTGCAAACTCTTTGGCCTTCTCTTGCACTAATGATCTGGATATAGGAATATTTTTGCTTTGGGCTATTTCTGCCCATTTCACAATAAGTGCATTCAAAACATCAAAATCAGGTTTCTTTGGAAATATCCTTCTGGGGAGTTTGGCAGGTGGAGTAGGACAATCACTGTTCTCGTATGCCTCAACATACTCACGCTTCCGCCTCAGGATGTTATTCACCGATCCCAGAGATATACTAAACTCTGCAGCTAACTGTCTCTGACTTTTTCCAGTGCTCTCAGACTCTCTAATAAGACGGACCTTGTTAGCAAGAGAAAGATCATTCCTGGCTTTGGCTGGTTTAATGCTGTATTGAAGGTTACCAAATGTGTAGTCAGCTGGCTGTGGTGGATCATTGTCCTGAGTTTTGAGATTCAGGGCTGTGGCTGCATGGAAGTCTTGAGTCTGAGGCAGGGTGACAGTCGCCTCATGTATGTTGAACACCATGAAGCTCTCAGAGCTGGACGTGGCAACATGGGAGGCAGATGGGTAGCTCTCAGAGCTGGGTGTGGCAACATGAGAGGCTGATGGGTAGCTCTCGGAGCTGGGTGTGGCAACATGAACAGCAGATGGGTAGCCTGCAGTACTTGGAGGGTTGGCAGCAGTTGTGGCAGAGGAGGCGGGTGTTGTTTGAGTTGTCCCCTGACCTTGACCTTCAGACATTGTTGAAGGTCAGCTGTGTCACTCTACATTTCTGTGATGGTATAACTGGTTGTCTGCCTGGGCAGAAACTTTCATTTCAAACCTGCAGATTTCATCATTGGCATCAGATGAGGATCTGAAACAAAGGAATAGAATTAGTATGGTATTATCACTGTATTCACTAAAAATATTTAGTTGAATTAAAGAAGATATGCATTTTGATGTGATATTATAACCTGTTATGCCTTCAGAATTCACAAACCCTTGAAGATCTGGGTTACATTGGTCTTCAGCAACCCATGCTTGTCATAAGGCGATTAACAGGATTGAGTGGTCAGGCTCACTGACTTGGTTGACATGTCATCAAATATCCCAATTGCAAAGAATTATGCTCATGATGTCGGTCACTGTATTGTCTGGTCCAGACTCGATTATTTACATACTGCCATCATGTAGGTGTAATTTTGCAGAGTATGGTGTTAAACAATAAACATCAAAATCCCAGTTCAGAAGAGAGTCTCCAATTGCAAGCTGATCATCCTGTGGCCTTCTCCAACACTACATGATTATCAGAAACAGTTGCATTGCACTGATACTCACTTGGACAAGTAGTCCACAGTTTGAACACGTCTACTAAAAACAGCACCATAACAAAAGTTACAGTCAGGATTGCCATTTAAATATCTTAGGAAGTGAGTGAGTTTAGTTTTACGCTGCTTTTAACAATATTCCAGCAATATCATGGTAGGGGACACCAGAAATGGGCTTCACACATTGTATCCATATTGGGAATCAAACCCAGGTCTTCGGTGTGACGAGCGAACGCTTTAACCACTAGCAGGGGCGGATCCAGAGGGGGAGTGTGGGGTGTGTGTGCGTGCCACACACACACACACCATCCACCCCACCCCTTTTCCCTCCAAAAAAATGTCCCTGAGGAGCATTTTCCCCTAAGCTTTGGACTTCATGCTTTATGAGCACCCCACCTTCTTCAAAATCCTGGATTCGCCCCTGAGGCTAGGCTACCCCATTGGCCCTTATAAACTTCTGAGGACAAAGTGAAACAAGTAACTTACAATACACAAGTAGAATTTACACTAAGCTTCAACTGTGAGTCTTATTCCATGGCAGCCATGCTCACGAGGTCAGTCACCCAAACAGACCTTCAGACAGCGATCACATGATGGAATACATACACTGTTGATACAAACAGCAACACACGTTGTTTACTAGACACAATCCTCATAAAGTTTACATCATAACATACATGGTCGCAGACATGTTATCTATTAATGCTTCATTTCACAAGCACAGAGTGATTTAATTATAACACATTGTAACTAATAGCATTTCTGGTGTCCCCCGCCGTGATGTAGCTGGAATATTGCTAAATGTGGCGTAAAACCAAACTCAGTCAGTCCGTGTAACTAATGTGATTCATTAAATGCTGCATTTTCCATCATGCAGTGATTTATTTATAACACATTGTAAATAATGTGATCCATTAATGCTGAATTTCACAAGCATGCAGTGATTTGTTTATAACATATTGTAACAAATGTGATACATTAAATGCTGCACTTTCCACCATGCAGTGATTTATTTATAACACACTGTAAATAATGTGATGCAGTGATTTGTTTATAACATAACAAATGTGATTCAAGCACTTTCCATGCAGTGATTGATTTATGTTGTATAACATAATGCTGCATTTCACAAGCAAGTGATGTAACATATTGTAACAAATGTGATACATTAAATGCTGCACTTTCCACCATGCAGTGATTTATTTATAACACACTGTAAATAATGTGATTCATTAATGCTGAATTTCACAAGCATGCAGTGATTTGTTTATAACATATTGTAACAAATGTGATACATTAAATGCTGCACTTTCCACCATGCAGTGATTTATTTATAACACACTGTAAATAATGTGATTCATTAATGCTGCATTTCACAAGCATGCAGTGATTTGTTTATAACATATTGTAACAAATGTGATACATTAAATGCTGCACTTTCCACCATGCAGTGATTTATTTGTAACACATTGTAAATAATGTAATTCATAATGCTCCATTTTCAATCTTGAAGTGATTTAACACATTGTAACAAATGTGATTTAACATTAACACATGCTGAGATTTATTCGTACAATATTGTGACTCTTGACGTGCTTTATTCATCTATACAACATGTGATTCATTTATGTGTCAATGACATGTAGCCATATAATGATGCATGCACACTGGGATGAACAATCACGTGACATCACATTTATCACATAGTAATAATACTAATCTCAGACAATTTAACAATGTAATACACATGCTGCATATTTGTCAAACTGCGCACATAGCAAATGCCAGGTACAGCTATCATGAGCAGCTTCCAGATATCTTAATCGTGCATGAAACTGTTTTCCTGGTTTATATTTGTACTGACAATAATTCGTCACCTGAATCGCGGCTAAACAATAGCCAGCATTATTTCACTCTGGACACAAATATACCGTTGGAACTTGCGTGACTTTTAAGACTACAGAAATACTCGAAGATATAGATCACATGTAAGTATTGCTACAGATGTCACAGAGCATCTAATAATGCATGCACGGTCTGTTTACAGTAGGTCGTCTGACTCTGAACATTTGGACAACTCCCAGTGGTCATCGTTCAGAGATCGTTCACATGCGCTGAACAGCCGTCCCAGGTTGTCAAAGTAGGTCACCGATGGTATGGTGTATAACGAAGCATAACTCACTGATCTCGGGGAATACCTACCGAATGTCACCCTAGAAAACTAACGCTGCACAGTTCACGGTTTATTCCGCCGAATCTGCGAGATGCTTTGTTCACTATGCGCATGTGAACAGAAGGGCCAAGCACTTCCAGTTCACTTTACCGTTATAGTCTGTTTCACATAATATTGAACAAAATGGCACCGTTCATTGTGTGACTGACTGACTGACTGAGTTTGGTTTTACGCCGCTTTTAGCAATATTCCAGCAACATCACGGCGGGGGACACCAGAAATGGGCTTCACACATTGTGCCCATGTGGGGATTCGAACCCAGGTCTTCGGCGTGACGAGCCAACGCTTTAACCATTAGGCTACCCCACCGCCCCCATTGTGTGACAATAACTGATCAGCTGATTAGCAAAGTGTTGCCTTTGTCCGTATGACAGTTAAAGTGTGTGAACATTCTTAGACATTTATCAATAGGCACATTTTTCTTTGTCTGTCTAAAGGGGTCGTTTTAGCGACCGGCACTTGTATTCTCCGGGATTAGACCTGACAACTGCTGCTTGAGACTAGGGTAAAGTATAATAACGCACGCGAGACACAGATAACTCAATAACTGAGCAAAATCAAACATTATGCAGTTACCAGTTTTGTTCGTAAGTGTGTAATCTACACTTTGTTCGATTTTATATCCATTGGTGCAGGTTTTGGTTATGAAACTCAGTCGAAAGTGATATTACTCAAAATCGGTTAAAGCAGGGAGAATAGAAGACGTAGATTATCCCTGGTTAAAGACGCACCCCATACTCAATAATATATTGAAAATACTCAACAGTCACGATAAAACAAAATCCAAAGCTACACAAATACCTTTAAATTTTAAGAGATCTAGGTACAAGTTACTTTAGATGTAATGTAAGTAAGGGTTGTGTATTCTTTTCTTCTCATTAACACGCCATCATCTTTGTGAAGTGAACGTTACGTATTCTTCAATGTAACAGGGACGGTGGGATAGCCTAATGGTTGTTCAGACTGTTAGGCCTAAACAAAAATATGTTGTGGTTCCGATTACCCGACCGACCCTTGAATTCTGGTGCCGACCATAGCTTTTTTACGAGGTATGAATAAAATGAGCTTTCAGATACCATTGTTTTTTCCCGGCACCAACGGACATCGGTCATTCTGATAGAGAAAGTCAACAATGAAGGCCGTAAGCTTGATTGCAGCAGCTCAGAACAAAGGGGAGACAAGCAAATTTTCCCAGACAAGCAAGCATCAACGTCAAACGTGAATTTGCTTGATGCAGCATACCCTATGAAGTCATAATCTTTGGAATAGTTTGAAGCAGTTTTGTTTCTGTGATCAGTTATGTATTCAGTGCTTATCTATAACATGATTAGGCATGATATTGTGCATTTAGAATTGGTTTAATGACTTTCTTGTATCTTCGATGTAAAATGCTTACATAAGCAAACTTGAAACCTGTTCACATGACCAAAATACTCCAGGAGCATTTATACTTATAAGTAAATATACATTTACTAGACCCCCCTTATGTAAAGCAAATATACTTTTACTTATGTCCATTTACTTCAGATGCATATTTACTCACGTAAGCAAATGCGTTCACATGCCACTGTAAGTAAATACTTATGTAAGTATAAATAGCCATGTGAGTAAAAGTGTCCATGTGAAAGGGGCTTTAGACCCGGGTTCGAGTGCCTACATGGGTACAATGTGTGAGGCCCATTTCTTGTGTCCCCCCACCTATTGCTGGAATATTGAGACAAGCGCCGTAAAACTAAACCCACTCATTCACTCAATATATATTACAGTTAACTCACACGGCGCCTTGATGCCTATCATTTCTGGAACCGACAAACCAGTGAGTGAGTTTAGTTTTATGCCGCACTCAGCAATATTCCAGCTATATGGCGGCGGTCTGTACATAATCGAGTCTGGACCAGACAATCCAGTGATCAACAGCATGGGCGCATCCAGGAATTTTGAGGGGTGGGGGTGGGGGTTGTCAGCCAACGGAGAAAAGATCCACCCCCTCTGGATCCGCCAATGAACAGTATGAGCATCGATCAGCGCAGTTGGGAACCGATGACACCGACAAACCAGGGATTGATAACTGTTGGGGTATTACGATACGCAGTCAGCCGAATCACACACATATCATTAAACCATCTCCCCAGGTTTCAGTCGTCTAGCACGTGCACAGTGGGACTACTCCATTTTGAAATAACTGTACGATCACAGGTTACAAAAAAGAAAGGTGCGGTTACTTTAACTGCGCGTCCAATTTTTAGTTCGCATCTGCACAACTAAAGGTAACTCTCTCTGCATTGAAAACATAACATGTTTATGTCCTAATGTATAATTCTCATAGGATGGAAAGAAAGGGCAGTCCAGTTGTTTGATTGTTCTACCATTGCTGGCCAAGAAGCCCATTCAAACAACACGTCAACCTTGGCGAAAAAATGGTCGTTGACATGAACTAGCTTAAGAGACGTTCCAACAATAAACCAGCTGAGCTGATGTCTTCACTTGATATACGAAATCCCACCCATTCTGGCAATATAATAAAGTGAATGTGCTGCAGCAGAGATCCAGCCGCGTATGAATATATTTGTACCAGTGACCACTATCGTGACACTCGAGAATATTGCTACACGCAACATAGGCAGATTCACGCCTCCATGACTGGAGAGTACCTAAAATATATATTCTTGCAAGAAATGTCTGTTAGAATCAATGCCTAATTACAATCGTACAGAAATATCTTATTAAAGTTATTGAGATCAAGGCGTCCTCAAATGGTCGTGTACCGATCCGTCGAATTTCTGATTTAAGAGTAGTAAAATGCATTCAACGGATGAGCAGTGTGATCTTAGCTATTAATTAGTTATCAACTGACTGACTGACTGAGTTTAGTTTTACGCCGCTTTTAGCAATATTCCAGCAATATCACGGCGGGGGACACCAGAAATGGGCTTCACACCTTGTGCCCATGTGGGGAATCGAACCCGGGTCTTCGGCGTGACGAGCCAACGCTTTAACCACTAGGCTACCCCACCGCCCCATTAGTTATCAAAACAGTGGATCATACTCAAAAAAAAAAGACTCGAGGGATGTTGGATGGTTTGACTCTCTTTATTTTTGAACTTTTGTACTTATCTTTGCCTACTTATATGATACAATGAGAAATTGATGCATTAAATAAAATGCATTCCTAAGGAGAAATATATAGGAATATACATTGTAGGAATGTTACACACGATCGCCATGCTCCGAGCATGTGTCCAACACAATCAATGATGTCGCCGCTCTGTAAGTTTAAATCCTTTGGGCATGAGTTGACCAAATTATGAATATGGGTTGTCCATGTCATGGGTTGGTCGAAAGTTACTCCTTAGTATTTAGCTTCCTTTTTTAAATTCAATTTCTTGGTTATTTAGGTGCAGTTTGGGGTATGATTTTGCATTCGCTGTGTTTTGAATAGAATGCCCACGGTGTTTTTGACGTTAATATGGAAACTCCACTTTGAGTCCATTTTTGGATATGATTTAGCATAGTTTGGGTTTTACTGCTGATTTGTTTAACAGACGTGGGGAGGTCCAGAAATTTAGCTGTAGAAATTTTGGGGGTTGTTTTTTCTGGGAAAATGTCATTAATCATAAAATTAAATAAAGTTGGGGCAACTCTCCGAGTATAATGGTGTTGGGACCTATGAATTTTGATAGTATATCTAAATCATGGATAGTGAGTTTAATGGATGGTTTTCTGTATACATTTATAATGGTAATTTCTTTGTTATTGGACCCCTGAAGATCCGGGTAGAATAGGTCTTCAGCAACCCACTAAAGGCGACTGTTTGTCGTAAGAGGCGACTAACGGGATCGGGCGGTCAGGCTCGCTGACTTGGTTGACACATGTCATCAGCTCCCAGTTGCGCAGATCGATGCTCATGCTGTTGATCACTGGATTGTCTGGTCCAGACTCGATTATTAACAGACCACCGCCATATAGCTGGAATATTGATGAGTGAAACTAAACTCACTCATTCATTCTTTGTTATTGAGTTTAGAATTTCGAAAGTGTGAAATGCTCCACATTTGACATGTATTTATATATGAACAGAGATACTTAAGATCAATTTCAAGTTGTACTATTACCTGTACTCACAGTTTTATAATCAACTAATACAACAAGAAGATGATAGTTCATTGCAATCATCCGCTTCCTCATCTGAGAAAACATGTAGTCTAAACCAATACAAGCCGACCCCTTAATCAATGAACTTAGACTTAGTGTTAACACGGTCTGAAATTCGACCGATTAGCACAGAGCCACTCATGATTCGACGGACCGGCACTGCTGACTGTTCAAAATTCGACGGATTAGGCCGTAATCCCTCAAATATATAACACACTTTAACAATTTATGTATTTCCCATGTCCGTTATCAATAATTCCAAAGTCTAGAATTAGACAAGATTAGAGTTAGTGAGTATGGTTTTACGCCGCTTTTAGCAATATTCCAGCAATATCACGGCGGGGGACACCAGAAATGGGCTTCACACATTGTGCCCATGTGGGGATTTGAACCCGTGTCTTCGGCCTGACGAGCGGACGCTTTAACCCCAGAAAAGATAAGGAAAAAACCCTGATTATCTGTTTAAATAATAAGGTCTAGACTCGGACTGATGATGACTGATAAACCGTAATTCCTCGTGACCCACTCGGCAAAGCGCGGTAAATGGTTGGGCATAGGTTAGTCCCTAGTAAACCAATGATCTTGGGTTCGAATCCCGGTTCGTCCTGATAATGGTTATAGGCGTAACATCACGATACCCGTGCTCGTGTGTCACTAAACGGGTAAACGTCCAAGAACTTGTGCCATTTAGCTCTCTCTACAACATTAGCTGACGATACAACCGAAATTACTGTTTGAAAGGTTGTTGAAAGCAATCTCACTCCTCTCATGCTAGTCTCCGTCTCTTCTATATACAAGAAGAAACTGCGCATAGAAAGCCAGGAACCAGCTTGACCCATTCAGGTTTTTTATAAAACACGTTTCAAAAGACCTCCGAAAAGGACGTATAAAGTAATATCCGCGATACGGTCAATTACACAAGATGTCTTTATAAAGAAACTTAAAATTATACATATGACACAAACCCTCGACATTTCTTTCGTTTCGACGACCACAGCAATGTAACAAAATATTAAACTCTATTCACATATTAGGAGAATACAACCTTTTTGTACAACCCGCTTCTATATCCACGACCTTCACCTTCAAATGTAAACATGGCTGCAGTGGGGAGAAACGTGAGAGCGCTTTCAAGTTCGTTATGTAAGTTATTGCAAAGTGCACTGGCTGTTATTACTGAAATTTAGCAACTGCGTTCCACGGTAACGCTTAGATACTTGAATGTAAATCCTTTGAAGTTTATGATATATATGCTAGGCAATATTACTCCATTATGAAACCGGTGAACCAAGCCAAGGGCGAACGCATCGAAACATTTGGAATGCTTGGTTGACTGTAGATCTAAGACTGAGCCACCATCAGTTGATGATTATGCAAAATATTTGCAGAAAACAATTACATTTCAAGCTGTTTTCACTCATTTGATACTGGAAAGAAGAATAGTTCAGCAACACAACACAGTATAGCTAAACCCAGTGGTCAAGAATATGTGATAGTAGGAATTTGTATGTTAATCGAACAACACTCTTTTCATCCGTTTTCCTTGAGCCTCAGATGTATTGTATATATTACCTTATATCCTTATGACAGTAAAGATAATCCAAATGCTAAATGAAGACAAATTTGGGTGGAAGGACTAAGGACAAATGTGGAATGGTAAGGGTTGTGAAAACAAACAAAGCTTATAACCTACATCATTTAATGTCATCTGATTTCGAATTTACTAAATAGAGTCTTGCTGTCTTGATGCAAATAAACCAGATTTTAAAGAAAACTAGTGATTAGACTTTTATTTATGGTGTTATAATTTTTAATTGCTACCTCAGTACCAGGGTGCATAAATCTGTGTTTACAAAACTAATTACATAATTTTTGGACATTATAAAAGGTGAGGGATATAATTTTATTTTAACAACATCATTAGGAGAGCATTCAACATGATGAACTTATTACCACTGACAAATACAATCCAGATAATTACACTGCAGACATATCATCATGTTTTTTTTATATTATATCTACTTCAAACTACAGTCAAATCCCGATGAGTCGAATGCCGGTGTCTCGAATATTATGCATAACTCGAAGTACCTGTCGGTTCCGACCATTCCCTGTTATAGTTGTCATCATTTGAATACTGGTTACACGAATTCGTCTCATAAATACACACGATGACTCGAGAAGGAAATTTGGTCCCATGAGATTCAAATAACAGCAATCTTGTATACATAAGCCGAAGTCAGTCAATGAGAAGTTGATTGGTGTAGCAAACTGACCAGCGCGGCTCACACCTTTCCGCCATTGACGGGGGAGTTCAAAAGGCAGATTAGTGATTTTACGGAAATCACTGTCTGTGCTAATCAGACAGGAACTGATAAGGTGTCCCTATTAGTGATATGGAAATCATTAGATAAACAAATGCTTAGGCGGAAGAATTAGGACTGGATCATCTTTTTTTCTTCCCTCATAGACATACCTATGTCTCGAATACATCGATAAGTCGAATTTATTACTTGGTCCCCAGCGATTCGACTCATCGGGATTTGACTTACATAACATTAACAAGGTCTATATGGTGGCAGTCTGTAAATTATCGAGTGTGGACTAGATATTTAGAAAATCATGAGCGTCCATCTATGCAACTGGGATATGATAACGGTTGGCTCTCATAATTTTGTGAATATTGTATGGTTTATGAGAATCAGAGCTCTGTGAAAATAATTTTAGTCATGATTCACTCAGTGGTCAATGTATATTTTCTGGAGTGCTTGTGAGCTTCAGCTTTATAGTAGAGAAAATCTTAAAGGTCACTTGCAACGCAAAACACAACTTTGCAGATTCTGATACCTTTCAGTGTGGACTTACAGTAACAAATTATCAAATTTGCAAATTTAACTTATGAAGTTGAAAAATAACGCGATGAAACACACACACACACACACACACACCAACCCCCACCCCGCAGAAAATCGGAGTTCATCAAACGATTCAGTGGTTTCAACAGCTGGGGTGAAGCTGTGCTGCGCTACGCCCATAGCGCATGCGCAGTGATTAGGTTCGTGCAGCTTGAACCGGGAAGGCGACTCGTAAAAAGCTTGAAAACTGAAATGTTTTAATACATGTCTATGGAAACATAGAAAAATATGTTGATTGTGATAAGCAGTATCTGTCACAGACAAAACTCAATGTCTGTTTTATTGACACCTATGCGTGTGCCTGCCTGTCTGCTAATGACAATATGCAATACACAACTTCAATCATTGACCACATGCAATTTCAACTTGAAACGTATCAGACTATACACCATAAACAAAATACATTGATGTATGGTTCGTGCACCTGAGTTCTGTCTCTGTCACATTATGTAATTACACAGAAAGGCAGGTGTGATACTTGTACACATGACATGTTATTATGTCTGTGGGTTGCAAACAAACTGCATCCATTTTTCTCAGATGACTGGATCGGCCGGAAACCGGTGCAAACTCAAATTGTCAGTTTCAAGTCATGCTTTGTACTTGAATGAACGACAGTTTCCAGCCACGCAGTAGTTCACCATCTCAGTATTTGGTGATTGGATCGAACGCAAATGCAGAAAAAATGAGCATGTATTTACAAAACCCTACATCTCTATATACACACACACAATGAGCCCTCAGCGTACCGGCAAATGAACCAGCCAATGAAAGACTTCGTTACACTTGAGTGCACACCCACCCGCTCTGACTGGGTTCGGTCTCCCAGTGCTTCGTTTCGAGGGAAGTAAACCCAAGTACCAAATATTGCACTTTTGATTTGCTATTGTACGCTTATAATTTTGTAATGTTTATTTGTTTTTTCATAATCAGCAATGTATATTATATGTCATGAATAAGTGATAATTGTGTTTTAATTATGTTTGGTTTTTTTGTTGCATGTGACCTTTAAAAGTCCTGGGAAACAAATGCTAAACTCTTTGCTTGCCTTGATTTGTATCACTGACCAATATGATGTGTTATCATTACAGCCAATATCCTAACATCAAGTGGGGCTCGGATTCCAGTCCTCGCCAGTCTGCGCCATCACTCTGAAGATGGGAAGAAATCTGGTAGGAAGAAGGGCAAAACCCCTGGTGGGAAACTGGACGACCCAATGGAAACCTCGGATGAGCAAAATAACCCAGTTCTGGAGAAGGAACCATTAGAGCGATTTCCTGATGACATAAATCCCATCACAGGGGAAATTGGGGGTCCTCGCGGGCCGGAACCAACTCGTTACGGGGACTGGGAACGCAAAGGCAGAGTCACAGATTTCTGAATTCTGATCAGCTGCACTGATCTGTCAACAGTATTGAAATATTTTGGTTTTGATCAGAATGAATGATTGCTCCAACTAGTCACACTGGGATTTATGTGGACTATGGATATACTTAATGATCCTTTGTGTCTCCAGGAGGCGGTAGCTCTGTGAAGTTAGCATTCATTCAGCTTTAGCACAACTGCAGTTACACCAAGTTACAAAAGTACCCATGTCAGAACTGATGGCATTATGAATTTGTGAATGTTTCACACGGTTATACAATAATGGGAATGGTGATGTAATCATGGTAGAAACACCATCATGTGTGCATATGTAAAACTGTACATTTACTGCTAATAAAGAAAATTGAAAAAAGTCATATCTTTGTTGTGCATGAGGAGTGAAGTATCCTCAACTCTAGTGGCAGGGGTGTGTCTTCCCACTACTGGAAACTGTCTCCACCATCAGCAGGCAGAAGGTGATGTAGGCGAGGGATGTTTCATGGTAAAAGCACAAACCTGACTGGTCATGTCCATAGAGACACAGATGTCCAAGTCAGTATACAGCAGAGGTATGCAACAGAAAATTGTAACTCGCTCACTCATAGAGGAATACCGATAGTTTTCCAAAGAAAACGTGGTGCTCATTTTGAGTAGACAGTAATTAATGTAACTGTAATCAATGCTGTAGATGTAAGGTTTATGTTTTCACTGCCCTAAGGTGCCTCCATGTAACAAGAGCCTGCTGCCCTGTGTATGTTTGTCTGATGTTACAGGTATCCTGAGGGAAGAAAGATTTCTCAGGTGCCTTCACTTGTAAGGTGGCATTTCTAAAAGACATCAAAGACATTCTTTATTACAATACCAGTGTGTTGAACATTATTGTTTCATCAGAAATTAGGAACAATTAGCACTCTTCCTCGATTTAAGATACCACAGTGATGCCACCTTCATGCAGCTAATCAAAAACACACCAATAGCACAGTACATCATCCTCACCAGAAACACACCAATAGCACAGTACATCATCCTCACCAGAAACACACCAATAGCACAGTACATCATCCTCACCAAAAACACACCAATAGCACAGTACATCATCCTCACCACAAACACACCAATAGCACAGTACATCATCCCCACCAGAAACACACCAATAGCACAGTACATCATCCTCACCAGAAACACACCAATAGTGAAGTCAAAACATGCCAATAGCACCGTGGATTGTCCTAACCACAACATGAGAGAACACAGTACATTATATGGGGATCATGTTTATTTACAACAAGATGTTTCTTCTCTCAGTGATGACATGGTTCTTATAGTTGTTAACTAGTAAAAGATTTACTTACATCAGGCAACAAACTAAAATATTTAACACAAGAAGAATCCATTTCCTCAATTTTAACATGATAAATTGAACAGTTTTTCTAAAACATTCACAGACATGAAACTGAAGCGCTTACACAGCATATAATAATCAAATACAGACTATGAAGACTTTCAGACGATCAACATGAGGGATGCTTTGTTACCGATGGTGTTAGCCCCTATGTACATGATGTAGCCAATGTTGAAATGGAATATAAGTTTAAAGTTAAAGGCTTCAACGAAATGATAATCTCTTCCTCAGGTCAGTTTATCATCTAAGTTATAATATAGTGATCAATTATTGAAACTTTCAACAAATTCCATCCAAGTATAATAAAGATAACATTAAAAATAAATATTTCAGTTGATTACATTGAACAAAAAAATCTGAAGTTTTTCATTTGTGTAGTCTTGCCATACAGGCAAAATTCTGACAAAGAGTGACAATGGTGACCATTACTGTGTGGGTATCACCGGTCAGGGGACAACAATGCTCCTACTGCAACATCAATCGGCGGGCTGGCCCCGTGAGGCAAGCAGACAAAAACATAAAACTGATTTTCCAGTTTCTTTTAAGGGAAATTCTGTTATCTTGGGTTTCAGATGTGCACATGCATTCATATCAGTTAACTGGAATATTCACACTTGAGCATAACCAATCTGGAGGCCAAGTTCTGTCAAAAGCAAAGGGTTGACAAACACTGAAACAGTACCAATGACCACTCTCAATTTTTTTCAAGAACTGCTAAGTTCTTTCAACTACTGACCATTAAACCAGAAACAACTTCCAAGCACACTTCAGATTTATTTCTAGTCAAAACTTGTTTATGTAGTAATTGGCATTACAGATTTGTGAAAATAATGCAAAATGACAACATTAGATGCACCATTTGACTTAGATTCAACACATTCAGAATAAGCCAAGTTAAGATCAGTGACCAAAGTCCAGATATTGTTAACACTTTGCTTCCAACTGACAATCTGAAACATTGCTTCAGTCTCAGATCATTTCCCTCTGAATTCAACTGATTGTTTGAGATCAAAGGGAATGTCCTTCATTCTACAGTGAGATGGTCCACGACAACAACCTCCTCCATAGGTTCCCACATACATGTACTCTACTGCTACTGCTCTTATGTACAATGTAAAATCTAAAAAATAAGAGGGAATTCCAAACTTTTATCTGCATGATCTGTTGAAGAAATCATTTCATTTGACTGTGTGTATTTTAAAATATTCACAACTGTTCAAATGTCTTAATTTCTCACACCATGGGAGATTATTCCATGGAAAATGGTCGACACACTGCTGGGAAGGAGTCTCACACACTGACCAACAACTGGCCTTTATGAGCGGAGAGCACAAAACTGTTGAAATATTTCCAGGATGTGAATGTCAATGTCTGCTGTGAAGAGAAGTGTCTCAAGGGTACTGATATACTTGTACACCAACTTGTGATGCTGAAACAAAAAATGGGATTTCATATACAAGCAAGTCTGGTAATTCCACGCGTCTGGTAATTCTGCGCAGCTGCAATAGCGTACTTCCCTATCGAAGGTAAACATCGTCTGCGACCACATTTACACTTGAAATAGGGACATTTCTACAAGGGACTGGCTTTTAATCACTAATGGTAAGTAAATAAACAGTAATTGACAGATAAATTGACAGTTTTATGAAAATTCGTTTTCTTCAGACTTTGAAACCTTTTTCTTCAATACTTTGGATCTATAGCTGGATGTTATGCGCATCAGTTGCTGTGCAGAATTACCAGACAGCAAGCGATGTCGTCTGAACGCCAGTAAGGTCAACCGTATGGCATAATGCAACGTTCGAATCTCATAGTCGTCAATAAAACTTATATTTCTAGGTAAATATGATGCATATCAGCATGTTTAGTCACGTAAACCACAAAAATAAGAGACGTTAGTGGCCGTGTTGCGATCGATGTGCTTAGGTGCACGGAATTACCGGACGGCATTGTATATTTTAGGAATAATATTCCATCTACTGATAACATTAACATTCACTGCAGCTTATTAGGCAAGCAACAATAAGTCTGAATCTATTTTGCCAGAAAACGGAGTTCTTCAGAAGGAATGTTGAAGCAATGAACCTAGCTGTACCTGTAGGAAAATCTGCTGGAGTCTCTCTATGACCCATTTGTACCATGGAGTGTTGTAGTCAATGCCGGCACCTTCACATCGTGCCAGGTGCTCCGTTAACAGGATGATAAAACGCTGAAACAGTTGTCAGGTTTCAGTGATCAGAAAAATGTTTCAGACCATTACACATATCTATAAACATATACAAGTAACTATAAAACAAAACAAATGAACAAAACAATTAAAGGAAAAAACAAGATCTTAACACAGTCCTTACCGCAGCCTCAACTGGTAAGTTCTTATCAGTAACTTCCTACAGATTTCTCTCCACATGAAATTAGTGGTAGAAAGGAGAAAACATAAACATGGCTGGACCAATGAGAATGCTGTATTTATAGAAACAGCCTTTAACAGGTCCCCCCTATCCAAAACATTTGAACACAAATACAACCTGTTATCAGCATTGAGAGAGCATCCTATTTTTTTCAGAAACCCTTTCCCCCCCATCAAGACCCCATCTGTAATCTGAAACCATTCTTTTTCAAAAGCATATTTGGAATTGGAATGAACCCATTAATCCCTATCAGGAAATGTTTGTCTGCAGGCACCATTACATTTTATTATCATGCTAATATTTTTTTTCCCTTTTTTATTACACTCAGTGATAATTAAAGTACATTCAAAATAAGATACAGTATGAATATATCCTAGCTAATATTTGTATAGCGCCAATATCCAAAGGCACTTTGTTTTTTCCCTCGATCATTGGATGTCAATCTCGAATGGCACATATTATCAATTTCAACTCCCTGGGAAGCATACAACTCTTGCAGCCACTAGGCACACCGAGTTAATGTGGCTTTCCCCATCCTTACGAGGTACTCATTCACAGCTGGGTGGACTGGGACACATAGTCACAGTACTTTGTCCAAGTTTACTGCACATTGCTGTACCCGCAACTGGGTGCTTGCACATATTCACGTTGTCACCATCTGGTCATATACCAACGGATTCGTGGGTTCTTTTAAGTGCACATGGTTGTGACAACACTGAAAGAGTCTGCACACAAAGTTGACCTCAAGTTTTACACCCGGTCACTGGGCTCGATCACCAGCTTAGCGCCTTAGACAGCTCGCCCACCTCACCCCTTTCACCCACACCAAATCTGTATCCTCTTTAAAACCCGGCAGTGCTGGACTCCACCACCATCAACTGACTGACTGAGTTTTTTCACCCACACCAAATCTGTATCCTCTTAAAGCCCATGTGGGGAATCAGTGCTGGACTCACACTCAATTCCCAGCCTCACCATCATGGAAATCAGATCTTTTATTGTCAGATGTTGAACATGAGCGGTATCATATAACAACCTGTTTTGAATGAGGTTGGTCTCACCTGGAAGATGATGAGAAACAGCCTCTTCTGCTGGCTCTGTGTTGCCTCCAGCTTCTCCTCCATCCTGTCAATCTGCTCTAATGTCGGCACGTCTTCGTCCTCGATAGGGTCTGGGTCAAGGCCGTCCGCTAACCTCCGCTGTGCTGCCTCCAGCTTATCCTTAGCATCTTCTACCTTGCGTTGTAACTTTCCAACCTGGTTGCTCATTTTGTGGATTGTACTATGCATTATCTCCCATACGTAGAAACTGCAGGACCAAAAGAACATTAAACCTTGCTTGATACCATGTTACTATGAAGAAGAAACTGATACAATAACTTGCTTTTTGCAGAACAAAAAAGCCATTCATGAATCACCACACATGACCATGTTAGAGAAGCTGAAGGCCTCTGTTTTACCAACTGCTATGCGGAAATGGGCAGCTATGTTACTGCCAAACTAGTATATTATAGTTCCACACTTGCCACATAAGTTAATATTGAAAGCTACAAATACCAAGGGACCCTCAAATTTGACAACTGTGATAGAACTGACACATCACATTTCTAAACAAACCACTTGATTCCTAAATACATATCTGCTGCCATTTAAACCTAAATTTCATGTCTTATATACACCTAAATGACGTATGGAATGTAATTATAACTTTGTCACCTTGGAATCGGTACTGACCAAGCATAAAATTGGTAGTTAAAGCCCCTACTTCATATTTGCTACAGAAACACAACACTCTGCAATATTTACTTACCAGGAGAAGTCAGGAAGCATCTCATTTGAGAAAAGCCAGTTGGCCACCGAGGAGCATTCTACGACCTGTGTCCTCACCAGTTTGTCCACAAGGACCACCATCATCTGAAGGAAGAGGAGGCACTGAATTGTGGAAGTAACGACTGAATTGTTTGTAGTAACTGTCTGTGGCAGCAAAGATTCAGAGTTACTTCCCTTGTACACATGGCCGCAATGTTTCATGACGGGATCGACTCAAGTAGCCTGCGTGTACCCATATACGAGTGACAGGAGGACACTTCATGGACTTCTTATGCCTGACTTGTGACTCATCTTCTAAGTGTGGATACCAAATTAAAACAACAAACTTCTGCCAGCATCTAACAATATTCTGGATTCAAGAATGGAGGCTGGCTTTTTCACAGTTGCAAAACAGTGACAAATCCTTACACCACCGTTACACCGAGCTTGCGACCCCACTGCGACCGATTGTTGCCTCTCTGCCGCATTCACTCGCGCAGACTCGCACTGAGATCATCATTTGGTCTTAGGAAGCTCGCCATACTCGCCAAAACAATCTCCCTCACTTGCCATCAGTTGCAGAGGGTTCTGCGAGTGTATGAAAAGGTTCCATACTCTCGCATCAACTATTGCAACCGATGCCACCGATGGCTCACTCGCTATTTCGGTCGCAATGTGCTCGCATCGGTCGCAGTGGGGTCCTGGTGTGGTCGCATGTCGGCCAAATAGCGCTATCAGTGGCGAGTGCACCAAGACCCCAGTGCGAGCAATGACAATCAGTGTCGAGCACACCAAGACCCCTGTGCGAGTACTGTGTATTACACTGGTTTCAATGCGACCTGTTATAAGCTTCAACACATCTTTGTCTTCCTTTTCATGACAAATTGGTTTGTTTATTTGGTATAATATGGCTTAAATCATTTACAAGTGGAATATATAAGAAAAGCAACATGTCTGGATGTGAGCTTAATTGGGAATAACACCACTTTCGGAATATGTCCTTACTCCTGTATCAGGTGGAGGAGAGGCAATATTAAGACAATCACCTGATGAAGGAGTAAGGAAATACTCCAAAAAGTGGTGTTATTCCCAATAAAGAAGTTCACTCAGAAATCTTGCCTTCCTTATAATACAAGTTGATTTGAAGTAATAAGCTACAGGCATTGTCGTCTCACTGGACTTGACTTAAAATAAGACGTTTCCATTTTCTTCTGACTCATATACTTGAATTAAGAGATCATGCTTGCTGTAAATTGAGTGTAATAAAGAGGCTTGGCCCTTGAGTATAAATAGAAGTGAAAGATATAACCCTGTGCTTGCTTATCATGCATACACATTGTGAAACCCAACTCATGCAGAAAAAAAACAGACAATAAGATAGAATTAACTATTTAATGACATAATCATTAACGTGGACAGATTAATAAGTTTTAATACACTATACTGTATAATATATAAAGACATGGTTGTTTCGATTTCATACCACACCACATTCTGGAATGTTCTCCCATGACATCAAATCACATCACACCAAGGAATGTTATTACATATCTGGGTCCAACCGTCGAGGTGGGCATGTGAGGGTCACCATTCTGTCCTGCCAAGCAACTGCTCCTCTCATTGGGTCCTTGAAGTAGTCTTGTAGGTACAGCCTCGAGGTGGGCATGTGAGGGTCACCATTCTGTCCTGCCAAGCAACTGCTCCTCTCATTGGGTCCTTGAAGTAGTCTTGTAGGTACAGCCTCTCGAGGGTCACCATTCTGTGCCAAGCAACTGCTCCTCTCATTGGGTCCTTGAAGTAGTCTTGTAGGTACAGCCTCAGGGGTGGTGGCATCTGAGGGTCACCATTCCCAAGCAACATTAGGTCCAGGGTTCAGCTGAAGTAGTCTTGTAAGTACAGCCTCTGGGCATGTGAGGGTCACCATTCTGTCCTGCCAAGCAACTGCTCCTCTCATTAGGTCCTTGAAGTAGTCTTGTAGGTACAGCCTCGAGGTGGGCATGTGAGGGTCACCATTCTGTCCTGCCAAGCAACTGCTCCTCTCATTAGGGGTGGGCACAGCCTGAGGTGGGCATGTGAGGGTCACCATTCTGTCCTGCCAAGCAACTGCTCCTCTCATTGGGTCCTTGAAGTAGTCTTGTAGGTACAGCCTCAGGTGGGCATGTGAGGGTCACCATTCTGTCCTGCCAAGCAACTGCTCCTCTCATTAGGTCTATGAAGTAGTCTTGTAGGTACAGCCTCAGGTGGGCAATGTGCAACTGGAGGGTCGCCTTGTAGGTACAGCCTCGAGGTGGGCATGTGAGGGGTCACCATTCTGTCCTGCCAAGCAACTGCTCCTCTCATTGGGTCCTTGAAGTAGTCTTGTAGGTACAGCCTCAGGTGGTGGGCATGTGAGGGTCACCATTCTGTCCTGCCAAGCAACTGCTCCTCTCATTGGGTCCTTGAAGTAGTCTTGTAGGTACAACCCTCGAGGTGGGCATGTGAGGGTCACCATTCTGTCCTGCCAAGCAACTGCTCCTCTCATTAGGTTGTTGAAGTAGTCTTGTAGGTACAGCCTCGAGGTGGGCATGTGAGGGTCACCATTCTGTCCTGCCAAGCAACTGCTCCTCTCATTGGGTCCTTGAAGTAGTCTTGTAGGTACAGCCTCTGAGGTGGGCATGTGAGGGTCACCATTCTGTCCTGCCAAGCAACTGCTCCTCTCATTGGGTCCTTGAAGTAGTCTTGTAGGTACAGCCTCGAGGTGGGCATGTGAGGGTCACCATTCTGTCCTGCCAAGCAACTGCTCCTCTCATTGGGTCCTTGAAGTAGTCTTGTAGGTACAGCCTCGAGGTGGGCATGTGAGGGTCACCATTCTGTCCTGCCAAGCAACTGCTCCTCTCATTGGGTCCTTGAAGTAGTCTTGTAGGTACAGCCTCGAGGTGGGCATGTGAGGGTCACCATTCTGTCCTGCCAAGCAACTGCTCCTCTCATTAGGTCCTTGAAGTAGTCTTGTAGGTACAGCCACTGAGTATGGGCAGCTGTATGGTCCTTGTTTGTGGTTTCAGGAGGACCGTTGTCTTCGTCGAGAGTGATGCCTCATCTCCAGGAACCTAACACGAGTCCATGATTGTCGTCATCATGGTCAACCTCGACTTCTTGGATGCCTGGGTGCCTCAACCTCAAGAGGTTGTGAAGTACTATACAGCACTCTGTCATGGTCTGGACAATTTCAGGGGTTTGATGCAACACAGTCATGAGACACATCCATCTGTTAGCCAAAATACCGAAGGCATTCTCAACCACACGTCTTCCCCTTGATATACGGTAGTTGTAGATCAGTTCTTCTTTGCTCAAATTTCTCTTGGACCAGGGCTTCATGGGAAATGTTCTCATGGCAAAAGCATCATCAGCCAGTATGAAGTAGGGCCGGTTTCTAGATTGATCATCTTATTTAGGCTCAGCTGGTTCAATGCCAAGTGTACCATTCTCCAAGCGTTCTTTGAAACTTGATGCATTGAAGATTTGGGGCAACTGATTGGTGTCCAAGACCTCCAGTATCCACCCACAGGAACTTGTAATCGTGGTCCACCACTGCCAGCAGAACGATGGAGTAGCAGCTTTTGTAGACACACCAGTAGTCGCTTCCACTCTGAGGTGCACAGATTTTGATGTGTTTACCATCAAGAGCTCCTATGGCATGAGGTACTTGCCATCTTTCTTCGAACTGTTGGGCTATCTTCTTCCACTCTTCCTCTGCTGTAGGTGTCTTGAATACCTCGTCTCTGTAGGCTTCTACGATAGCTCTGCAAACTAGGGGTACCTAGTTGAACTGAACTGATGTCCTGCTGACGCTGTAGCTGTAGGCCATACTTGCATACTGGTCACCGGTGGCTAGGTGTCTTAATGTCAGTGCGAGTTTCAACCCTGCTTCCAAAGAGGGCCTGTAATTGGTGCCTTCTCCAGTTATCATGGGCCCTACTCTTTCTAGAATTTCGTTCGACTGGCATCCTCATGTAGTTCTTGAACTGAGTTGGATTCTCTTCCTTCAACTTCTGGACAAGATGGTAGTACTGACAGCGGTCTTGTCTCTCCGAAGGGGTAAGCCACTCTCGTATCCAAACTTCATGCCATCGACGCCTTCTTCTCCTTCGCCGTGAATATGTGTTCAACTATAGCCAAGGTGCAATTACCAATATCCTGTTTTTGTTGGTGGGTTTCCGACAGCAAAGCAAGGACCAGGGTCATTTCAGTGTCCATCGTCTCTAGGTGTTTTCAGTCTGTTGTTGAGGCTCAGAATGATCTCAGTCGGTCACGACCGTTTTTAAACTTTTTTGGTGACCGATCGCGAATAAGTCTTGGTGAGGTCGTATAAGTCTCGATGCGATCTTACAAAAAGCCATGGTCGTACTAAAGTCGCACAGAACTCACAGACTCGCATTGGTCGTAATACGGTCGTACTCGATAGCATGAACAGTCGCACTGGTTGCATGTCAATTGCAGGTCGGTTGCAAGTCAGTCGCAGAAACTGTTGGTTGGTTTCAACCCAGTCGTGGCTTCTCGCAGGGAAAATCGCCAATACTGTCGTACCACAGTATGACCATATTGCGATGACTATACAACCGATCGTATCGCTCTTAACTCAGTCTCAACTCACTTGCCCAAAAAATTACCCGTGAACACTTTTTGGTCGTAGTGGGATCGCACAGCTGGCCTGGTGTAACCGGAAAGTCAAAATGTGTCAAAATTGGTCGCAAACCACTGACCCTTAAACTGAGGTATTTTTCATTTCGTACATTGATACTGAACTCAACTTAATAAAAGTACTACTGTTTGTTTGCTGTTTAATGCTACAGTAAGGAATGTTCCAGTTACAGTAGATAATGGAGTCCATACCCGTTAAAATTGTCCCATCAAAACACTTCCTCAACCCAGGCCTTGACCACCAACATGGCCGGTCGCCTGATGGTCTGTGTACATAAGAAGCATATAAGACAGGTACCTGTTGTTGAGTCATAAACACCTTGTACAGACTCTTCAGGATGTAAAACTGGGCCTTGTATGTTTCACGTAAATACTTACCTGTTGGTGAGTCTTAAAGACCTCGTAAAGACTCTTGAGGATGCAGATCTGGGCCTCTTCAGTTTCCCCTAAGGACTTCAGGTAGGAGTGAAATCTGAAGAGAAGAAGCATTCAAACAGTAAATATATCAGTGATATATCTTGACACAGACACCAATATTCTGCCTTCAGCATTGCATAAGATTACCTGTTTTAGTTAAATTGTAACAACAATTAAGCAAGTGAAAACAATGTTAGAATCGACATCAATATCAGTACAACTTTGAATTATGTAATAAAAAGGTTTATCATCCAAACGCAGCTCCAAGATTTCATAGCTTAGCCATGATAATGTCAGAAAAAAACATACTTAATAAGCACTACAGTATGAACAGGAATCAATTATTTAGTAATTTCGTAATAATAATTAGTAATTTGAACAGTATTTAGAAGGTGAGTACTTATGGATCTTAACATGTTTATTTTGTGGAACATAACCTTTCAGAGTATAGTCTTATTCCTACATCAGGAAGGAGTATGTTCCTCAGTCTGACACTCACACTATACCAGGAACTGCAGGTGCCAGCACTCAGTGCTTGCTTCATATAATCTTGATATTATCTTTGGAATAATTCCTACATGAAAGTCTGAGACTAAGCAACTGGTCTGTTGACAGAATCTAGTAAAAACCTGTCTAGTAAGCTCAGCTAACAGAAATTCATAAAACGAAATATTTTACCAATATGATGGCTAGGGTCAAGTGCAAACTAGCAGCCTCAACAGTTCAACATTTTCTATGATCTGAGATTCCTGGTTTAGTAGGGCTCGGTTAGAGGCTACACAGTGGCTTGTACTCACTTGGCAAGTGCTGCGAAAGAATGGCTAAATGACTTGCTCCCTAGGTACAGCAGGCTTGACACAAAGACATCGATCTTCAGCGGATGGTAAGGTGGGTCATCTGTAATATTTCAGCTGATGTTATACACACTACATACACACCTGAAACAGTCCAGTTGCGGTTACACACACACACACACTATATATATATACAGTGAAGCCCCGTTAGTCCGGACTACGATAATCCAGATGTCTCGCCTCCCGGACCATGTCAGCTTGTTACCAATCTATGCCTATATAATTTGCCTCGATAATCCGGAAATTCGGTTTCCGGAACCGGACGGTAAGTAGCTGTCACCAATCAGTAAAATAAACAGTAAATTGCTTCACAGTCCAGTGTGGAAGGGGTGTTCACGAACAGTAACAACACCTCCCGGCGATGTTTACTTAATTAACTGGCCAACTGGGTTGTTGTTTTAATTAGACAGTAAAAGCTCCCGACTGAAGATGCTGTACATTTACACCTTGATTGACACCACAATACAAAGGCGTGGATGACAAGTGAGCTGTTTTGTGATTGGTTAATGTACTTTGACAGACAGATGCGGTCACGTGGACTTAAAGTGATTTTGCTTTACAACGCTGCAAGTCACAAGTGTGCTTCGCTAACTTTGCGAAATGTGACCAAATACCACGTCTCATATTAAACCGATGGATGCAGGAATAATTCGGACATTCAAGGCATACTACAATAGATCGCTTGTTAGACATTACCTCACCTGTGCTGAGGATGGACGTGATCAGACACGTCGGATCAACATGCGGATGTCACCCGGTAAAATTATTGATGTGATGAATTCAATAAGCTTTACATTAAATGCTTATTTGTTTTATCCAGATTCGTGTCGTTTTTGTAATAGTAAGGGAAGCAACTTGGGTCTTGATTCAGTAGTCCGGACTATTCGCAATCCGGACGAATGGGCTGAGAAACACAACTGTCTGGATTAACGAGGCTTCACTGTATATATATACACACACATGCAATACATACATACCCTAACATAACAAAACATAACATAACACAATAAGGCCAGACTAATTTTATTTCTTGTTTTACGGATCTGCCTGTCGTATTTTTTCAAGAATAAGAAAAAATAAATTAATTAATTTTCCCCGCGCAAAAACAAAATGCTAATGTTTTTTATTGGCCAAAAGTGTAAACTTACAAGAAAATGTTTTTTAGATTGTTTTTTGCCCCATATACACTTCATAAATTGCCAAAAGTAAAATACTTTTAGTATTTAGAAGGAATATTACTTTGACTGGTGATTTTATTTTTATTCTTTTTCCCTCCCTCCTTTAGGTTTTCTGAGGACAAAAATCTGTAAAACAAGAAATAAAACTGGTCTGGCCTAACATAACATAACAACACAACATAACACAACATAAGATAATAACACAACTGGTCTGGCCTAACATAAGATAATAACACAACACAACAAACTACTCACCCACTCTATCATCATCAGCCAGTGGGTTGGGCAGGTCTTTGAGAACCTGTGCAGCTTCATCAGGCAGACACTTTGACTTGATGGCAGACATCAAGGCATGGGCTTCCGTTGTTCCAGGCATGGACCCTGTTGGAGAGAACAACAAATGTTATATGACTAAGTTAGCTTGGTGGGATACAGCAGCTATTGCCATAGTGTCACTATTCATTAAATGTCTACTGGCCAGGTAAACCAGTGGTTGATAGAATCATCAAGTACTGGCCAGGTAAACCAGTTGTTGATAGAATCATCAAGTACTGGCCAGGTAAACCAGTGGTTGATAGAATCATCAAGTACTGGCCAGGTAACCAGTTGTTGATAGAATCATCAAGTACTGGCCAGGTAAACCAGTTGTTGATAGAATCATCAAGTACTGGCCAGGTAAACCAGTTGTTGATAGAATCATCAAGTACTGGCCAGGTAAACCAGTGGTTGATAGAATCATCAAGTACTGGCCAGGTAACCAGTTGTTGCTAGAATCATCAAGTACTGGCCAGGTAAACCAGTTGTTGATAGAATCATCAAGTACTGGCCAGGTAAACCAGTTGTTGATAGAATCATCAAGTACTGGCCAGGTAAACCAGTTGTTGATAGAATCATCAAGTACTGGCCAGGTAAACCAGTGGTTGATAGAATCATCAAGTACTGGCCAGGTAAACCAGTTGTTGATAGAATCATCAAGTACTGGCCAGGTAACCCAGTTGTTGATAGAATCATCAAGTACTGGCCAGGGAACCAGTTGTTGATAGAATCATCAAGTACTGGCCAGGGAACCCAGTTGTTGATAGAATCATCAAGTACTGGCCAGGTAAACCAGTGGTTGATAGAATCATCAGAGTACTGGCCAGGTAACCCAGTGGTTGATAGAATCATCAAGGCACTGGCCAGGTAAACCCAGTGGTTGATAGAATCATCAAGTACTGGCCAGGGAACCAGTGGTTGATAGAATCATCAAGTACTGGCCAGGTAACCCAGTTGTTGAGAGAATCATCAAGCATTGGCCAGGGGAAAACCAGTTGTTGATAGAATCATCAAGTTACTGGCCAGGTAAAAACCAGTTGTTGAGAGAATCATCAAGTATTGGCCAGGGTAAACCAGTTGTTGATAGAATCATCAAGTACTTTGCCAGGTAAACCAGTTGTTGATAGAATCATCAAGTACTGGCCAGGGAACCCAGTTGTTGATAGAATCATCAAGTACTGGCCAGGTAAACCAGTTGTTGATAGAATCATCAAGTACTGGCCAGGAACCCAGTTGTTGATAGAATCATCAAGTACTTGCCCAGGTAAACCCAGTTGTTGATAGAATCATCAAGTACTGGCCAGGGAACCCAGTTGTTGATAGAATCATCAAGTACTGGCAAGGGAACCAGTTGTTGATAGAATCATCAAGTACTGGCCAGGTAACCCAGTTGTTGATAGAATCATCAAGTACTGGCCAGGTAACCCAGTGGTTGATAGAATCATCAAGTACTGGCCAGGAAACCAGTGGTTGATAGAATCATCAAGTACTGGCCAGGGAACCCAGTGGTTGATAGAATCATCAAGTACTGGCCAGGTAAACCAGTGGTTGATAGAATCATCAAGTACTGGCCAGGGAAACCCAGTGGTTGATAGAATCATCAAGTACTGGCCAGGAACCCAGTGGTTGATAGAATCATCAAGTACTGGCCAGGGAACAGTTGTTGATAGAATCATCAAGTACTGGCCAGGGAACCCAGTGGTTGATAGAATCATCAAGTACTGGCCAGGTAACCCAGTGGTTGATAGATTCATCAAGTACTGGCCAGAGTAATCCAGTGGTTGATAGAATCATCAAGTACTGGCCAGGGAAATCAGTGGTTGATAGAATCATCAAGTACTGGCCAGGTAACCCAGTTGTTGATAGAATCATCAAGTACTGGCCAGGTAACCAGTGGTTGATAGAATCATCAAGTACTGGCCAGGTAAACCAGTGGTTGATAGAATCATCAAGTACTGGCCAGGGAACCCAGTGGTTGATAGATGCATCAAGTACTGGCCAGGTAATACCAGTTGTTGATGCCGAATCATCAAGTATTGGCCAGGTAAAACCAGTTGTTGATAGAATCATCAAGTACTTGCCAGGTAAAACCAGTTGTTGAGAGAATCATCAAGTATTGGCCAGGTAAACCAGTTGTTGATAGAATCATCAAGTACTTGCCAGGTAAAACCAGTTGTTGATAGAATCATCAAGTACTGGCCAGGGAACCCAGTTGTTGATAGAATCATCAAGTACTTTCTGCCAGGGTAAAAACCAGTTGTTGATAGAATCATCAAGTACTGGCCAGGTAAACTCCAGTTGTTGATAGAATCATCAAGTACTTGCCAGGTAAATCAGTTGTTGATAGAATCATCAAGTACTGGCCAGGGTAACCCAGTTGTTGATAGAATCATCAAGTACTGGCCAGAGGAAACCAGTTGTTGATAGAATCATCAAGTACTGGCCAGGTAAACCGTCCAGTTGTTGATAGAATCATCAAGTACTGGCCAGGTAAACCAGTGGTTGATAGAATCATCAAGTACTGGCCAGGTAACCCAGTGGTTGATAGAATCATCAAGTACTGGCCAGGTAACCCAGTTGTTGATAGAATCATCAAGTACTGGCCAGGTAAACCAGTGGTTGATAGAATCATCAAGTACTGGCCAGGTAACCAGTTGTTGATAGAATCATCAAGTACTGGCCAGGTAAACCAGTTGTTGATAGAATCATCAAGTACTGGCCAGGTAAACCAGTTGTTGATAGAATCATCAAGTACTGGCCAGGTAACCAGTTGTTGATAGAATCATCAAGTACTGGCCAGGTAAACCAGTGGTTGATAGAATCATCAAGTACTGGCCAGGTAAACCAGTTGTTGATAGAATCATCAAGTACTGGCCAGGGAACCCAGTTGTTGATAGAATCATCAAGTACTGGCCAGGTAACCAGTTGTTGATAGAATCATCAAGTACTGGCCAGGGAACTCCAGTTGTTGATAGAATCATCAAGTACTGGCCAGGTAACCCCAGTGGTTGATAGAATCATCAAGTACTGGCCAGGTAACCCAGTGGTTGATAGAATCATCAAGTACTGGCCAGGAACCCAGTGGTTGATAGAATCATCAAAGTACTGGCCAGGTAACCCAGTGGTTGATAGAATCATCAAGTACTGGCCAGGTAACCCAGTTGTTGATAGAATCATCAAGTACTGGCCAGGTAAACCAGTTGTTGATAGAATCATCAAGTACTGGCCAGGTAAACCAGTTGTTGATAGAATCATCAAGTACTGGCCAGGTAAACCAGTTGTTGATAGAATCATCAAGTACTTCTGCCAGGTAAACCAGTTGTTGATAGAATCATCAAGTACTGGCCAGGAACCAGTTGTTGATAGAATCATCAAGTACTGGCCAGGTAAACCAGTGGTTGATAGAATCATCAAGTACTGGCCAGGGAACCCAGTTGTTGATAGAATCATCAAGTACTTGGCCAGGTAAACCAGTTGTTGATAGAATCATCAAGTACTGGCCAGGTAAAGTCAGTTGTTGATAGAATCATCAAGTACTGGCCCTCCAGGGAACCAGTTGTTGATAGAATCATCAAGTACTGGCCAGGTAAACCAGTTGTTGATAGAATCATCAAGTACTGGCCAGGTAAACCAGTGGTTGATAGAATCATCAAGTACTGGCCAGGTAAACCAGTGGTTGATAGAATCATCAAGTACTGGCCAGGAACCCAGTGGTTGATAGAATCATCAAGTACTGGCCAGGTAAACCAGTGGTTGATAGAATCATCAAGTACTGGCCAGGTAAACCAGTGGTTGATAGAATCATCAAGTACTGGCCAGGGAACCCAGTGGTTGATAGAATCATCAAGTACTGGCCAGGTAAACCAGTTGTTGATAGAATCATCAAGTACTGGCCAGGGAACCCAGTGGTTGATAGAATCATCAAGTACTGGCCAGGTAAACCAGTGGTTGATAGAATCATCAAGTACTGGCCAGGTAACCCAGTGGTTGATAGAATCATCAAGTACTGGCCAGGTAACCCAGTGGTTGATAGAATCATCAAGTACTGGCCAGGTAACCCAGTTGTTGATAGAATCATCAAGTACTGGCCAGGTAACCCAGTGGTTGATAGAATCATCAAGTACTGGCCAGGTAACCCAGTGGTTGATAGAATCATCAAGTACTGGCCAGGTAAACCAGTGGTTGATAGATGCATCAAGTACTGGCCAGGTAAACCAGTTGTTGATAGAATCATCAAGTACTGGCCAGGTAAAACCAGTTGTTGATAGAATCATCAAATTACTGGCCAGGTAAAAAAACCAGTTGTTGAGAGAATCATCAAGTACTTGGCCAGGTAAACCAGTTGTTGATAGAATCATCAAGTACTTCTGCCAGGTAAACCAGTTGTTGATAGAATCATCAAGCACTGGCCAGGGAAACCAGTTGTTGATAGAATCATCAAGCACTTTGCCAGGTAAAACCAGTTGTTGATAGAATCATCAAGTACTGGCCAGGAAACCCAGTGGTTGATAGAATCATCAAGTACTTGCCAGGTAAATCAGTTGTTGATAGAATCATCAAGTACTGGCCAGGAACCCAGTTGTTGATAGAATCATCAAGTACTGGCCAGGTAACCAGTTGTTGATAGAATCATCAAGTACTGGCCAGGTAACCCAGTTGTTGATAGAATCATCAAGTACTGGCCAGGTAACCCAGTGGTTGATAGAATCATCAAGTACTGGCCAGGTAACCAGTGGTTGATAGAATCATCAAGTACTGGCCAGGAACCCAGTGGTTGATAGAATCATCAAGTACTGGCCAGGGAACCCAGTTGTTGATAGAATCATCAAGTACTGGCCAGGTAACCCAGTTGTTGATAGAATCATCAAGTACTGGCCAGGTAAACCAGTTGTTGATAGAATCATCAAGTACTGGCCAGGTAAAACCAGTTGTTGATAGAATCATCAAGTACTGGCCAGGGAACCCAGTTGTTGCTAGAATCATCAAGTACTGGCCAGGTAACCAGTTGTTGCTAGAATCATCAAGTACTGGCCAGGTAACCAGTGGTTGATAGAATCATCAAGTACTGGCCAGGTAACCCAGTGGTTGATAGAATCATCAAGTACTGGCCAGGTAACCCAGTGGTTGATAGAATCATCAAGTACTGGCCAGGGAACCAGTGGTTGATAGAATCATCAAGTACTGGCCAGGGAACCCAGTTGTTGATAGAATCATCAAGTACTGGCCAGGTAAACCAGTTGTTGATAGAATCATCAAGTACTGGCCAGGAAACCAGTTGTTGATAGAATCATCAAGTACTGGCCAGGGAACCAGTTGTTGATAGAATCATCAAGTACTGGCCAGGTAAACCAGTTGTTGATAGAATCATCAAGTACTGGCCAGGTAACCCAGTGGTTGATAGAATCATCAAGTACTGGCCAGGTAAACCAGTGGTTGATAGAATCATCAAGTACTGGCCAGGAACCCAGTGGTTGATAGAATCATCAAGTACTGGCCAGGGAAACCAGTTGTTGATAGAATCATCAAGTACTGGCCAGGTAACCCAGTTGTTGATAGAATCATCAAGTACTGGCCAGGTAAACCAGTTGTTGATAGAATCATCAAGTACTTGCCAGGTAAACCAGTGGTTGATAGAATCATCAAGTACTGGCCAGGGAACCCAGTTGTTGCTAGAATCATCAAGTACTGGCCAGGTAAACCCAGTTGTTGATAGAATCATCAAGTACTGGCCAGGTAAACCAGTGGTTGATAGAATCATCAAGTACTGGCCAGGTAAACCAGTGGTTGATAGAATCATCAAGTACTGGCCAGGGAACCCAGTGGTTGATAGAATCATCAAGTACTGGCCAGGGAACCCAGTTGTTGATAGAATCATCAAGTACTGGCCAGGTAAACCAGTTGTTGATAGAATCATCAAGTACTGGCCAGGTAAACCAGTTGTTGATAGAATCATCAAGTACTGGCCAGGTAAACCAGTTGTTGATAGAATCATCAAGTACTGGCCAGGTAACCAGTTGTTGATAGAATCATCAAGTACTGGCCAGGGAACCCAGTTGTTGATAGAATCATCAAGTACTGGCCAGGTAACCAGTTGTTGCTAAGGAGTAAAGACTCACGCTATTTGATATAGGATGGCACTCAATCAACCAGGTCAATGTGTCTGACCACCCATATTTGCTAACCCTGTCAGGTAAGAATATCTCACAACATAGTACCTGCTCCTTCTTGCTCGTACTTGAAGAATGGCACGGGCTTGATGGGGATCAGGTTAGCAAAGGTCTCTGGCACAACGTCTACCAGACGCTGGTGGTAAGACAACCTGCAACACAGACACACCTGATTTTGACAGTCTGAAAATAGAAGTCTTCATGCAAATGAATGAATGAATGAGTGATTGTGTTTGGTTTTACGCCGCTTTTAGCAATATTCCAGCAATATCACGTCAGGGGACCCCAGAAAATGGGCTTCACACATTGTACCAACCTGGGGAATCGAATCCAAGGTTTTGGCGTGAGGAGCAAACGCTTTAACCACTAGGCTACTTGTACTGTACTGATATGGTACTGTATTAAAGTGGTAATGTACTAATATGGTACTGTATTAAAGTGGTGCTGTACTGATATGGTACTGTATTAAAGTGGTGCAATGTACTGATATGGTACTGTATTAAAGTGGTGCCTCCCTGATATGGTACTGTATTAAAGTGGTGCTGTACTGATATGGTACTGTATTAAAGTGGTACTGTACTGATATGGTACTGTATTAAAGTGGTGCTGTACTGATATGGTACCGTATTAAAGTGGTGCTGTTCTGATATGGTACTGTACTAAGTGGTACTGTGCTGATATGGTACTGTATTAAAGTGGTACTGTAATGATATGGTGCTGTATTGAAGTGGTCCTGTACTGATATAGTACTGTATTAAAGTGGTACTGTACTGATATGGTATTGTATTAAAGTGGTACTGTACTGATATGGTAGTGTATTAAAGTGGTACTGTACTGATATGGTAGTGTATTAAAGTGGTACTGTACTGATATGGTACTGTATTAAAGTGGTGCTGTGCTGATATGGTACTGTATTAAAGTGGTACTGTACTGATATGGTACTGTATTAAAGTGGTACTGTACTGATATGGTAGTGTATTAAAGTGGTACTGTACTGATATGGTACTGTATTAAAGTGGTACTGTACTGATATGGTGCTGTATTGAAGTGGTCCTGTACTGATATGGTACTGTACTGATATGGTACTGTACTACTGATATGGTATTGTATTAAAGTGGTAGTGGTGATATGGTAGTGCATTAAAGTGGTACTGTACTGATATGGTACTGTATTAAAGTGGTACTGTACTGATATGGTACTGTATTAAAGTGGTGCTGTGCTGATATGGTACTGTACTGATATGGTACTGTATTAAAGTGGTATTGTACTGATATGGTACTGTATTAAAGTGGTGCTGTGCTGATATGGTACTGTATTAAAGTGGTACTGTAGTGATGGTGCTGTATTAAAGTACTGTATGATGGTGCTGTATTAAAGTGGTACTGTACTGATACGGTACTGTATTAAAGTGGTACTGTACTGATATGGTAGTGTATCAAAGTGGTACTGTACTGATATGGTACTGTATTAAAGTGGTACTTTACTGATATGGTACCGTATTAAAGTGGTACTGCTGCACTGATATGGTACTGTATTAAAGTGGTACTGTAGCATATGATATGGTACATTGATATGGTATCAAAGTGGTACTGTGTAATATGATATGGTACTGTATTAAAGTGGTACTGTGCTGATATGGTACTGTATTAAAGTGGTACTGTATCTGATGATATGGTACTGTATTAAAGTGGTAATATGTACCGATATGGTACTGTATCAAAGCGGTAAGTGGTATGCTGGTACTGTACATATGGTGCTGTATCTGTGATATGGTACCAGATGTATTATTAAAGTGGCTACCTGATATGGTACCGTATTAAAGTGTGATATGGTACTGTATTAAAGTGGTACTGTGCTGATATGGTACGCGCTCGTGGTATGCTGATATGGTACTGTATTAAAGTGGTACTGTGCTGATATGGTACTGTATTAAAGTGGCTGCTGTGCGCTGATATGGTACCGTATTAAAGTGGTACCGTACCGATATGGTACTGTATTAAAGTGGCTACCAGCTGATATGGTACTGTATTAAAGTGGTACTGTGGTGATATGGTACTTGTATTAAAGTGGTACTGTACTTGATATGGTATATTAAAGCGGTAATTGCTGATATGGTAATTGTACTGATAGCGTGTTATTGATATGGTATATGGTAATGTATTAAAGTGGTACTGTACTGATATGGTACTTAAAGTGGTACCTATTGAAGTGGTACTGTGATGAGTGATATGGTATTGTATGGTAAAGTGGTACTGTACTGATATGGTACTGTATTAAAGTGGTACTGTACTGATATGGTACTGTATGATATGGTATTGGTACTGTAAGTGGTACTGTAGTGATATGGTACCGTATTATGGTAAAGTGGTGCTGCTCGATATGGTACTGTATTAAAGTGGTATTGTAGTGATATGGTATTGTATTAAAGTGGTTCTGTACTGATATGGTACTGTATTAAAGTGGCTATATGGTAGTGATGATATGGTACTGTATCAAAGTGGTACTGTACTGATATGGTAATTGTATTAAAGTGGTACGTATGCCGATATGGTAGTGATATGGTACTGTATTGAAGTGGTACTTAAAGTGATATGGTACTGTATGGTAGTGGTAAATGTACTGATATGGTACCAGATAAAGTGGTACTGTGCCTGATATGGTATGGTAAAGTGGTGATGATATGGTACCAAGTGGCGCCTGCCTGATATGGTACTGTATTAAAGTGGTGCTGTGGTGATATGGTACTGTATCAAAGTGGTACTGTACTGATATGGTATTGTATTAAAGTGGTACTGTACTGATATGGTACTGTATTAAAGTGGTACTGTAGTGATATGGTACTGTATCAAGTGGTACTGTACTGATATGGTACCGTATAAAGTGGCGCTAAATATGGTACAAAAGTGGGCCTTAAAATGGTACTGTATGATATGGTACCGTATTAAAGTGGTAGCTGATATGGTACTGTATTAAAGTGGTGCTGTGGTGATATGGTACTTGTATCAAAGTGGTACTGTACTGATATTAAAGTGGTACTTGTATTAAAGTGGTACTGTACTGATATGGTACTGTATTAAAGTGGTAATTGCAGTGATATGGTACCAGTAAAGTGGCGCCATGCAATGGTACCGTGGTACTGTAGTGATATGGTACTGTATTAAAGTGGTACTGTAGTGATATGGTATTACTGAACCGCGATAAAGTGGTGCTGTAAAAGTGGTACCGTAGTGGTAGTGTATCAAATTGGTACTGTATATGGTACTGTATTAAAGTGGTACCGTAGTGATATGGTACTGTATTAAAGTGGCGCCTGGCGCTCTGATATGGTACCGTGATTAAAGTGGTGCTGATATGGTACTGATATGGTTATATGTTATTATTCAAAGTGGTACTGTACTGATATGGTACTGTATTAAAGTGGTGCCATGCCTGATATGGTACCGTATTAAAGTGGCGCTTGGTGATATGGCTGATATGGTACTGTACTGATTGGTAGTGGTAATTGTACTGATATGGTACTGTTGTTAAAGTGGTACTGTACTGATATGATATGGTACTGTATTGAAGTGGTACTGCAGTGATATGGTACTGTATCAAGTGGTACTGTAGTGATATGGTACTGTATTAAAGTGGTACTGTACTGATATGGTACTGCCTTTTGAGCTGATATGGTACTGTACTGATATTAAAGTGGTGCTGTACTGATATGGTACTGTATTAAAATTAATTGCATTGTGGTGATGATATGGTACCGTATTAAAGTGGCGCTGCGCTGATATGGTACTGTATTAAAGTGGTGCTGTGGTGATATGGTACTGTATCAAAGTGGTACTGTACTGATATGGTACTGTATTAAAGTGGTACTGTGATATGGTACTGTATTCAAGTGGTACTGTAGTGATATGGTACTGTATTAAAGTGGTACTGCGCTGATATGGTACTGTATTAAAAGCGGTACTGATATGGTACCGTATTAAAGTGGCGCTGCGCTGATATGGTACTGTATTAAAGTGGTACTGTGTTGATATGGTACTCTATTAAAGTGGTACTGTACTGATATGGTACTGTATTAAAGTGGTACTGTGCTGATATGGTACTGCTTTCAAGTGGTACTGTACTGATATGGTACTGTATTAAAGTGGCACTGTACAGATAGGGTACTGTATTAAAGTAGTACTGTGCTGATATGGTACTGTATTAAAGAGGTACTGAAGTGGTACTGTACCTGAGGCAACGCAAGAAGACTTCTCGGATGAACTTAGGTTTAGGTCTCTCAAGGTCCAGGTCTTTACATGTTGCCCAGTCATCCCAACTCCACCGGAACTGGAAGTTACTTAAGTGGTAGGAAAACCAACTTGCAAATCTGAATGAGAAGTCAAAACACAGTTCTATCTTTTTTGTTTTATTCAAAAGAAACAAAAAAAAATTGCAAAAGACAAACACAAACATATTTAATACTGTTCTACCATATTTTGAAGTCAGGATTATGGAATCCTCCCTTAATGACTATTTGTCACAGCCAACTGAAGATAATGGATACAATCAAAGAGATATGCTAGTTCCTTACCTGTCTATGCAGGCAGTATGCATCTCATCAATTCTTTCAAATAACATTTCTGTAGCCTGGGCAAGCTGGTACATAGATAAGGAACATTTACAAGTCATGAACTGAATATGAACATCCAAGAAGCACTGACGAGACATGAGAAACAAGTGCATGCCACTAATGTGGCCGGCACCACTAACACAAGGTGAGTCATTTTACCTGTACTTGGACTCTCTGAAAGGTAATGAACCTCATGAGAGCATTTACGTCCACACAGAAAACATTTACTACATTTTTCCAAAATGAACTACATGTTTCTTTAAGAATTAAGTCCACATCATAATAATCGAATGATATTGCAAATAAAAAAGCTGCCAAATATCTTCAAAATCAAATTAATTCAAATGCTATTTCTGATTTTGAAAACAAGTGGGATAAATGACTGATAACAGATAAATGACAAACAGCTTTCTGAGACCTTGACAAACTCTGCCATGTGTAGGAAGGATACAACTTGAGGCATGGAACCTGGCTGTAACTTGCACAACTCTATGAAGAGAGAGCCATACAATATCTCAATGAAGGGTGGGCGTGGCAGCTGGAACAGCTGACCAAACACGACCTGTCAGGACGGAGATGACATGCTGTAACTCATGACAGTCCAAGCAGATAGTGGCCTAACAACTATAAACCATGTAGAAACAGAGAGATCAACGACAGAATCTCTGGCATTATTATTTTGACTGCTACTGGTGAGAAGATGAAAATATTTTTCTTGCATCAAAGTTCACGGTTTTATATTAATTATATGCCTTTATGTTGCATAAATGTTCATATTGAGGTATGACAGTTGTTCCTGATTCAGGTTTGTGAACAGTTGTAAACTTGGAAATTTTAAAGTAAATTGTATATTTATATACTTATCCTATCTCACGACTTGCACCTCTCTCTCTTGCTTCGACTTTTAGTGAAACGACTGTAAACTTTTTCCCATAGGCCTCCTTGTCCATTCGCCTGTGCACTCCATGCTGCTCTCCTTAATTAGCTTCCTAGTTCCTAATAAAGCTTGCAGCATGCTCCACTAATTGCCCACGTGACTACCTTGAATGATCATTCTCATCTTGGAGCCAACGTTGTAATCCGAGTAGTGGGGAGGACGGGCGGGCATCCATCGCGTGAGATATACTTATCCTATCTCACGACTTGCACTTATCCAATGGTTGGACGGCGGGCCGCAGATTACCCTTCTTTCTGGACAGTGCGAACAGCTGGTCTTGGAGCTGTGTGGACTGATGACAACCGTAGATAGTGATGTACAAGGGAGGCCTGTTACATGCACGAAACTCCTATGCTTGTAGTGGGTTCTCCGTAACCCCTTGGCTTACTAAGCACAACGACTCCCAGGGAGATGGGTGCTCCCGAGCGATGTGGTGTTCGGCCGCAACCTTGTACAAGACAAGGGATGCAACTCGGCAAGTAAGCCTCGCCTCGCCACGATTTACAAGGTACCCCGTAATTAAAGTCTTGCGACTAGAATCAGGCCAGCCCCTGCTTCAAGAAGGCCCCGCAGACACCGACTGAGGCGGGTGAAAGAGAAACACAACTCGGCATCTACAAGGTTTAACGTTCAGTTCCGGGCAGCATCAAATTGACCCTCACTCCTTTGCCTAAAGTTTAGTCAAAGGAAGTGCCTGACAACTTTGGAGGCAGAACGCACTGAAATCCACTTGAATTCGGGAGTGTCACACTTCACTGACGTAATTGCTCCGTGGAGTAGAGGTCAGTAAGCGTGAATGTCCAACACCTCTGCATCATCATACCGATTGTGCCTCAAGTCCGTAGGGCCACGCTAGGTGGCCGTATTCCGATGCCTTGGTATGGAGGCCAAGTGAAGTAGTTCTTAAACCCATATAATGAGAACAAAAGGTTGAGATCAAGTTCAACTTTTATTCAGTATATACAAGGAAGTAGTAACGCGAATGCGGAACCGTCCCTCATCTGCGTTGTTGGGCTGATGTAAGCTGCTGAGCCAGTACAAGAGGACCGAACTGGTGTAGTCCCCGGACATCCGTAACAGACAGGTCTCGCAGGTAATATGAAGAGAAGACTGTATCAGAACGCCAGAAGCAACCTTCCATGGTAGCGGTCAAGGAGCAGTTGCTATGGAGGGCCATCGTTGAGGCTAGTGCATGAGTCTCATGAGGATTGGAAGCGGCTGGAGGAGGCAACCCTGCAAAGGTGTAGGCTCGCAGGATCGTGGCACGCATCCAGAAGGCCAATGTGGTTCGGGAAACCTCAGTTCTTGAAGCGGTCGACAAGGGTATGTAGAGGCGCTTTCGTAGCCGTCGATGATCCTTGGAGGCAGCACGGTAAACGTGTAGAGCCCTAACAGGCAGATTGTCAAATCTTCATTATCATCAGGCCCAAGAATGGTGGACAACGGGGGAATGGTAAACATCCGGTCCGGTTGCCCTGGCAGTTGGTTTTTCGCAATGAAGTCCCAGCGGAGACCCAGGAAAGCCTTGCCATGCTTCTTCCGCTCGAACCGCACCCGATTGACATCAAGCGCATGCAGTTTAGATATACGAGCAGCTAAAGCTACCAGGAAGAATGTCTTGAATGTCACTTGTTCAAGTCCTTGTCTTCTAAAGGTTCATAATCTGTAGAAATCATATGACAAAGGACGACGGACAGATCCCAGGCCGGAGGTCTGAACTTCCTGGACTGGTCAGAGAGTCTATAGGAGAGTAGTAGACTCTGCAACTCGGGGGAACAGTGGAAATCTTCGTGCCCGTGGTGGTAGCCAAAACCGAATTAATGGCGGCTAAGTAGGTAGCTAACGTAGTACCCTTGAGTTTCTTAGTAATGCGGAGATGCTGGAGAAACTCAGCAACAACCTGAGCCGAGGTGGAAGTTGGAGATGCAATTCCCCTAAGCTTTCAATAGTCTTCAAACTTCTTCCACTTGTTGTCGTACAAGGAACAGGTCGAAGTACGATGCGCTGAAGTGATAGCTGTGGCTACTCAGCGAGAGTAGCCCTTAGCTATGAGAGACCTCTGAAGATGCGCCAAACGTGTAGATTGAGGGTCTGAGGTAACCTGTGGCGCAGTCCCGAGTGAGGGTGAAGAAGTAGCTCGTCCCGGTTGGGAATCGGTACTGGGTTTGGCTCTGCCAGGCTTCTTAGGTTGATGAACCAACCTCTCGCTGGCCAGAAGGGTGCGACCAAAAGCAGTAGTATGTTGCTGGTGGCCAATAGTTTCTGTATTACTTTTGGTAGCAGAGCTGGTGGGGGGAACGCGTAGGCATTGAGACCCTCCCATGATATTGCCAACGCGTCGAGGTCCCAGGTCGAGGGGATATGTACCGATGATCTGGATGATGATAGTGTCGATCTAAGGTCCCCTGGTAGTGTATATGGGACAGGCAACGAAGAATTATCGATCACAACCACCTGCGAGTGATCTGACGCTATGGAAGGAGGTGATTGATGCGTACGTAATAGGTGCCGAACGTCCTCAGATAAGTAAGAACCTGATGAAGCGTCCATAAAATCCTCTTGAACCACAGACGTCGCTCTCTTGCGTGAAGGTACGATTTTCTGTCGCTGTAACTTGATACGCTTGGCGGGAGTGGGATCAGATTCTGTTGATTTCCTGTCTGTATCGGCGATATTCCGGGAGCAAACACGAAGGTAGGCCTTAAAATCCTCATCTTTTAGTGAATTACACTTGCCACATTGTTTGTTGCAGTTACATTGCCCAATACAGTCACTGCAAGATGAGTGAGGGTCGAGGGATGAATAATTCGTCTTGCACTGAGCACAAACTTTCCTTTCCTTGACTCATTATCAGTTTTCCCCATGATGTTAGGGTGAAATAATGTCCCTAATATACAGCACGTCCACACAGTCGTGCGACAAGAAAGAGAATGATCATTCAAGGTAGTCACGTGGGCAATTAGTGGAGCTTGCTGCAAGCTTTATTAGGAACTAGGAAGCTAATTAAGGACAGCAGCATGGAGTGCACGGGCGAATGGACAAGGAGGCCTATGGGAAAAAGTTTACAGTCGTTCCACTAAAAGTCGAAGCAAGAGAGAGAGGTGCAAGTCGTGAGATAGGATAAGTTTAAAAATATATTCTTTTCATGTTTGACCTTATTCTTTGAATCAGGTAAATGATTAATCTGTACCATAATATAGTAAACCATTGTTTCTGTACACACCTCCACTATCATGTAGTTCAGGGGGATCTTATTCTTGCTGGTGAAACTCAGCAATGTTGCTGCACTGCAAACAATGAACAACTGTTGGTTATTTCATCCTATAAGATAATTGTGTTTACAATCATAAAGTGAGTTCCGATTATTGCTGTTCTCGTCTTCCTCAGCCATATTATGATTTGTCTGCTCTATGCAATTGTATAATGGAAGTAATGTGACGTAGGACATGGCCATTTACTCCTGAAGCTGTGGCTACAGCTACTAACAAACCAACCATCCAAGTCAGGATGGACCTGTCTTTCCCATCACCATTGCCTCCTGGCACAACTGGAACATCACCCTGCGTAATTAACTATGCTGAAGCTAAGTGCACCAGTTAAGATGGTAAGTAAAAATGTACATGTATATGACAACAAAGTGTTAAAATGAAAAACGGCAGAATTTAAAGAAAAGAAACAACTAAAACCATAAGGTATAAGTGATTGACTGAACATGCTCTGTAACACATACTGCCTTGCCCTACTTATCAGTGGGGTCGGTGGGGTAGTCTAGTGGTTAAAGCGTTGGCTCGTCATGCCAAAGACCCGGTTCGAATCCCCACATGGGTACAACGTGTGTAAAGCCCATTTCTGGTGTCCCCCGCCATGATGTTGCTGGAATATTGCTAAAATCGGCGTAAAGCCAAACTCAGTCAGTCAGTCAGTACTTATCAGTGGAAGATGGCAGTATATTACCAGTCCTTCCTCTCGATGCAGTATGTGTGGATGATCTTGTGGAGATGCTCCTCAATCAGGTATCTCTCAATGGCATGACTCCCTGGCAATACACTCCCCTGAGAAACACATTAAAACAACGCTCAGACTTGAAAGGTTTAGGAATAACTCACCTATTCATGAAAATCAGTAACACTGATATTCAAATATATTTAGCACAAATACTGAAAACTACCATAAAAATTTCATAATCTGATGATTGTCAACAAAATTCACAAAACAAACGTATGACACAAGTTTTTGTAAATGTTCTAATTTTACTAATGTGACTATGATAACACTGAAACATGTTAGAAAACAATTTGTACAGAGTGATTATTTGTGAATTTATTTATTTATGGGCAATTGGCCATTTATCAATTCACATGTCTTGCTACCTATTAGGAGAAGGCTGGTCAGAGCCAAATATACCTTGGAGAGAATTAAAAGGTATAGTTGATATAAAGTCAATATTGCATATAAAGCAAAAAATGAAACACATGTTTAGTCCACTGTTAAATCCCATGTACTAAACATTGTTTCATTCAAAATAGCAATAAGTTCGGTCCATTAAGTTAAAGATTTCTGTACGGTCAAGATACAAAGGTCAAGCCAAGGTCAAACTTGAAACTGTCGCCAAAATCCGAACATACATATCCAGTCCTTCTAATAACATATGTAAGATCTTCAGTAACCCATGCTTGTTGTAAAAGGCGACTAACAGGATCGGGTGGTCAGGCTTGCTGACATGGTTTACACGTCATCGGTTCCCAATTGTATTGATCGATGCTCATGCTGTTGAACACTGGATTGTCAATTCCTGCAATACTTCTGACGTGATCACAGATGACAGTATGTGCCACACATACTTGTGACTTTAGATTCGCACACTATCACTTTATTAATGGAGAATCCCCTTTCAGCTGTGGCTTGCTCATGGGAAAGAACAAGAAACATGATAACTAGTTTCCCATACCTAGCACCAGACATGTAGGTCAGACAGAACATCCAATCCGTCATGGTCGTGATCAAAGTCTGTGAACAATACTATTGAGTCTGTCTATGGAATCTTGTCTAGAAATAGACTGAACTAATGAAGAACTTTCTTCCCTCGATTTTCTGAGATCCCCTTGGTTGTCAAAAGAAGCTTAAGCAGTCTTCTGATTTCTTACATGCAGGCTATCTCTTGTCATTCTTTTGGATTCAAGGAAGTATGAAGTAGGCACTAAATCACTTCAGAATCTTTCAGGAACTTTTCATATTCAAGTCAGAATTCTGAAGTCTAAAACCTATACTTTTCAAAGAGTGCCATGCGAATGCTACCACCCTGGTAATGTGAAGTAAACTCACCTCCGGTACATCTGTGTAGTCAAACAATCTGAAAGTGACTGTGGGTAGGGGATACTCTATCTCCTCGTTGTGAGAGGGGGGTATGATCTGGGGAAGGGTGTGCTGCAGGGCATCACATAGCACACTGTCGAATGCCAGGTAAGGACGCAGGATCTGCTTCTCAACCCACTTGTTGTTGCGGAGATTCTTGATCTGTGCCCACAGGCAGTCAAGGTACTGAAACACAGCAGCCAGTACAAAACAATCAACATACCTTGCAACACACTAAACTAATGTGTAGCTAATGGGTGAAGTAGGTACACAGGATAAGAGTGTGAAACAGTTGCTATATATTGCAAGTGTGTGAAACTGCTACACAGTGCTGGTGTGTAAAACAGCTACACAGTGGTAGTGTGTGAAACAGCTTCACAGTGGTAGTGTGTGAAACAGCTACACAGTGTTATTGTGTCAAACAGCTACACAGTGTTATCGTGTCAAACAGCTACACAGTGGTAGTGTGTGAAACGGCTACACAGTGGTAGTGTGTGAAACAGCTAAACAGTGGTAGTGTGTGAAACGACTACACAGTGGTAGTGTGTGAAACAGCTTCACAGTGCTGGTGTGTGAAACAGCTACACAGTGGTAGTGTGTGAAACAGCTACACAGTGCTGGTGTGTGAAACAGCTACACAGTGCTAGTGCGTGAAACAGCTTCACAGTGCTGGTGCGTGTAACAGCTTCACAGTGCTGGTGTGTGTAACAGCTTCACAGTGCTGGTGTGTGTAACAGCTTCACAGTGCTAGTGTGTGAAACAGCTACACAGTGCTGGTGCGTGAAACAGCTACACAGTGCTGGTGCGTGAAACAGCTTCACAGTGCTGGTGTGTGAAACAGCTACACAGTGCTGGTGTGTGAAACAGCTTCACAGTGCTGGTGTGTGAAACAGCTTCACAGTGCTAGTGTGTGTAACAGCTACACAGTGTTATTGTGTGAAACAGCTGACTTACCTCTTCCTGTGGGTGAGGGTCATCAGTAGCCCATACTCTCAGCGCTGGCACATGGATGTGCTGCCGTTTGCTGGAAGAAACTCAAAGTCCATGATCAAGACTCGACACTCAGTCATCGGGAATGCAGAGGATGAATCAACACAATACCACCTTTGGGACGTTGGATGCATATAGAAAATGACTACATTTTAGTCTTCAAAGTATGAAAAAGGGACATTCAAAACACAGGCTTGGTATGCTTTTAAAACATTTTAAAACAGGCCTTGCCCTTAATCACAGAAAACAGAGAGGTCCTCCAATCATGCCAATGCCTGTACCTGATGTAGTTGTCCACTGTGGCCAGCAGCTTACTGAGCTCAGTCTCCTTCTTCTCATACAGTTCCTGTCCGACCTGCAACACAACATAGCAGCTAGTGAACACAACCCCAGCAATGTGGCTACTGAACACTACCCCTACATGACTATTAAACACTACTCCTACAACATGGCTACTCACCACTACCGCAGCAACATGGCTACTGAACACTACCCCTACGTGACTATTGAACACTACCCCAGCAACATGGCTTCTCAACACTACCCCTCACGTGACTATTGCCCACTACCCCAGCAATGTGGCTACTGAACACTACCCCTATGTGACTATTGAACACTACCCCAGCAACGTGGCTACTGAACACTACCCCTACGTGACTATTGAACACAACCCCGGCAATGTGGCTACTGAACACTACCCCTACGTGACTATTGAACACTACCCCAGCAATGTGGCTACTGAACACTACCCCTACGTGACTAGTGAACACTACCCCAGCAATGTGGCTACTGAACACTACCCCTACGTGACTAGTGAACACAACCCCAGCAATGTGGCTACTGAACACTACCCCTACGTGACTATTGAACACAACCCCAGCAATGTGGCTACTGAACACTACCCCTACGTGACTAGTGAACACTACCCCAGCAATGTGGCTACTCAACACTACCCCTACGTGACTATTGAACACAACCCCAGCAATGTGGCTACTCAACACTACCCCTACGTGACTATTGCCCACTACCCCTATAACATGGCTACTCAACACTACCCCTACGTGACTATTGAACACAACCCCAGCAATGTGGCTACTCAACACTACCCCCACGTGACATTGCCCACTACCCCTATAACATGGCTACTGAACACTACCCCTCACGCGACTATTGAACACCCCAGCAATGTGGCTACTCAACACTACCCCTCGTGACTGTTGAACACTACCCCAGCAATGTGGCTTCTCAGCACTACCCCTACGTGACTATTGAACACTAACCCAGCAATGTGGCTACTGAACACTACCCCTCGCGGACTATTGAACACTACTCCTACAACATGGCTACTCACCACTACCCCAGCAACATGGCTACTCAACACTACCGCAGCAACATGGCTGCTGAACACTACCCCTCGTGACTATTGAACACTACCCCTACAACATGGCTACTCACCACTACCCCAGCAACGCGTGGCTACTCACCACTACCTAAACAGCGTGGCTACTCACCACTACCCCAGCACCGTGGCTACTCACCACTACCCCTACAACATGGCTACTCACCACTACCCCAGCAACATGGCTACTCACCACTACCCCAGCAACATGGCTACTCACCACTACCCCAGCAACATGACTACTCAACACTACCCCAGCAACATGGCTACTCAACACTACCCCAGCAACATGACTACTCACCACTACCCCAGCAACGTGGCTACTCAACACTACCCCAGCAACATGGTTACTCAACACTACCCCAGCAACATGGTTACTCAACACTACCCCAGCAACGTGGCTACTCAACACTACCCCAGCAACATGACTACTCACCACTACCCCAGCAACATGGCTACTCAACACTACCCCAGCAACATGACTACTCACCACTACCCCAGCAATGTGGCTACTCAACACTACCCCAGCAACGTGGCTACTCAACACTACCCCTACATGACTATTGAACACTACCCCTACAACATGGCTACTCACCACTACCCCAGTAACATGGCTACTCACCACTACCCCAGTAACATGGCTACTCAACACTACCGAACTCTGCCCCTACAATGTGGATCCTGTACACTGCCCCTACAACATGACAGCTACTGAACACTGGGACTCCCTCAATTTGTAACATTAAAAATCATGGATTCATGGTAAAGACAAGGTATAGTTGACATTCATATTCAATTTCAAACACTGTATAAACGATTGATTCATTCAGCATAAAATGGGTTTTGAATATTTGACACAAAGACTTGGAAAACTTACCCATGGCAAGGCTGTCAGAACACAGTACACATACCAGTCAGATCGAACCTGAAAGTCACCAGGGCATAATGAGTGTGTACGTAACAAGTATGAATCTAGAACCAGGAAAAGTGCACACAATCAACAGTCAGTTATTCAGTGTATACATATTTTCATTACAATGGTTACTGAAATCTCACTTATGAAAAAATGTCATTTTTCAAGTAAAATTGATATTTTTATACTTATCCTGACTTATGATCTTTTGCTTATCTCCCTTTCCTTTTCAAATGGTAGTGGAACACTTGAATCCCTTGAAGTTCCCGAAGCGGACATAAATATACACTCACCCACGAGTTACCTCCCTTTTGCCTTTTTCCCCGTGAAACAGTCTTGTGACCAGCCTTACTTGTCACTCTCTCCTGATTTTCTGCCCATGCACTTGGATCTGCTGTGAAATCCAAAGTGTCTTCAGCAGGGAGGTGAGGAGGGCTTCTCGTCATGAGTCAGGATAAGTATAAAAATATCAATTTTACTTGAAAATTACATATTTTTTCTTATCCTGACTCATGATCTTTAGCTTATAGAATCCGACGGATTGGTGGTGGGTCAAGCCACTTCGTGGATTCATCAGCTGTCCTTAGATGCGTCCTGTATCCCCCCCATGGGAACTGCGAAACAACATTTCCCCGATCCTATTCTTCTCGGGGGGACCACTTTCTTGTCTTACTTCAGTCTCAGACAAGTTGAATCATGTTGATTTATGTGGCTACAGATAAACTAGTATCTTCTTATTACTAAATATCTTATAACAACCAATAGATTATGATAAGATCTTTATCATAAATGAGTTGCGACCCCTTCACGTATAGGTAAGATCTTTACCCGTACAGGATCTTTAATCACTCATGCTAGCCTGTTCTAGACTGTGTGCATTGACTTTCAAACTAATACTTTTCCTTAGTAAAAGTTATCAACAAGTCAACGTGATAAAGGGTGAGATTTTCCAACTCAGCGCCTTTGAGGAACCGTTAGTTGCTGTGCTACAATGAGAGGCCCAAATTGGTGAATGCCTGGGACGTCTTCAGTGGCTATGTCTCGGAGGTAGTGGTTGGCAAACACTGTGTCCGATTTCCAAAAACAGCCCTCCATAAATTGCTGGTATAGAGCAATTTCCGTGCAGAGCCAGTGTTGACGCCAGTGCTCTGACTTCGTGTTGGTTGGAAGCTCTAGGAGGTTCTAGTCCTGCTGCTTTATAGGCTCTCAATATGACGGCTCTCATCCAGAATGATATTGTCGTTCTTGAGACTTCTGCTGATGTCTCTGTTGATAATGGGATGAACAGGCGCTTGAATTTTCGTCTAATTGTCTCAGTCTTTTGAAGATATATCTTCAGGGCTCTGACCGGACACAAGGATAGGTCTTCTATATCCTCTGGGACGAGGATTGTTGATAATGCTGGTACGTGGAACTGTCTATCTGGCTGACCAGGTAGTTGGTTCTTGGCAATGAAGTCCCATCTAAGTCCTAGATGATCTGCAGCATGTTGCCCCCCGTGTCGAATCTGGTTCTACCAAAGTCCAGCGCATGTATCTCTGATATTCGAGCTGCCATGGCTAGCGCAAGCAGGAACAGAGTCTTCTGTGTTAGCAACTCGAAGGTATTCTGGTCTAGAGGTTCGTAGGCATCACTCGTAAGATGACGTAGAATTACATTCAGATCCCAGGCCGGAGCTCTGAACTTCTTTTGCTGGTCCTCCAGTTTAAAAGATCTCAGCAGAGCAAGTAATTCTGGTACTTTAGTCAACTTGATGCCTGTTTTCATGGTAATCACTGTAGGTGATGTAGATAATGTCGAACCTTTCAGATGTCTGGTCTGTCTAAGATGACACAGGTATTCCGCCACTTGAGGATGAGTAGCTTTCATCGCAGTGAAGCCTTTCCGCCTTGCATAAGTCTCAAACTTCAGCCACTTGTCATCATACAGGTTATGAGTAGATCTGCGTAACGCTAGCGTTACTGCCTTGGCTGCCCTGGCGGAGTATCCTCTTTTCTTCAAACATGTTTTGATACGGTCCACACGTGTAGCTGGAACGCTGTCGGTTTCCCAGGGACTTGCTTGGTGTGCGGATGTATGAGTAGGTTCGGCCATTGTTGGACTTCCGAGATCTTCTATTAGGTCTAGGAACCATACTCTCGCTGGCCAGTATGGCGCGACCAAAGTCAGTTGTAGCGCCTGTGTCTGTTTGATCTTCAACAGTACTTCCGGTAGTAATATCGGGGGTGGAAACGCGTAAGCATTTAGTCCTTCCCAAGATATGCTCAGTGCATCTGTTGCCCAGGCTTGAGGATCTGGAACCGTTGTTTGTTGAACCTCGTGGCAAACAGCTCTATGCAAGAGGATCCTATTTCCCTTATGATGAGCGGAACGCTTCTGGATGGAGCATCCATTCCGTAGGTGACGGGTGCAGTGGTCGGGACAGAGCGTCTGCAAGTACGTTCTTGGCTCCGGGTATGTGACACGCCTTTATCCAGATGTTTGCTTCCTCCATGATGTGGAACAACTGGAATGTGAGCTGTAGCAGACTTGGAGACCTTGTGGATCCTTGCCGATTTATGGAGAATGCCACTGTAGAGTTGTCCGTGTGGACCATCAGTATTTTGTTGTTCAACGAGCTCAACCATAGTTTTAAGGTGTTGATGATGGCTTTCATCTTCAGCAGATTGATGTGAAGATGCTGCTCTATTTTGGACCACGTTCCTGATGCAACTTGATTGTTGAGTCGTGCGTAGCTTCCTTAGCTGCATCGTCTATTTGTCCTCCAGGTCGAAGTTCTGCGTTGGTTGCAGCTGCTGCGGTGTAGATGAAGCGTTCGAAAATGCTGATGAGTTCTGCGCCTCAACTTCACTCCATTGAGAAGTAGGTGGTAGTTCGTCAAACAGCTCAGCTGGCCTGCTGTGACCATTGCAGGGACGATCTAGTAGTTGTAGAAGTCGGTTGAGTCGCTGATCTCGTAGTTACTTCGGGTAGAAGTAACGAGGGGTCATCAAAAACGTCTACTTCATGTGGAGGTAATATCTCTTCGTTGAAGGCTTCTGCTGCGTTGACTTACTAACACGCGTAGATTTACCCTCCGATCTGGTAACAGATGCTTTCTTCTGCGATGTAGAAGAAGATGACGTCTTTTTCTTAACTTACGTCGGAGTCAACTGCGTTGTAGCCATTTCTTCTTGGCCCCAGTATTATGAACTTCAGCAGTAGCAAGCAGACTGCTCCTGTTTAATCAGCGTGACTTGAGATGGCTTCCTCACCCGATCCATGGCACGTCTATAGATATAAGACAAATATTGATTAAATTGAAGATTTGATAAATCAACACAATAAGTACAGCACAAGCTGGAAGAACATGGTTTTGTGCACGAAGGGCACTGGGGGTAAGGATCAGCCACGGATAACCTGTGCCTGCAAACATTGCAAGATTTCATGAAATGTAAACAATTTTTTTACAAATAATACATAGTAGTTATTGCCAAATCCATATACAGCATAATTTTGAAGAATAGGACCTAAATAAAAAGGATATAAAGCCTTATAAGGGACTCCAGTGCTCGCCCAACCATCCGCTTGGGCGAAAAGGGAGAGAGTGACAAGTAAGGCTGGTCAGATGACTGTTTGTGCGGGAAAAGGGCAAAACGGAGGTAACTCGTGGGTGAGTATATTTTTACGTCCGCTTCGGGAACTTCAAGGGATTCAAGTGTTCCACAACCATTCGAAAAGGAAAGGGAGATAAGCAAAAGATCATGAGTCAGGATAAGAAAAAATCATGCATTTTAATACTGCATATCTCTTCAGATAGCTAGCATTGTTGATGTGTGTCATGCTATCAGAAATGTGTATATTGATGCTCAAGATGACAATCATTGAATTATTTGACCAAGACAGATTATTGTCATAAGCTTTTGTCATATAGCTGGAATATTGCTGAGAGAACAAACAAAATCAATTTGTCATATAGCTGGAATATTGCTGAGAGAACAATAAACAAAGTCAATCAATGGTATGTGGTACATTTAGGTGTTCACGGCCCTACCTGTGGAATGTTGTCCTCAAGTGTCACTTCGATAAAGTTGTCAAACATCTGCAGCAGTGACCCTGACACCAGCACATGACAGTTGACTAAGTCAGACAGGAAACACACCTGGGCAAACAGACACATGACAGTTGACTAAGTCAGACAGGAAACACACCTGGGCAAACAGACACATGACAGTTGACTAAGTCAGACAGGAAAAACACATGGGCAAACAGACACATGACAGTTGACTAAGTCAGACAGGAAACACACCTGGGCAAACAGACACATGACAGTTGACTAAGTCAGACAGGAAACACACCTGGGCAAACAGACACATGACAGTTGACTAAGTCAGACAGGAAACACACCTGGGCAAACAGACACATGACAGTTGACTAAGTCAGACAGGAAACACACCTGGGCAAACAGACACATGACAGTTGACACAGTCAGACAGGAAACACATGTGGGAGCACAAACAGACACATGACAGTTGACTAAATCAGACAGGAAACACAATGGGCAAACAGACACATGACAGTTGACTAAGTCAGACAGGAAACACACATGCGGGCAAACAGACATGACAGTTGACTAAGTCAGACAGGAAACACACATGGGCAAACAGACACATGACAGTTGACTAAGTCAGACAGGAAACACACCTGCTAAAACAGACACATGGACAGTCAGACAGGAAACTGTAGGCGGACATGACAGTGGGCAAATCAGAAACACATGCAAACAGACAGTTGACTAAATCAGACAGGAAACACCGGACGTGGGCAAACAGGCACATGACAGTTGACTAAGTCAGACAGGAAACACACCTGCGCAAACAGACACATAACAGTTGACACAGTCAGACAGGAAACACATGTGGGCGGACAAATGACAGTTGACTAAATCAGACAGGAAACACACATGTGGGCAAACAGACATGACAGTTGACTAAATCAGACAGGAAACACACGTGGGCAAACAGACACATGACAGTTGACTAAGTCAGACAGGAAACACACGTGGGCAAACAGACACATGACAGTTGACTAAATCAGACAGGAAACATGCCTGGGCAAACAGACACATGACAGTTGACTAAGTCAGACAGGAAACACACCTGGGCAAACAGACACATGACAGTTGACTAAGTCAGACAGGAAACACACATGGGCAAACAGACACATGCCTGGGCAAACAGACACATGACAGTTGACTAAGTCAGACAGGAAACACACCTGGGCAAACAGACACATGGACAGTTGACTAAGTCAGACAGGAAACACACCTGGGCAAACAGACACATGACAGTTGACTAAGTCAGACAGGAAACACACCTGGGCAAACAGACACATGACAGTTGACTAAGTCAGACAGGAAACACACCTGGGCAAACAGACACATGACAGTTGACTAAGTCAGACAGGAAACATGCCTGGGCAAACAGACACATTGACATATAACTAAGTCGGTCAGACAGGAAAACAGACACATGACAGTTGACTAAGTCAGACAAACAAAACAGATACATGACAGTTGACTAAGTCAGACAGGAAACATGCCTGGGCAAACAGATGACAGTTGACAGTCAGACAGACATAAACAAGCCATGTGGGCAAACAAACACATTGACAGTTGACTAAGTCAGACAGGAAGCCTGGGCAAACAGACACATGACAGTTGACACAGACAAACAGACACATGACACATGACAGTTGACTAAGTCAGACAGGAAACACACCTGGGCAAACAGACATGAGTGGATGAACCAGTGTTACAATAGTCCAATATCAGGTATATATCACACCTTGCCCTACACATCTTCACTGGGACTAGCAAACAAACAACAATCATTTGTCAAACAGTTGTTGTGTCCTTCAGAAAACATGAATCTTTGTGAAACATGAATTAACAAATCTGATGAGCATCAACAATAAATTACTGTCACATTGTCATGGTAGGAAAAGTATGTTTGGGTTGAAATTGAAACCTACTTACAATCATGCGTGCACTTTCAAACTCAGCTGTCTTAAGAGACTCTTTCAAGTTGCGCACTAACATTTCTATGAACTGAAATATAAAAGAAGAGTTAATGTCAACTCAACCTTGTTACAGAGTACCACAAAACTTACAGTGGTTTACAGTGTAGTAAAAGTAAGTATGGGTCATAGTTTCCATCTTGGGTTCAGAGGTGTTTGTTCCAACTAATCGGGATCTGTAGCTACAATACTTCTCATTACTGTTAAGACACGAATACCTCAAAATGAGTATCTTTAGTCCTAAGTATCAACCAACTTTCATTAAATGAAAAACTGTGTTAAATTTCTTTTTAAATGGAAAATAGTTGTTAAAACTTTTCAAACAGAACTTGGATATCTCACAATATTGTTAAAAAAATCAATAATGGATCCATTCCTACAAGGAGACTCACCTAAGGAACATAGGAACATACCTCCCTACGTCAATCTCAAATTTCTTGATTCTCAATGTATTTATTGAATTCTTATCATTAAGAACTATAAACTATCATGACATTACAAGAACGATTGAATCTGGTTGTTCTTCTCTATAATACTAACCTCTCCTCCACAGTTGTAATTTTTTGCGTTTAACAAACCAATCAATGTTGTGTAGACAGATAGTTTCTCCGGCATTCCCACAACACTGAAACACACAAGATACATTTGTACTGGTTGGTGTATGCAGAGTATGATGGGTGTTTTACCACTCCTTGAAACTCCTTGAAACTAATCATATTCAAACAGTCAGTTTGATGCCATTAGGCCTATTAAAAAAAAGCTTGTGGTTCCGATTTCCCGACCGACCCTAAATATTCCCGCTGAGCCTAACAAATTTACTCACCACATAATAAATTAAATTTATTTTCTGACACATGAGTAATGTAAAAATATTTTGCACCAAAAAAAACCAAACCCTACCTACCTACCCTAGTTCTGAAATGTAGGAAATCGGAACCACAACATTTATTTTTTGGGCCTTATGTGGAAGGAAAGCCGTAAGTGGTGCACTCATCAAACAGGTCAAACATGAACAAGTTTGGGAAAACTCACAAGAATGGAATGGGAACTGTCTGTACAAGGACATTATTCAGGATGAGTCCAGTATTTGATTGGTTGGTTGGTTTGGCTTAACACTGCACTCAGCAATATTCCTGCTATATGGCGGCAGGCTGTAAATAATCGAGTCTGGACCAGACAATCCAGTGAACAACATCATGAACATCGTTCTACTCGATTGGGATACAATGACATGTGTCAACCAAGTCAGCAAGCCTGACCACCAGATCCCGTTAGTTGCCTCTTACCATGCTTACTACAAGCATGGGTACAATGTGTGAAGCCCATTTCTGGTGTCCCCCGCCGTGATATTGCTGGAATACTGCTAAAAGCGGAGTAAAACCAAAACTCAGTCAGTCAGTACTACAAGCATGGGTCACTGAAGACGAATTATAACCCAGATGTTCATGGGTTCCGGTATTTGAATCATAAAATTCACAATCAATATGCATCAAGTAAATGTTTCAAGGCTATATGGTTAATTTTCCATAATATTAATGACTCATATGAAAGGCATGAGAATCACTGACTTCCAGTAGATACTTTGAAGCACAAAGCAGTTGAGAACAGATGACTAACACTGGCAATTTCCCTACCATTCACAGAGGATTCTCAGTATCTTTTGTTTGTAGTTGGGCAAATCTGCTTCCAGCACACTGGCTAGTCCCTCCAAGTTGCTCTCCAGAGATGATGTACTCTGTAATGTTTACAAAATTATCTCTAAAATGTTGTTTAATCCAAAGCTGATTTGCCTTTAAAAGGTATCTTGTAATTTATCTTAAACTAATGAGCAGGAGTTAATGGTAAGGCACTCTACTGATTTACCATCAGCAAACTATCAATCAAACCATCAGTAAAAATCCAATATTATGTAAAATGACCTAATGTGGCTCTACACAGGGCTCCAGATAAGTAAAAGGCGTATCAGTAATTATGTGTTTTCGTTTCATATATGCACCACAACATTGCTACTCTTGTGTAAACAGGTCAATAAACAATAAAACAATACTTTTTCAGATAAATGCGTCTGTAAATGATTCTAAGACCATACACCATTGCTGTGGTGCGTATCTGCTACGTTTTCGAATTTTTTTGCTACCGTATCATGCATATTTTTTATCCGTACATACGCCGATACGGCCTTTATCTGGAGCCCTGTCTACATATCGAGGGCTGAGGAATACAATCGACTGCGAAGAGTGAGCTGTCAGTACTTATGATTAACACCATAACATGGCAGCATGTAAAGATATAGTATCTATGTTGCTGCTCACAAGACCATACCCGGTGTACTGGTGTCTTTGCCTCAGAATTGTAGAGAAAGATACTATTAATAGTGAATCAGTTCCATTCAGTTAATACGCCATATATGTTCAGCAAAACATTACCATGGTTACCAAATAGCCTCTTATCAAAGTCTGCACAAGACAACAAATACCTTTTCTCCAACTCTTGTGATAAGAGATTCCAGACGGTCCTCAATGTCCACAACATCTGACTGACGTCTCCTTTTCCGTGACGGACCTGACAAGACAATCAAAGTTGAAAGGCTTCTTGCTATTCCACAATATTTGTATTCAACTTAAATTTACATGTTAATGTGGAAAAATATCAGAATGGACAATCTGCGTACTCACTGGATACATATTACTAATACTTAGGATAGGCACATTATAAAATGCATAAATGATCTATTTTTCGAATTGTAAATAATTCAAGGCAATGCTTTCCAATAAAACTGACAAACATAAAACTATGTTAACTGTCCAATTATATGTTCAGGGACAACAAATATTTCTGAATTGCTAAATATCACAAAAGCAAAACATGTTGAAAATGTGGATAATTTACACAATGCATTCAACCAATATTGAATTCCTTATCTCAGTAATGGTTTTCAGTTTCTTTGATTGCCATTATCATTCCACCTGTATTAATCATATATCAACAGGATTCGCATAACAGATGTTGTTCATATATTTACAATTAAGCATTTTCTGGCACAAAATACCCTAAATTGTACATGTTACACTATTGATAAAAAGCAGCTTCTGATATGACTAAGCATTCAAGTTGTCATTGCCATTTATTATGCTGTACATCGAATACTGTTCATTTATATCAATAGTTGTCATACTTTTATTTAAATTGCCAATGAAATGAACAACTATATCTAATTTAATGCTGAATTATTCTAACCCATACAAATAATAACACACACATCTTTCTACAATTTTTACCGACAGAGAGACTACACAGTTTATTCAGAAAAAAGGCCATATTCCATTAATACAGGCAATGTTTGGCTCCATGAATGTAGAATTTTGTATCTTTAAGATTTCATCTTTCAGTCTAGACTTATGTCACACATTGCAATATTTAAAACATCAACAAATATCCCAACACGAGCTGAATTCGATGTTCTGGTGATTTCGACGATTGCATTGCTCACACTATATCGGATGAGTACGTGTGCGATCGGAGTGCACAAAGAGTTTCACTGGTAGGGCGGGTGCCCAGTCACTGTCGTGAAAAGTTTTATTGACAATGGAAATCGTAAAGTAAAGTTATATAAAAAGCAAACAAACATCAATATTATTTACCCGAGATAGTTAATACCACTTCAGATGCAAAATCAGTTGCCTTTATAACAAAACATAGCAAGCAAAAATTCAGTAAGATCAGTCGTCGCTGGTGACAGGCAATATATAAATAGGAAGCCACGTGATCACAACACTCCCTTGCAGTGCGGAGCAAAAAGTATGGCTCATCGTCGAAAACCCATACAAAATACCCGGATGTTACGAGCGGCCACTGTTTTGCCGATGCGATGTCATCAACGCTATTTTTGTAGGAAACATATCATATTTTTGTAGGAAACACTTCATATTTTTGTGTGAAATAGATGAATATATCCTTTATCACTTGAGGTTAGTAAAATAAAAACTTTAAATGATATTACAGATAAAAACTACGTTTTTGTCTTACATCGTCGAAAACCCCTGACACCGGGATATGTCTGACAGGTAACCAGTAGGTTGCAGAGTAAACATTGGAATTGCAGCAATAAACAAGTAAATCATTTGTTCATACTGACTCGTCAGAATAGCAATTTACTAATTGTGTATTACTGGTGCGCTGCATGTCTACCAACAGGATACATTATTCCTGACATTACACACAGTAGCCTATGAAATTATGAAAATATAACAATAGTTAGAAAAGAAACAAAGGTCGCTGTTCACGGACACACAATTGAAACTTGCAAACGATAAACGTTTTACAAAATGACCAGCTTCTTACTAAACAGGCGAATGAGAGGCAAATGTCCCTTGAATGAGGTGTGCCCTTTTGAATCTACATTTGTAGCATTTATCTCAGTCAACTACAATCTGCAGAACACGAGATTGGATGGTCTGAAAAGGCAATATTTCATTACTTTTCTTTTAGGAACTAAATACAATAAAGCTATATCATATGGCTTGCATTATCAACGCACCATCATCTTCGTCATCGCTGTAGGATGCTCTTCGTCGTCGAGACATTATTACGTCTTATTTATCAAGCTTGAAACCCGGCGTGAGAAGAGAAAGCCCGCCTTGTTACGGAAACGGAAGTCACGAATCCTCACACGCACACAATGATTTGCTGATATGTCATTGGCTAAAATATATATTTCGTTAAACCATAGCGATAAGAAGATGTTCAAACGGGGTTCTGTACTCACTCGATCATCCAGATAAATTAACTTTTTGAGAGTCATTTTACAAGTTGTAAAATGAAGGAAAACCAAGTTCTATGGAGAGTCAACTTCTTTATTGCAATGAATGCCACGTTTCGGTGTAGATACTAACACCCTCATGAAGCATCACTCCATAAAACTTGGTTTTCGTTCAGATAAATATCATTGGGGGGGATTCAATGGGTGGGGGAGAGAGCGAGAGAGAGAATGTGTGTGTGTTGGTGTTAAGGGGGAACCACCAAATCTCTCCTCCCCCTTCCCCCGAAATAACTAAAAAACACATTGAAGTTTATGTTTTACTTTGGCGGTTTGATCCCCACCCCACCCCCTTTGGAAATTCCTGGATACGTCTATGTAACATAGTTTTATTTGTTACATGTTATGTCCACTATACATGTGTTCCAGGATGGCAGTTAAGCCTGATGGTTAGAGCGTCCACCCGTCCAAAAAAGTTCACTTCTCCACATTAAGCACAATATAAGTCATCAATTATGTTTGTAGACTTCTAGTCAGCCTTTAACATCATTCAGCCTCATCTTTTGATAAGGAAACTGATTGATTTAGATATGTCCCTCTCTAGTTAATTGGATAGCCTCATTATTACTATCTAACTGATCCCAATATGTCAAACTGAAAAGTACTCGTTCTCAGACTGTATCTATTAATACCGGTGCTCCACAGGATGTGTATTGTCTCCAATACTTTTCACTTTGTATACTAATAATTGTGTAAGTATCTTGGAACTATAATTGACAATAACTATAATTTCTCTAAAAATAACGATTACGTGTCAGTCTCAGCCTTCATTTCCCCAGGAAGCTCCCCAAAAAGTTGAACCTATGTGAAAAGATCGGAATTTCCTGGGGAAATGAAGGTGAGACTGACACGGAATTGTTTTTTTGAGAGAAATTATATATATTGTCAATTATACTTTTCTATAAAACGTGTGTATAACCCATCCTCCTATTCACTCAGTAATAAAAACCGACTAAAAAACTTTATAAAACAAAGAGAGAAAATTACTATCGTATCTTTAAGAGAACAGATGAACTTCATGGGGGAAAGGCTCTAAACTTAGCTTCGAAATTATGACTGATCCCTCTCATGTTTTATAATGATAACAATAATAAGAGTACTTTTATAGCGCCTGAATTTTATGAACTTTTATTCTCTGGTCGTCGGTATAATGTACCGACGTGCAAATCCAAGCGTTAGGAAATGTCTTTTGTACCATTATCAATATAAATCTTTAATGTTCAGTTTGTCCACAAACATCTGTGTGTCTTCTGACTTGATGCACTTGCTATGGCAAAATGTGTGGTTATTTGCATTTCCAACAAGTTCAACAGTTCGATTGAAGAACAAGTTAACAGAGATGAAAGTGTGAGTTTGATGTGGATCCTGACTGGCTATTAAACAACACCAAACAACCCTGGACTGTCTTGACATATGATTACAATTGGTCATCTTTCATGACTATTATGTCAAACACGATTGCTTGATGTGTTTTCATTTTGGCAACCCAGTGGTTGATGGCATGAATGATGGAATCACCTGTCAGGGTGTGACTAAACACATTTATCCAGGTCACAGATCCAGCTTAGAAGAGGCCTTCAGCAACCCATGCTTGTCCTGAGAGGTGGGTAATGGGATCAGATGGTCAGGCTCACTGATTTGACCGATTCATGTCATTGTATCACAATTGTGTAGATCAGCACTCATGTCATTGATAACTGGATTGTCTGGTCCAGACTTGATTACTTACAGACAGCTGCCACATGGCTGGACAATTGCTGAGTATGGTGTTAAAGAACAAACAAACTAACAAAACACCTTCCAACTTCACAAGCAGTGCCAGAACTGGAATCTCTTTCACAGCATCAGCAATAGTGTTGCATGGGGAAGATTTCCTTCAGTCTTTTTACTTTTAACAGTTTAAATTGAATTCTCCTATTGTTATCATGGTTCAAATTAGCATATGCCCTGACCAATTATATGCCAAACATCAGTGTGAGCCGGTTAATGAGAATTACATTAGTATTCAATTAAACATTAAATATTATTCATAAAAAGATTCTAAAAGTTCGGTATTGTCGGTTTTCTTTTCCATGTTTCTTTTCTGGAAATAAATAAAGGAACACTTGTACTTTCATGTGTTCCCCATATTCGTTTCTATGAGTATATTTATGGTATTCAATAATTATCACCATTTTCAACTCATTGATTGTATGTTTTATATAAACATTTCTTTCTGAGCACACTTCAAGGTATTAGAATACAGAGATCAACTTTGCAGTAATACAAAAAGGAAGGTCTGTGCTGTAATTGGGAAAACATTAACTTCAGCATTTTAGATCAAATGCATATACCATGGATTATGTTCCTACAGCCCAATCTGTTCACATCCCACCGTAAGGTACTTTTTCATACATACGGATTGTCCCTCGTAAGTTGATTGAATTTTTCTTTTAAATTCTCAGATAAGACCAACTGCAATCATCAACAATGGCCTTCTGTGCAGGTCTCTCAGAATCTCGTATTACAAAATTCATTCTGGAACAAGCTTCCAAGTTGTCCTCATAAACTAACTGAATTTTAAGGGCAATTTTCTTGCAACCTGTCAACATAATTGGGTACCCTTATCTTTGAAGGAACTGGGACTTGGTTTCATCTTTCATCATTTCTATGAAACCCTGTGCTTGCTTTTTAAAACAAATTTCCAGGCCGTTGCATATGATCATAATGTTATGTGCATGTTTACAATGTTGTGAATACATTTTGTTAACTCTAAGCAGCCATTGGAGGCCTGAGTGGGAATGATGTGAAAACATGCCTCTAACATGAAACTGATCATCCAATGATGCAGCTGCATATCATATGAATTATCAAATGTAATTGTTTGGTCATTTGAGAGTAAACAGTCAGCTTATCAGGATCAATGCATAACAGTTTAATCTCTAATACCCAGACAACCACAGGTTGAGTACCTGTTTATGTTCGTAATCCCCCTATATCTTTCACCACCTGCAGTAAGGATAAGTTAGTTTCCCCAATCTCAAAACATGCCCTGTCACTTTTATTCCCAGAAAAATACACTTCATAATTGTTTTCTTGTTCAAATCAGACAAAACAAGCATCTTTAACACTAATACCTCCTTGAAATACAGATGCTTATATAACATTCTGTTTGCATCCAAAATAGTAATTTCATCCCAAAGATAACAGGCAATGCTTTCAGTTGCGTCTAAAAAATGTTGATAGGTTAAGTCGTTGAGAAAACCTGGAGGAACACTGTTCTCACGCAAACCTTTCATCAGGCATACTTAAGTGTAATACCTCACAATGCAAAAGAAAATGAAGGATTGGTGCTGAACTTTGTCCTCGGTGCATACAGCCACAAACTGGTAACAAAAACAAATTATCATCAAGTGAATTTATTGCAGAGAACATATCAATCCAATATTTATTAGCACATCACAATAAGTTACTGTTCATAGCACAGGCTTAGTTTCCACCTCTCAGACGGAGCACCAAGTGAAGAGTGGATTCCTTCTGAATGTTGTAGTCTGAAAGTGTGCGCCCATCTTCAAGCTGCTTGCCAGCAAAGATCAATCTCTGCTGGTCTGGGGGAATACCTTCCTTGTCTTGGATCTTGGCCTTCACATTCTCAATAGTGTCAGATGGCTCGACCTCGAGAGTGATGGTCTTGCCAGTGAGGGTTTTCACAAAGATCTGCATACCTCCTCTCAGACGGAGCACCAAGTGAAGAGTGGATTCCTTCTGAATGTTGTAGTCTGAAAGTGTGCGCCCATCTTCAAGCTGCTTGCCAGCAAAGATCAATCTCTGCTGGTCTGGGGGAATACCTTCCTTGTCTTGGATCTTGGCCTTCACATTCTCAATAGTGTCAGATGGCTCGACCTCAAGAGTGATGGTCTTGCCAGTGAGGGTTTTCACAAAGATCTGCATACCTCCTCTCAGACGGAGCACCAAGTGAAGAGTGGATTCCTTCTGAATGTTGTAGTCTGAAAGTGTGCTTCATCTTCAAGCTGCTTGCCAGCAAAGATCAATCTCTGCTGGTCTGGGGAATACCTTCCTTGTCTTGGATCTTGGCCTTCACATTTTCAATAGTGTCAGATGGCTCGACCCTCAGAGTGATGGTCTTGCCAGTGAGGGTTTTCACAAAGATCTGCATACCTCCTCTCAGACGGAGCACCAAGTGAAGAGTGGATTCCTTCTGAATGTTGTAGTCTGAAAGTGTGCCCATCTTCAAGCTGCTTGCCGGCAAAGATCAATCTCTGCTGGTCTGGGGGAATACCTTCCTTGTCTTGGATCTTGGCCTTCACATTTTCAATAGTGTCAGATGGCTCGACCTCGAGAGTGATGGTCTTGCCAGTGAGGGTTTTCACAAAGATCTGCATACCTCCTCTCAGACGGAGCACCAAGTGAAGAGTGGATTCCTTCTGAATGTTGTAGTCTGAAAGTGTGCTCATCTTCAAGCTGCTTGCCAGCAAAGATCAATCTCTGCTGGTCTGGGGGAATACCTTCCTTGTCTTGGATCTTGGCCTTCACATTCTCAATAGTGTCAGATGGCTCGACCTCAAGAGTGATGGTCTTGCCAGTGAGGGTTTTCACAAAGATCTGCATACCTCCTCTCAGACGGAGCACCAAGTGAAGAGTGGATTCCTTCTGAATGTTGTAGTCTGAAAGTGTCGCCCATCTTCAAGCTGCTTGCCAGCAAAGATCAATCTCTGCTGGTCTGGGGGAATACCTTCCTTGTCTTGGATCTTGGCCTTCACATTTTCAATAGTGTCAGATGGCTCGACCTCAAGAGTGATGGTCTTGCCAGTGAGGGTTTTCACAAAGATCTGCATACCTCCTCTCAGACGGAGCACCAAGTGAAGAGTGGATTCCTTCTGAATGTTGTAGTCTGAAAGTGTGCGCCCATCTTCAAGCTGCTTGCCAGCAAAGATCAATCTCTGCTGGTCTGGGGGAATACCTTCCTTGTCTTGGATCTTGGCCTTCACATTCTCAATAGTGTCAGATGGCTCGACCTCAAGAGTGATGGTCTTGCCAGTGAGGGTTTTCACAAAGATCTGCATACCTCCTCTCAGACGGAGCACCAAGTGAAGAGTGGATTCCTTCTGAATGTTGTAGTCTGAAAGTGTGCGCCCATCTTCAAGCTGCTTGCCGGCAAAGATCAATCTCTGCTGGTCTGGGGGAATACCTTCCTTGTCTTGGATCTTGGCCTTCACATTTTCAATAGTGTCAGATGGCTCGACCTCAAGAGTGATGGTCTTGCCAGTGAGGGTTTTCACAAAGATCTGCATACCTCCTCTCAGGCGGAGCACCAAGTGAAGAGTGGATTCCTTCTGAATGTTGTAGTCTGAAAGTGTCCTTACATCTTCAAGCTGCTTGCCGGCAAAGATCAATCTCTGCTGGTCTGGGGGAATACCTTCCTTGTCTTGGATCTTGGCCTTCACATTTTCAATAGTGTCAGATGGCTCGACCTCGAGAGTGATGGTCTTGCCAGTGAGGGTTTTCACAAAGATCTGCATACCTCCTCTCAGACGGAGCACCAAGTGAAGAGTGGATTCCTTCTGAATGTTGTAGTCTGAAAGTGTGCGCCCATCTTCAAGCTGCTTGCCGGCAAAGATCAATCTCTGCTGGTCTGGGGGAATACCTTCCTTGTCTTGGATCTTGGCCTTCACATTCTCAATAGTGTCAGATGGCTCGACCTCGAGAGTGATGGTCTTGCCAGTGAGGGTTTTCACAAAGATCTGCATCTTCTGAAAAGAAAAAACAACATGAATATGCTGAACAAATTAATTAAGATCTATCATAGTGAAGTTCCAACATCATCTGGTAGGAGGGTAATGAAGACAAGATGTAAACATTACTGGTTAATTGAATCCTTTCCCAAGACTACATAAACTACGATTGACAGACCCTAATGTTGGCCTACACCTGTCTCAGTTCCCGAGTAACAATAATCCATCATGGCGGACTACCTCCCGGATATATTCCAGGCACGTATATACGTCATTGTTCCAGATCATGTAATAAGACATCCTAGTAGTAGACATAAATATGGTCATCGCAACAGCAGCGCCCGGGAAGGATGGTCTAGTTTGAGATACATATTCGTGTTGGTTTTCCCTTATCATTCTTGATTAAATGTAAACACCACGATGGTCCCAGATTTGTTAATTCATTTCCATTCGTTGATCAGAGGTACTAATCGAACTCACGATCGCCTTAATCATCTCATCTACGATAAAGTCAACTAAAGTCTTACATCAATGCTTTTTAAACACGTTCAAATTACTTACGTGGTGGTAACGTTGACTCTTCCTCGGTGTGGAACAGCTGTGTTAATGACGCTCTTGCAATGGCGGGTTTTATTTATAGTCGCGAGATTGTTCAAGTCACATGACCATGAGTGCGCTCTATGATTGGGCAACGTGGAAAGTTCGACGGTGTTCTGTGTATCAACAGCGCGTCTGAGCATGCTCAAGCTATACCGTGTATAATGTAAGAATATTATTATGCTCGTGTCACATTATACCTTAGCCCCATAGCGGTATGTGCGTTTTAATGGATTAGAGAAGCCATTCGACAGCCATATTTGTATCCATAAAACATGGTTCCGTAGCATAATAAATATACGTAGCACCCTGAGACGCCAGCGGAATGTTTGTCAATGGCCAAACCATGCAAACCTTTTCCCACATTAAACCTGTTGACACACCGTGAATTCAAGATCCCGTTCTGTTGATATAAGACTATAGAACCATGATTATTGTCATGTGTTACTTTATTACCATCAATGCTTACATGTCTGTAACACGTAATAGTGTACACTTTATGAAGAAATAGCTACACCCCGTGTACATACATCGCTTTTGTGCGAGTATCATTTGAGTGGTAAATACGGTTTGCTCAGATTCCTATTTCGACCACAGCAGTTGAGAGTATCACGTGATCAAAGCTCACGGGGCACGCATTTAATATTTCATGCCGAGAGGCAAGTGTGTTACTTGATCAAGGTTGACGCGTAATCGCTGAATATTTCATGCAGAGAAGCAATTATGTAGACGTATATATATACTGCATTCAATGTTGACGGGGTTCTTAGCATGGTAGATAATGATGTGAATTATATAATTTATTGAAAGTCACCATTATGACAAGTGATCTTATGAATAAACCAGAGACCATATACCGATATGGTCTCTGATTTAACTGAACTCATCCATGTATTTGTGTGACACGTGTAAAAAGCTGCGTGTAGAAGAACGATGTTCACTCACGTAGTACGGTACGATGTCAAACAATGAAAGTATATTTCTTAGATGTGTCATACCAATTGAAACAATGTGTCGTTTAAAATGCGGTGTTGTTGTATGGGATCAACGAATGGATGGTTGATTGATAAAAAGGATTAGCTAAATAAATGAAGTCGCTTCCATTTTAAGAATGGCATCATGGCATTTATTTCGACTTACATAAGAAGTATTCATTCGTGCCAAGCTTCAAACGACGGGGATATTTAATTAATTATGTGTCAAAAGGGGCTAATTTATATATTATAGCCCCCTTCCGGGCATCATTAACCAAATAACCGTCATACAAAATCCCGGTGTGTCGAGTTCAAGAATTCGTTATGCAGACTTAGAATGTGACTGATTTAAATTTACAAATTTCAAACTGTAAGATTTGAATAAACTCTGTACGTGACGGTTAGTATATATATAAATCTAGGTCTTTATGCGCGGCCGAAACAGGTTGAACTCTGTTTTGGCATCGTGCCAACAAGTCACCTGACAAGCTCTTTTTCCTGTCGGTCGGACAAAGAAAGGTGTGTTCGCGAACGTGAGTCGAGAGCTGACGTAATCACCTAGATGTAGTCAAAACAGCATCGCAGTGACACACATAACGAAGTCGTTATGAAACATTGTACCCACCAGCTTTTACATTTTCCTTTCGATGATGTTAGGATCGATTCATAATGTGTGTGCGTTTGTAGTTTTAAGTTCAGAGCCTGTATGCCTGTCCTTAAGAAGCAGTTTAAAACCCTCCGCGATATATAGTTAGGCGCAAAAATCCGTATCGTTATGAATACGCAATGCCATTATGATAGCAGTATATCATAGCAGGAGACTCTATAAGAGTAGAGTATCCCTGATCATCGCTAGAAACTCTGCCACCAAGCAGGACACAACGACGCAGTGTGTGGAGTTTGCTTTATCACCATTACACAACATTACAACACAACCTCGGCATAAATCCTCAACCTGGCATGCTACAGCTGATCAGAGCTGAGCTTGGGGCGCCGACAATAGTCCACAGTTTACAGCAGATGTCCAGCCTTTGCCTGATTGAACAAGATGGCAGCTTGTGTTGTTGTGTAATAAGGAATTATCAACTGTTAGTGTTGATTATGCAGTTCATAATTACATACGTGACTGTGACCATGTATACTGTCATTAAGCCACATCAACATGTATACTGTCATTAAGCCACATCACCATGTGCACTATCATTAAGCCACATCACCATGTGCACTGTCATTAAGCCACATCACTATGTACACTGCCATTAAGCCACATCACCGTGTACACTATCATTAAGGCACATCACCATGTACACTGTCATTAATCCACATCACCATGTACACTATCATTAAGCCACATCACCATGTATACTGTCATTAAGCCACATCACCATGTACACTGTCATTAAGCCACATCACCATGTACACTGTCATTAAGCCACATCACCATGTATACTGTCATTAAGCCACATCACCATGTACACTGTCATTAAGCCACATCACCATGTACACTGTCATTAAGCCACATCACCATGTACACTGTCATTAAGCCATCACCATGTACACCACCATGTACACATTAAGCCACATCACCATGTACACTGTCATTAAGCCACATCACCATGTACACTGTCATTAAGCCACATCACCATGTATACTGTCATTAAGCCACATCACCATGTACACTGTCAGCAACATCACCATGTACACTGTCATTAAGCCACATCACCATGTACACTGTCATTAAGCCACATCACCATGTACACTGTCATTAAGCCACATCACCATGTACACTGTCATTAAGCCACATCACCATGTATACTGTCATTAAGCCACATCACCATGTATACTGTCATTAAGCCACATCACCATGTATACTGTCATTAAGCCACATCACCATGTACACTGTCATTAAGCCACATCACCATGTACACTGTCATTAAGCCACATCACCATATACACTGTCATTAAGCCACATCACCATATACACTGTCATTAAGCCACATCACCATGTATACTGTCATTAAGCAACATCACCATGTATACTGTCATTAAGCCACATCACCATGTATACTGTCATTAAGCAACATCACCATGTATACTGTCATTAAGCCACATCACCATGTATGCTGTCGTTAATCACATGTACATCACCATGTACACTGTCATTAAGCAACATCACCATGTATACTGTCATTAAGCAACATCACCATGTATACTGTCATTAAGCAACATCACCATGTATACCGTCATTAAGCAACATCACCATGTATACTGTCACCATTAAGTCATTAAGCAACATCACCATGTACACTGTCATTAAGCAACATCACCATGTATACTGTCATTAAGCAACATCACCATGTATACTGTCATTAAGCAACATCACCATGTATACTGTCATTAAGCAACATCACCATGTATACTGTCATTAAGCAACATCACCATGTATACTGTCATTAAGCAACATCACCATGTATACTGTCATTAAGCCACATCACCATGTATACTGTCATTAAGCCACATCACCATGTATACTGTCATTATTACAACATCACCATGTATACTGTCATTAAGCAACATCACCATGTATACTGTCATTAAGCCACATCACCATGTACACTGTCATTAAGCAACATCACCATGTATACTGTCATTAAGCAACATCACCATGTATACTGTCATTAAGCAACATCACCATGTATACTGTCATTAAGCAACATCACCATGTATACTGTCATTAAGCAACATCACCATGTATACTGTCATTAAGCAACATCACCATGTATACTGTCATTAAGCAACATCACCATGTATACTGTCATTAAGCCACATCACCATGTACACTGTCATTAAGCAACATCACCATGTATACTGTCATTAAGCAACATCACCATGTATACTGTCATTAAGCCACATCACCATATACACTGTCATTAAGCAACATCACCATGTATACTGTCATTAAGCCACATCACCATGTATACTGTCATTAAGCCACATCACCATGTACACTGTCATTAAGCAACATCACCATGTATACTGTCATTAAGCCACATCACCATGTACACTGTCATTAAGCCACATCACCATGTACACTGTCATTAAGCAACATCACCATGTATACTGTCATTAAGCCACATCACCATGTACACTGTCATTAAGCCACATCACCATGTATACTGTCATTAAGCCACATCACCATGCATACTGTCATTAAGCAACATCACCATGTATACTGTCATTAAGCCACATCACCATGTGCACTGTCATTAAGCCACATCACCATGTACACTGTCATTAAGCCACATCACCATGTATACTGTCATTAAGCCACATCACCATGTACACTGTCATTAAGCAACATCACCATGTATACTGTCATTAAGCCACATCACCATGTATACTGTCATTAAGCCACATCACCATGTACACTGTCATTAAGCAACATCACCATGTATACTGTCATTAAGCCACATCACCATGTACACTGTCATTAAGCCACATCACCATGTATACTGTCATTAAGCCACATCACCATGTACACTGTCATTAAGCAACATCACCATGTATACTGTCATTAAGCCACATCACCATGTATACTGTCATTAAGCCACATCACCATGTACACTGTCATTAAGCCACATCACCATGTACACTCGTCATTAAGCAACATCACCATGTATACTGTCATTAAGCCACATCACCATGTACACTGTCATTAAGCAACATCACCATATACACTGTCATTAAGCCACATCACCATGTATACTGTCATTAAGCAACATCACCATGTATACTGTCATTAAGCAACATCACCATGTATACTGTCATTAAGCCACATCACCATGTACACTCACCATGTCATTAAGCCACATCACCATGTATTACTGTCACCATTAAGCACATCACCATGTATACTGTCATTAAGCCACATCACCATGTATACTGTCATTAAGCCACATCACCATGTACACTGTCATTAAGCCACATCACCATGTATACTACCGTCATTAAGCCATTATCACCATGTACACTGTCATTAAGCATTACATCACCATGTATACTGTCATTAAGCAACATCACCATGTATACTGTCATTAAGCCACATCACCATGTATACTGTCATTAAGCATTCACATCACCATGTATACTGTCATTAAGCCACATCACCATGTATACTGTCATTAAACCACATCACCATGTATACTGTCATTAAGCCACATCACCATGTACACTGTCATTAAGCCACATCACCATGTATACTGTCGCCACATTAAGCCACATCACCATGTACACTGTCATTAAGCCACATCACCATGTATACTGTCATTAAGCCACATCACCATTAAGCCACATCATTAAGCACATCACCATGTATACTGTCATTAAGCCACATCACCATGTATACTGTCATTAATCCACATCACCATATACACTGTCATTAAGCCACATCACCATGTACACTGTCATTAAGCCACATCACCATATACACTGTCATTAAGCCACATCACCATGTATACCACACACACCATGCATACTGTCATTAAGCAACATCACCATGTATACTGTCATTAAGCAACATCACCATGTATACTGTCATTAAGCAACATCACCATGTATACTGTCATTAAGCAACATCACCATGTATACTGTCATTAACTGTCATTAAGCACATCACCATGTATCACCATACTGTCATTAAGCAACATCACCATGTATACTGTCATTAAGCAACATCACCATGTATACTGTCATTAAGCAACATCACCATGTATACTGTCATTAAGCAACATCACCATGTACACTGTCATTAAGCAACATCACCATGTATACTGTCATTAAGCAACATCACCATGTATACTGTCATTAAGCAACATCACCATGTACACCATGTACACTGTCATTAAGCAACATCACCATGTATACTGTCATTAAGCAACATCACCATGTATACTGTCATTAAGCCACATCACCATGTACACTGTCATTAAGCAACATCACCATGTATACTGTCATTAAGCAACATCACCATGTATACTGTCATTAAGCCACATCACCATATACACTGTCATTAAGCCACATCACCATGTATACTGTCATTAAGCCACATCACCATGTATACTGTCATTAAGCAACATCACCATGTATACTGTCATTAAGCTACATCACCATATACACTGTCATTAAGCCACATCACCATATACACTGTCATTAAGCAACATCACCATGTATACTGTCATTAAGCCACATCACCATGTATACTGTCATTAAGCCACATCACCATGTATACACTGTCATTAAGCAACATCACCATGTATACTGTCATTAAACACATCACCATGTATGTCATTACCACATCACCATCATTAAGCACATCACCATGTATGCTGTCATTAAGCCACATCACCATATATACTGTCATTAAGCAACATCACCATGTCATTACAACATATGTATACTGTCATTAAGCACACATCACCATGTATACTGTCATTAAAGCAACATCACCATGTACACTGTCATTAAGCCACATCACCATGTATGCTGTCATTAAGCCACATCACCATGTGTATGGGTGCTGTCATTAAAAGCAACATCACCATGTATACTGTCATTAAGCCCACATCACCATGTATGCTGTCATTAAGCAACATCACCATGTATACTGTCATTAAGCAACATCACCATATACACACTGTCATTAAGCCACATCACCATGTACACTGTCATTAAGCCACATCACCATATGCATACTGTCATTAAGCAAATCACCATGTATGCTGTCATTAAGCAACATCACCATGTATACTGTCATTAAGCCACATCACCATGTACACTGTCATTAAGCCACATCACCATATGTATACTGTCATTAAAGCGCATCACCATGTACACTGTCATTATGCATCACCATGTATACTGTCATTAAGCAACATCACCATGTATACTGTCATTAAGCCACATCACCATGTACACTGTCATTAAGCAAATAATCATGTATGCTGGTCGTTAAGTACATCACCATGTATACTGTCATTAAGCACCACATCACCATGTATACTGTCATTAAGCAACATCACCATGTATGCTGTCATTAAAGCAACATCACCATGTACACTGTCATTAAGCCACATCACCATATATACACTGTCATTAAGCCACATCACCATATACTGTCATTAAGCCACATTACCATGCATACTGTCATTAAGCCACATCACCATGTATACTGTCATTAAGCCACATCACCATATACACTGTCATTAAGCCACATCACCATGCATACTGTCATTAAAGCCACATCACCATGTATACTGTCATTAAGCCACATCACCATGTATACTGTCATTAAGCAACATCACCATGTATACTGTCATATAACATCACCATGTATACTGTCATTAAGCAACATCACCATATGCATTGTCGTTAAGCACCGCGACGTTCACCATGCGTCATTAAGATTCACCATGTATACCGTTGTTGTCAGAGCAATCGTCATACATGGACTGTCATAGGGAGCTGCATCACCATGTATACTGTCATTAAGCCACATCACCATACAACTGTCGTGAAAACATCACCAACACACTGTCGTTAAATACGTGATTGCGCTACTGTCGGTAAATACTTCACCGTTATATACTGTACGTTAAAGCCACATCACCATGTACACTGTCATTAAACAACTTAATCACCATATACACTGTCATTAAGCCACATCACCATATACACTGTCATTAAGCAACATCACCATGTATACTGTCATTAAGCCATATCACCATGTATACTGTCATTAAGCCACATCACCATGTACACTTTCATTAAGCCACATCACCATCTATACTGTCATTAAGTCACATTACAGGATGGTCGGTTTAACGGGTTAGTCCCAATAACAAGGACAACCTTGGTCTAGGATGCCATTGGAGAACACCACTTTCATCTACTTGTGGAGGTTTCTGAAAGCTGTACGTCATTGAAGCTCACGTGTTGTGCCACGTGTTTATTGCAAAATGCAGAGTCAGCTGTTCTGAACTGTCACTTGTACTGGTACACTGAATGAATCACGAGTTGTTGTGATAACCACATGTCACGTGAGAAATCACAGCGAAAGTCCAAGGCTGTCGTTGTGCAATATGTGATGATGAACAAACATCAGCACAGTCACATATTATGTGTGACAGATTGATATATACTGTGAAACAGTTCAATCTAACGAGAAAATGTTTCTGTCAGTAGCTCTGCCACTATTCTGGGCGGCCAGCTATCAGTGTGGATGGCTACTCGCTGTTGTCCCCGTCGTGGTGCGTATACGACCTACACACGACAGGGCTCGACACACTGTCTTACCATGTACATTAAGTAGGGAAGGATATATCATTGGAAGAAATAAACATGTCACTAGATACTTAGGACTTTACAAGCTTATCAACTTCTTATAACTATTATCACAAGCATACACCCGTGTTATAATGTTGATATTTACAAGCATACACCCGTGTTATAATGTCATATTTGGAAGCTAGACACCCGAATGTTATCAAGCATACACCCGTGTTATAATGTTGATGCTGAAAACAAACACCCGTTTACACACGCACGCGCACGCACGCACGCACACACACACCAACTAGATGCGTGTTATAATGTTGATATTTACAAGCATACACCCGTGTTATAATGTTGATATTTACAAACATAAACCCGTGTTATAATGTTGATATTTACAAACATAAACCCGTGTTATAATGTTGATATTTACAAACAAAAACACTAGTTATTATTATGATCACAAGCATAAACACCTGTTATAATTGTGATATTTGAAAACATATACCCTCTGTATAATTATGCCATTTACAAACATATACCCGTGTTCTAATTGTGATATTTACACGCCTAAGGGCTGGTTATAACTGTGATATTTACACGTGTAAACACATGTTATTACTGATATTTAAAGTCATAAATTTTGGCTGAGCTGATATTTGCATCCATAAAGACTTGTTATAACTACTGTCGCCATGTTGGAGACGATTCACTTAAGTTAATTCTGTCATTTTGATATTGCAGTTTGGGTTCAGATTGAATATTTAAAGAACAATGTACTTATTACGCTACATTCAAATGAGAATAAGAAGGCAAACCATCCAAATTGGAATAGTTATAGAGTGTTGAAATGTTGTCGCCAAACTTTGGATACATACGTTGTGTTTTTCTGGATGACAGTGTAGCAGCGTACCTTTCTGGCTTAAGTGAAGTACAGTATCAATTATTTATACTCAAAACATTTACCAATTTAATTACGACAGGTTTTAACTATAAGTATAGTTCAGTATTGGAAAAAATACTTTTCAACACCACAAACAAGATGCGTAGAAATCAAGCAATACATACGTTATCATGCCAATAATTACTTCAATTTCTATAACACTTCACGCAAAACATTATACCAACAACACACATTTCTAGCATTGTAAAACAGTTCATATCACGATCAGTAGTGTGTATAGATTTGCAAAATGAAAATGAAAACCATTGAAAATATATACATACGTAACCGTTACATACGTTACTAGAAAGTACGGAATTAAGTGTTCGAAACAATATGATTAGGTTTTGGCTATACCTACTTCATGTGGCGACAGTCATCGAACAGCAGACACATTTTGAGAGAGAAACCACATCAGTTTTATGAGGTAATGTTGTTTAAAATTCAGGTGATACCATGCATAATTAAAGACGTCATGTTAAACATGTTACAAAGTGTAATTCTTTCAAATTGTCATTGTGTGTTTTAACTACCATCATAACAAACAGGAAAGCGATGCTAAGGGCATCATTTGGTGGTCCAGTTTTCGATCAAGGCATGCTAAAGTAACTGATACATACGTTATCAACGGTAACGTAGGTAACAACATTTGTTGAAGGTTTCAAACGTAAATGTCATATCATTTGAAGCCAGAAACTTTGGTTTTTTTATTAAAAACATTCAGACTTAAACTGGCAATCAGTGCTATTTAATGTCCTTTAATTTTCACATAATGAGCTATGTGTTGGGAAAGAGATGGTCACCTCTCTGAATGATATGAATATTGATATGAATATTTGATTGTTTAATGGAATGGAAGGATTGATGCACAAATGGGAGGTACTTTATTAGTAGCTTATCAGACAGAGTTTATATATTTGTAATAACATTTGGATTAGTCCTGGGTCTTTGTTATGTGAAAGAGCATAATTATAGGGTAACGTATGTATCGAAATATATTATACATACGTTACTCATTTGTTTTTGGACTTATTTCAAGTGGGAAAACGTAGAGCAGAAAATCAGACAGAATATCGGTAAATTCGGAAAGCAAAAGGACCTGCCTTCCTTGAGAAAGAACGATCGAGGATACAGTCTTGTTATGTTCCTTTTGTGGAAAACAAATTTATGATGATTAATATTGATCACCCTGATATTGTCTTTATGTAGTACTAACAACTGTAAAGGAAGAAACGATAGAATCTTGTAATCCTGAAGAAAATGATACTGATGTGTTTTAATCGATGTTTTAGGTAAGAAAAAGTATTATTCTTCATAATAAAAATCTTATTTGAAACAATTGAAAGTTGGGCTACATACGTTACTGTTCGTACTGCAAAAAGTGACTGGTAATTTTCATGAGTTTTATGTTGTTGCAACTGGCTATCGATCAAATATTTTGCTACTCATTTTTTAGTCTACTACGCCCTCAGATTGTCGGCTAATCTAGTTATCAGGTTTGATTTTAGAATGTTTTTGCAATTTGTTGGTATTTTTTAAAAAACAATCTGAGTAATAATGATTTACAATGTGTATGTCAAAGTACTTCTAAAGTCTTTGAGCAGACATGTGTGTCGCCAAACTCATGCGGAATATTTGATAGGTTACTCAAATAATTTATCACATTGTCACTTAATTCTCTAGTCAGAAAAACTAGTCACGTACGTATCAGGTGATAATATTTTATAATTCAAGGTGCCACATTTAGATAACAGCTGTATGGTTATTTGTAAAATGGTGTGGCTGAAAAAGTGATATGTAATAGACCATATACCAAACTGTCTAAATAAAATGTTTTTGCATAGATTTTGTGTAGTTGATTTTTGACTTACGACGCTTACCCATTTGCACCTCATTAGTGAGAACGGGCGTTCAGCTGACCTGTGTAAGCCTGTTAGACTATGTGATTGACGTCACACTTCAGTTGACCTGTGTAAGCCTGTGAGTACTGTCACACTTCGGTTGACCTGTGTAAGCCTGTGAGTACTGTCACACTTCGGTTGACCTGTGTAAGCCTGTGAGTACTGTCACACTTCCGCTGACCTGTGTAAGCCTGTTAGACTATGTGATTGACGTCACACTTCAGTTGACCTGTGTAAGCCTGTGAGTACTGTCACACTTCAGTTGACCTGTGTAAGCCTGTGAGTACTGTCACACTTCAGTTGACCTGTGTAAGCCTGTGAGTACTGTCACACTTCGGTTGACCTGTGTAAGCCTGTGAGTACTGTCACACTTCGGTTGACCTGTGTAAGCCTGTGAGTACTGTCACACTTCGGTTGACCTGTGTAAGCCTGTGACTACTGTCACACTTCCGTGTGTAAGCCTGTGAGTACTGTCACTCTTCGGTTGACCTGTGTAAGCCTGTGAGTACTGTCACACTTCGGTTGACCTGTGTAAGCCTGTGACTACTGTCACACTTCCGCTGACCTGTGTAAGCCTGTTAGACTATGTGATTGACGTCACACTTCAGTTGACCTGTGTAAGCCTGTGAGTTATGTCACACTTCGGTTGACCCGCAATCCACCCCCGTTTAATTAACTGTTAGTATATGTGTATTCTGGCATTCACATGGGAATTTAAAAATCGATTGTTGATGTGAATACTTTAGAATCTCAACAAGTGCAACTCTGATGATAAGTTTTCGCGTCTGTTTCATGTTCTACCCGTTGTATTTCTGTGAACGTTCTAGTCGTTTAGCTTGCATTCAATATGGCCTGTGGCGAAGGGCTTGCGAGAATTCATCTGTTTCGTCTGAATGTGAGAATATTTATTTGCACCATTCTTCCATCCTAAAAACGCCTTCATTGTTAAAGTAAATGTAATCATCTGAGAAAGTGTGTGTTAACATTGTATGTTTTACTGCCACCGACATTGGTATTAAGTAAACCTTCGTGAATCAGATAGCCAACACCTTTTAGCGTATTGGCGTGTAATGGTAAACACACACATTGCATGTAACGATGCTCCATTCCTTGGGAATTCCTTGTGTATCTAAACTCTGCTTGAGACTTTAGGCTGAACAAAATCTTTGACACGTGTGCTGCAACCACTATATGGAGACTGTAAGCTACTTTATGTCAACCATGGTTCTTTTACGAGTGCTTCATTTTTAAGATGTTGACGTTATATTTTAGGGTTCTCCTCGTTAATCATCTGAAAGTATTTGTGCAAGTCAAATACATGGATTTGACCCAAGCTTCAATTTCAGTTGTGTTGGGTGTACATGACCCTAATAACATTTTAGTACCTACCTGACAACAAAAGGCGTGCATTAGAAATGGCTATTTATTGAGGGAAACTGTCAATCCACCTTCAAAAGTGAGGAATATAATTCTAGCCAAGTATACGCACAGAATTAATTATTGCAATTCAAGACGTGAGTACAGGATTATTTTTTTTTAAATCCCTGATTTTATCAGTTGCAAAATGAATGAAGACTGGAATTGACACTTGATGCAACGTCGATAGCCGGAGACTATAGGATGATAGTTACAAAATAATCAGAATCCTGATGAATCGGAATCGGAGGCTGCTAAGGGAGGGAACTCTTACGGCAGACTGTGGTGCTTTGGCCGATACCTTCCCTCTCCGAATTCCGATTAGAACTTTAGGTGATTATATCTGTCTGTGCTGAAATAGTTGTGTGTTCCGAATCCGAAGCAGTGTTAATTAACTAGCTGATGGAAGCGACCTACAATGACTGTGGATACTATTTCAAATCATTGATTGGGGTTTAACGCTGCACTTAGCAATATTTCAGCTATAATTTCCATTACCTAGAATAGATATAACTAGTTATAGTAGCAGTAGCACGAAACCTCTTTTGGCAACGACCCCCGTGACTTAAATTATATGAATAAATTGTGCCTGCATATATACATTATTTAACAATATGCAATAAGATATGCACAAAATACAACCAGACAAAGCAAAATTATATCCATGAGTTGATGTGGCCAGAAATGAAATGAACAAGATATTTACTCGACTTCGATGCAGTTTGAAAGTTTTTGGTCAAGTCTAGTTTTCAAGTAGTCTACTGTCGTTTGCCCGGTAGTTTAGTAACTTACACAGAACTGGCTTCCTGCCAAGTACATCTCGACCTGGCTATTGAGAGTACTTCAGCAGCAGACGATCAGAGAGGGAATTTTCAATATGGCTGTCCAAAGGTTAAAAATCAGATCTGTGTTCTGTGAATTTTCCCCCAGAATCTATAGGCGTGTTTTTCACAGATAATGTTATCGTTATCGAAAGTATTATACACACGTCTGTCATTTACATTTTCACACCGCCATATATCAAAATTCCATATACTCCACTCCTGGCGAGGTCCTCTATCTTTTTAATTTTAATGTGTAAAAATTGTACATATATGTCACCTGTGCATATATATGTCACACCATAAACACCTTTCACTCACACTACCCCCACCCCTTAATATTGTTATAGTGACTAATTCAGGTCAGCCATCGTCCACATATTTAAAAAGTAAAAAACTATGTAGTCAAGACATGTGAGACTTTATTGTAATTATTTATATGACGCTAATCTGTATTCTATGTAATCCTTATCACTTCCGCATTGTACATTGACAATTAATTACTGTATATGACATTTACAACCCTTATTGGTCATTGCCCTTGGCCGTGTCTGCCATCACATCAACTGGTCAAGGAAGTGCTATTGTTTTTCTAATTGTCCATTGTCGAGTCGTCGCCTGTCCATTGTTGTCAAAAAATTGTATATATACTTAGTATGCTCACATCTATACGGTGAAGGAGTACGAGTGTGGTATTCCGACTCTCTGTGTAGGGACGACGACGAGCAGGATAATGCCGCTCGTAGGAAACGCCCTGGGGTTGAGCAGGTACTCCACTCACCTCTTTGAGCTCAACGTATTCTTTCGTCTTGTCAACGTATTGTACGTACACTTCATCTTAATTATGAGCAAATTCCCCAGTCAACGCATATATCCACGCGTTGACAATATATAAACCGAGATGCAAAAGTGAGCATACCAAGCTTTTTAAGGAACTAAAAATTGAAATAACTGTTGTTATAGTCGATATTGTATAAACTATAATTTTGTTTAACAATACGATCGGCAATGTTCCAGCTTTACCAGGACAGACTGTAACTTAACGGAAAGCGCATGTCCAGTGTGCGCCCAACAATGTTATACGTATCTTAAAGACAACTCTCCCTTACATACCTCGTCCCCTAATTTTGTCATGTTTTAGACTTACATTGACAGCTTAATGTTTTCAAGGTCTAAAAAACTGTCAGTTGTAGCTGACACAAAACGTTTACTAGGAAGGCAAGTACTACTCCCTCACAACAGTCTCTGGTGACTGATGTACCAGCCCCTCCAAGCCAAACAAAAACAAAGCTGTGACATTGACAAAGCTGTGACTGCGAGCTTTCCACACCCGTAAACCCTGGCGTGCAGGAATATCAACAATTAGGCTCCGAGGGAAGTATATTTAGAACCACACGGGGTAGAACTTGACCTTTTGGCAACAAAGTCAGAACCAGAACTTGAATGTTTGAACGAAATCTAGGAGAGGTTGAACTATACCTTCCTTGTTTAGAACCTGTGAATTCCTGCCTGAAAACCCTGTCTGCCTAAAATTAACCCTGTGAGTTGGTGAACAATCGTTTGCCAAAGCAGCAGCCTGGTGCAACGGATCATCTTTCTGCTCGACTACATACGTCCAATGTCTCAGTCACACTAGTCACAATCTTCAAGCAACACAAACTGCCTGGAAATGTCAAAATCACCAAATTCTTATTTTGAAGTACACTATTTATTAAACAAAGACATCCAAAATCCAAAGTCGTATTTAATCATATTCCATCATATTTCACTTGACACATGAAATATTCTCTATATGTTCCTTCTTCAGAGAGTAAAGGAGAAAAAACAGACAGCAAATCAACAAAGCAATTGTGTTTTATTCCATTTTAAAAGGGCATACTTAGTATATTAGAACAACGTCAATTATTTTGACTTGGGGTGGAATATACCGCGTTCTCCCCGAGGCAGGTGTCCGGTGATCTCCTGATCAGGGTGCCGTTGTACAAAGCGATCTCAGCGCTAAGGTGACCGTAACTCCCATACCTTAACATAGACTTACAACTAGCGTAGCGCTAAGGTTGCTTTGTACAACGGCACCCAGATGCATAGTGTACTTGTGCAACTATGCGTACATGTGTGCATTTCCGTCCCCACACGGTACAGTATTACGTGACCGTGAGTCTTAGTAAATTGTGTTCAGCTGCAGGGGAGACTACTCTAACTGTGACTGCGCAGCCTCGTTCTCCCACGGTACGAGACTGTGTTTCTCTCGCTGGCCTGCACCTGCACTTCGTAGAGGAGATCAGCGGGGATCTTTCTCTTCAGTTGATTCCAGATGAACATCACGATGTTCTCCGTGGTCCTGCAATTAAACCAAGACACAATTTGCTACATTTCATGTAATATCAAAGTTCTAGATAAATGGTAATCGGTCGCTTGTGAAAAGCTCAGACCATTCAAAATGTTATAGGCATGACTTTCAGAAAGTAGTCAGTTGCAACATAATTATGTTGTATTTGGGATTACACTACACAGCCGCCGCTTCAACAAATGAAAGCCTGACAGCTGTAGTCTATATCACATACTGTGGGTTTGACCGTTGACTTGCTGGAGACAAGTTTCCTCACTTTGAGAGTGTGGATCCAAATCCCACATGGAACTTGCACGAAAACGTACAAGAATATGTTCTTTACTTAGAAAATGTAATCACAATGTCAGCATAGGTATTGGATCAGTATGAATTGATAATATCTGAACATGGCATCAGTATAATGTCCAGACATTTTGCATGAAATATTAGAAACTCACATTGTGACCTTAAAGCTAGAATGGTCTTAAGTGTTGAATAACACACGTTTTTGAGATAATTTGAGGGTAATCAACATATCTCTGTACCATGCAAGCTCAGTCATGATGACAATAAAATAGGTTGGTGCGTTTACCTTACATAGTTGGTATTAGGATCTGCGAATTATAACTAGAATAACTAATGTAAATAACACGTGTAAGGTATGCCATTTGCTTAAGTGTAGTTCACGGTTGGGACAACTTGCTACCCGTAAACACAGGTCTGATGGAGGCAGGTCAAATACCTACTGGTCAGAAATCACTGTACTAAATAGAGCCGTGCTAGCTCTATATCTACAGACCAGGCTGGGAAACTCACGTGACCGTATCCCAGAAGTCAGGGACGTCCATGTTGATGTTCTTGTGGTCAAGGACATCCATGATACATTCCTGAAATCATATACATGTAGCTGACTCCTGTTTCGGAGGGCGAGAGAGTGATCAAGGACTTTATTACGCTTGTGAGCACACGCCATCAAACATTTAAAACATTTAAAGAGACATTTACATGCACCCCTGCAACGAAGCAATTAGACGAAAACACATTTACAGACATACAGACACATTTACAAACTTGTCCAGATCGAAGCACACCCACAAGCGTGTACAGAAACACACAAACATTTCAGCATACGCGTGCTTACAGTCATAAGGCTTCCTAGTAAGGCAGAATCGAAGACCATTCCTGTGACTGGATGAACCTGAAACATACTTGAGGATATAGATATTGAAGACTTGAGGATATGAATATTGAAGACTTGAGGATATTGACATTGAAGACTTGAGGACATGGACATTGAAGACTTGAGGACATGGACATTGAAGACTTGAGGACATGGATATTGAAGACTTGAGGACATGGATATTGAAGACTTGAGGACATGGATATTGAAGACTTGAGGACATGGATATTGAAGACTGAGGGATATGGATATTGAAGACTTGAGGATATGGATATTGAAGACTTGAGGATATGGACATTGAAGACTTGAGGACATGGACATTGAAGACTTGAGGACATGGATATTGAAGACTTGAGGATATGGATATGGATATTGAAGAAGACTTGAGGACATGGACATTGAAGACTTGAGGACATGGATATTGAAGACTGAGGACATGGATATTGAAGACTTGAGGATATGAATATTGAAGACTTGAGGACATGGATATTGAAGACTTGAGGACATGGACATTGAAGACTTGAGGACATGGACATTGAAGACTTGAGGATATGGATATTGAAGACTTGAGGACATGGATATTGAAGACTTGAGGATATGGATATTGAAGACTTGAGGACATGGATATTGAAGACTTGAGGATATGGATATTGAAGACTTGAGGATATGGACATTGAAGACTTGAGGATATTGACACTGGAGACTATAATACATGGACATTGAAGTCTTGGGGGTATGGATATTGAACACTTGAGGATATGATTATTGAAGACTTGAGGATATGGATATTGAAGACTTGAGGACATGGACATTGAACACTTGAGGACATGGATATTGAAGACTTGAGGATATGAATGAGATTGAAGACTTGAGGACATGGATATTGAAGACTTGAGGATATGGATATTGAAGACTTGAGGATATGGACATTGAAGACTTGAGGATATTGACATTGAAGACTTGAGGACATGGATATTGAAGACTTGAGGATATGGATATTGAAGACTTGAGGACATGGATATTGAAGACTTAAGGACATGGATATTGAAGACTTGAGGATATGGATATTGAAGACTTGAGGATATGGACATTGAAGACTTGGGGATATGGATATTGAAGACTGAGGGATATGGATATTGAAGACTTGAGGATATGGATATTGAAGACTTGAGGACATGGATATTGAAGACTTGAGGATATGGATATTGAAGACTTGAGGATATGGACATTGAAGACTTGAGGATATGGATATTGAAGACTTAGGGATATGGATATTGAAGACTTGAGGATATGAATATTGAAGACTTGAGGACATGGACATTGAAGACTTGAAGACATGGATATTGAAGACTTGAGGACATGGATATTGAAGACTTGAGGACATGGATATTGAAGACTTGAGGATATGGATATTGAAGACTTGAGGATATGGATATTGAAGACATGGACATTGAACACTTGAGGATATGGACATTGAAGAGACTATGAGGACATGGACATTGAAGACTTGAGGACATGGACATTGAAGACTTGAGGATATGGACATTGAAGACTTGAGGATATGGATATTGAAGACTTGAGGACATGGACATTGAACACTTGAGGACATGGATATTGAAGACTTGAGGATATGAATATTGAAGACTTGAGGACATGGACATTGAAGACTTGAGGACATGGATATTGAAGACTGAGGGATATGGATATTGAAGACTTGAGGATATGGATATTGAAGACTTGGGGATATGGACATTGAAGACTTGAGGATATTGACACTGGAGACTTTAATACATGGACATTGAAGTCTTGGGGGTATGGATATTGAAGAATTGAGGATATTGACATTGAAGACTTGATGAAATGGACATTGAAGACTTAAAGACATGGACATTGAAGATTTGAGGACATGAACATTGGATACTTGAGGACATGGACATTGAAAGCTTGGGGATATGGACATTGAAGACTTGAGGACATGGACATTGAATACTTGAGGATATGGATATTGAAGACTTGAGGATATGGACATTGAAGACTTGAGGACATGGATATTGAAGTCTTGGGGATATGGATATTGAAGACTTGAGGATATGGATATTGAAGACTTGAGACATGGACATTGAAGACTTGAGGACATGGACATTGGATACTTGAGGACATGGTCATTGAAGTCTTGGGGATATGAATTTTGAAGACTTGAGGATATGGACATTGAAGACTTGAGGATATGGACATTGACGACTTGAGGATATGGATATTGAATACTTGAGGATATGGATATTGAAGACTTGAGGACATGGACATTGAAGACTTGAGGACATGGTCACTGGAGACTTGAGGACATGGACATTGGAGACTTGAGGACATGGTCACTGGAGACTTGAGGACATGGACATTGAGTGAGTGAATGAGTGAGTTATTATTTAACGTCACATCGGCAATATTTCAGCCATATCGTGACGAACATGGACATTGAAGACTTGGGGACATGGACATTGAAGACTTGGGGACATGGATATTGAAGACTTGAGACATGGATATTGAAGACTTGGGGACATGGATATTGAAGATTGTAGACACGGACATTAAAGACGAGAAGATGTGGACACTGAAGACGTCGATGTTGCATATGGCGGTGAAAATCTTCTACCGATTCAGGGATCGAGTTAGGTACAGGTACTGTTCAAAATGGTGGGGATGAATTATTGTACATATGCAAGATTCAATATGACGTCCTACGCAGTTCAACAACAAGGAAAGCTGTCTACTCACTGGCCCGCGCAGCGTCACACGAACTGCAGACAAGAAAAATGAAGAGCCGTGAACAATGATATCACGCAACTCATAAACAACCATTTGTAAACACGTAAACACGCATTGTAAACGCAATGTCGTCGTTGTATGGAGGAAACATTACTGATGCCAAATTAAACACCAAAATTATGCTTACATCCATATGAAATATAACAATATAATTTGTCACAATCAGGGCCCACAAAGCAATCACCAAAAGATCCCAATAAAGCGTGTTTCACAAGACATCATCACCAAGCTCGTGATTATCATGTTACAGCCACGTTACATGAAACGCTAGTTGTAACGCAGTGGAAATTGAAATAGGCTACCTATGGTTCATAGTGGAAACTAAACTAATTTACATACATTTTCACTAACCTTCAATCCACTAAACGTCAAATCCCCTTATAACCAACTAAACGTCAAATCCCCTTATAACCAACTAAACGTCAAATCCCTTATAACATATAACCAGCTAAACGTAAACGTCAAATCCCCTTATAACCAACTAAACGTCAAATCCCCTTATAACCAACTAAACGTCAAATCCCCTTATAACCAACTAAACGTCAAATCCCCTTTTAACATATTGAGAAATGTAAAATACACTAATAAATAGCTTAAAACTTATAATGAAGAAGCTGTTTATCTTTTAAATGTTCAGTGTCAGCGGATAATTCTCTCAACTATTTCTATTTGATCTACACAATTGTAGTTGAATGTTTATCACTTGGAGAGAGCTACCCATCAACAACCTGTCACTAGCGCCTAAAACTATTTTCTGTTAATCATGCGCAGTCCAACTCAGCAGCGAATCTAAAGCAGCATGACAAACACTTTTCCGCGAAGTGGTTGCATTTGTGCTATCAAACACTGTGTCCGAGAACATCAGTTCTTTATATAACCTCCAGAACACGGTTTTTTTGCTGTTACATGTTTGTGGTTTGTCATTTTGTTTTCATTTGACAATTCATGTCATGACGACATTATATTTATCTTACCTTTGTAGTTGTGTCCATGGCCGTTTACTGAGCTGCATTTTCCAAATATTTTTACATTTTCCTCCTCTGTGAGGTCTTTACTGTGGAAGAAATGTTTGCTACAATAATGATTTGAATCCTTTGATGAATAGTGATGCAGACAGTATAGTTCCCTGGGATAGAAGAGTCGAGATGAACGAATCTTAGGTTGTGTGAGTATGAGAGAGCGTGTCCAGTATTACTCCGACTTTCAGGATTTACAGGATCCGGATTACCAAGGTCACGGTGTGTGTTGAGAGTGTGATGCGGGACATACGACTAATGATCAACTCTCGTTGCCGAAATGTACCATGTAAAGAACAACCATAATTCAAATTACAAATGCCTGTTAAAAAGGCCTACTTCAAAAGAAACAATGGGGGGTGGGGGTTGGGGGGGACATACGTGATCATTGGCAAAATCGTTGGTAAAAGTTGTAAAGACTGTAAAGGCATTAGTAGAGGCCGTGTTCACAGTCACGTGGTGATATTACTAAACGTATTCGTATCCAACCACATTTGTCACATTTATTTACACACGACGTGACTGTAAAACTAACGCCCTTCTTTCATTATGTACTATTCCCAGTGAAGTAAACAGACGATTTAACACTTACGAAAACAGCCTGTGCCCGGCGCAGAATATGTCCGTCCTGCTGATGTAAACAATTCTGTCCTTGGTCGGCTCCATTGTTAACTGGCTTCCTGCAAGAGTGAGTGAGTGAGTTTAGTTTTACGCCGCTTTTAGCAATACTCCAGCTATATCACGGCGGGGGACACCAGAAATGGGTTCCACATATTGCACCCATGTGGGAAATAGAACCCGGGTCCCCGGCGCGACGAACGAACGCTTCAACCACTAAGCTACCCCACCGCCCCGCTTCCTGCAAGAAACGACGAGACAAGTCTCGGCCATAGAGTGTGTTATATGCACATTGTAAACTGCCCGGTAAAACAGTTTAGTTACTAGGCCAGAAACTACCGCCGAAACACTGCATTGTAAAGGTCAAAACATTACAGTGATACCGTTGTTTGACCTTTTGCCACCATCAACCATGGACTATTTTGCCTTGAAGTTTATAATTAGAAAATAAAGCTGCTTTTTAAAAATATTTGCGGCCCTTTATCGTTGATTTAAGACCTCTAAATGTAAATTCTAACTGTAATCTTCTAATTATCCTGGCCCCAATCTCCACCATCTAAAGTAATTGTCCAGTCTGATGAAGTTCTTGAGCTATAGAAACTATGTGTTCATTGAGTGATAGGGGAGTCGAGGACGGTGACGCCCCATTGAATATTTATCCAATCTGCAGGCTGGTGATATAATAGGGCATGAGTGTAGACTACAATCACAGGGTTTTGCAAACATTTAAAACATTGGCCTCAACCATATACCTTTATCTCTAATAAACCACCCGTGAAGGTCCGGGTTAGAATGAACCTTCAGTAAGCATGGTAAGCGGCGACTAACGGGATCGGGTGGTCAGGCACGCTGGCATGGTTGACACATGTCATCGGTTCCCATTTGCGCAGATCTATACTCATGCTGTTGATCACTGAATTGTCTGGCCCAGACTCGATTATTTACAGACCGCCGCCATATAGCTGGAACATTGCTGCGTGCGGCGTAAAATAAACTCACTCACTCTTCAAGAGTGATACGAGATAGTATACAACAGTTACTGTTGCTTTGTTTGTTTTGTGAAGTTCTTTATATACAAATGGTGCAAAACTAAACTCACTCACTCACTCACTCTAATAAACCACTGTCAATTGCATGTTGAGTAACCTAAGAAGTCTGCCTATATAAGGCAAGCAATCAATAAGTATCTATTCCATAACATAACTACTGTTTCACCTCACCTGTAAAAAGTAGCTATAGTCTTACTCAAAAGAGGAAGACTATGCGGTACGGTGCATGGAATCAATAAGTATCCTATTAATTTGTAAACATATAAGTTTTTATCTCCCGAGGAAGACTGTGTTTATGTCTTTTCTAACCATGAGAGTGTCACATTTCATGAAGCAAAGGGCATCAAGTCCCTCGATGTACGAAAGGTTTATGTTACGGGTTAGATTACACAATCCTATATCTATTACATCATCTTATGTTTAACATGAAGTATGTTGGTCTATTTAGAGAATTGTTTCACATATAGTATCAACAAACTTTGTTTGTAAATTTATGATATGTTGACAGTACATGAATTGAAAAAGCAAGCACGAGACCGTGGACTTCGAGGTTATTCTCGTATGAGAAAACATGAATTACTAGATTTATTAGGTTTTAAGTATCAAAAAACACTTACTGTGAAATTGAATTACTGAAAGAACAAAAACCTATAGAATTACAATTCACGCCTACTGAGCATGCTGTAGGTAAATATTTGAGAGGTTGGAAGATGGAAGTTCAAAGAAACATAGACGTTGAAGATATAAAACCATTGGTATTTGACAAAGTAAACGAAGAACTGAAAGATTTAAGAGGTATTAAATTTCAACTCACGTTAAACATGACACTAGAGAAACAACAGTCGAATGAAACAACTGAATACACCAATGTTTACTTCAGAGGTAATCAAGAAGTTACAACGCAACCAGACACTATCAACTCTTCTATAGAAAGATCATTAGAAAAAATGCGAGAAACACTAGATCGTTACACTAATATGGGTTCTGGTTGGGTTGTTGACGAGATTAATATGGTCTACCTGGATATAGCAAACTATATACCATTGAAAAAGGTGGATCGTACTTACCCCTGTCTGAGTATTTCAAGAAAAAAACAAGCGATGGTTAACGTTAAAAACCGAGACAACAATTGTATGAGGATAGCGATAAAATCTGCTAAATTTCCAGTTGAAAAACATTCCGATAGACTTTCCAGTTATCCAGAAGATGACGGGCTCAATTGGGAAGGTATAGACGAACCCACCCCAATCTCTCAGATCCAAAAAATAGAACAACAGAATCCAGACTTAGCCATAAACGTTTTCGGACACGAAGGTAAAAACGTAATAGTACACAGGATAAGTCCTTTATTGTATAAGGATTGTCGTAAAATGATCAATATATTTATGATCCAACAAGGTGAAAAATATCACTACACATGGATAAAGAATTTTCAGCAGACTGTTGTACAATCAGTCGTAACACAGGGAAATGAAACACTTTTGTGAAAGGTGCCTTCACGGGTTTTCTAGGGCTGATCTGCTAGATTCGCACAGGGTTGATTGCCTAGGTGTAGGGGAGACAGCCGTACGAATGGATATGCCGAGAGAAAAAAACAAAACTGGGGTGTCAGAATCTAGGTGATTATCACGATTTGTATTTGAAAACAGATGTGTTATTGCTGGCTGATGTTTTCGAGATATTCAGAAAAACGTGTTTGAAGCAATACGGGTTGGACCCGGCATGGTATTATTCAAGTCCTGGGCTCTCGTGGGATGCCCTACTGAAGAAAACCGGTGTGAAATAAGAATTATTCACCGATTACAATATGCATCTGTTTATTGAGAAAGGGTTACGAGGTGGTATTTCCATGGTATCAAAACGTTATGCCAAAGCTAACAACGAGTATGTGAAAGGCTACAACCCTAAAAAACCTACAAACTATCTACTCTATCTATTTGCAAACAACCTGTACGGCTGGGCCATGAGCCAGTATCTACCTACCTGTGGTTTCGAGTGGACATCTGAGATCGATGATGTTATGAGCAATTCGCACCGGATTCGAACAAGGGTTATATATTCGAAGTGGATTTAGAATATCTGGAGGATTTACACACCTCACACAACAGTTATCCCCTGGCTCCAGAGCGTTTGAAGGTGAATATAGAATGGATGTCTGACTACCAACGAAATTTGCTGGGTCCTACAGGACGGGTGGTAAACGTTGAAAAACTCGTACCTAACTTGATGAATAAAACCAAGTACATCATTCACTATCGCAATTTACAACTGTAACTGTACAACTGTACCGACGCTAGTCCGGTCGAGTGAGGAAAACAAACTCAGGAAATTGATATCCAGCCCGGCTTACAATAGAAGTATTATATTCGATGATGACTTGGCAGCAATACATATGAAAAAGAGACACATTATACTTAATCGACCGGTTTATGTTCGTATGAGCATTCTAGACCTATCCAAACATCTCATGTATGACTTCTACTATAACGAGCTCAAGAAACAATACGGTGAAGGGTGTGAGGTGTTGTACACGGATACGGATTCATTACTCATGGAAATTCAAACGGAGGACGTGTACGAGGATATGAAAAACAATATATACCTATACGATACCAGTGATTACCCAAAAGACCACCCCATGAATGGCCAAGTCAACAAAAAGGTGTTAGGTAAGATGAAGGATGAATGTGCTGGCACACCAATCACCGAATACGTCGGATTGAGACCTAAGATGTATTCTATCAAAAAAGCAGACGACGCTGAAATAAGAAAGGCTAAAGGTGTGAAAAAGAACGAGGTGAAACGTCATATTAAACATACCCTCTACAAACAGACCCTGTTCGAGAAGAAAACGTTCACACACCAGATGAACATACTTCGTAGTGACGGGCACAAGATATACGGGATGACTATAAATAAGACATCTCTATCACCAATGGATACAAAACGATGGATAGCTTCAGATGGTGTCAAAACCTTTGCTTACGGTCATAAATTTTTTTAAATTTATATATATAATGGAGAAAATTTACTACAGCCCGCGAGGATATTGGAAAGGGGTAGACGCTATTACAAAATTATCTAAAGCCGCACGTGTTTCGAAGAAAAAGCCAAAGCCTGGTTACAAAAACAAGCTATATGGCAAATATACTTACCAGCACCAAAATATATACCGAGGAGAAAATTCGGTATACATACACCTAATCAAGTTCACCAGGCCGACCTGTTGTTTCTTCCACACGACAGGCTGAGAAGTAAAACCTATAAGTACCCCCTGACAGTTGTAGACGTAGCCAGCCGCTACAAGGAAGCTGAACCATTAACCACGAAAGACGTGGATCAAGTAGCACAAGCGTTTAAGCGAATATACAAGCGTAGTCGGCTTACATGGCCTGATTTATTACAAGTCGATCCAGGCCCGGGAATTCATGGGATCTGTGTCGAAACTGCTAACCAAGCATAACGTAGAAGTTAGACGTGGTGAGGTGGGAGAGTAGTGAACAACGTCTCCCTGGGGTCTTTTTCAAGATGGCGGCATATCCGGTCACCGTGGGCGCCGCCATCTGGTACCATCGTGGGGCCGTTGGTATGGGTGGGTGAGATCACCGAGGTATCTATTGTGGTGATGGTGGTGCACTGGAGGCAGTACTGCTGGAATCGTCCATGGGTTCAACAAAGTGCAAGACACGTTGAAGTACAGAGTGCATGGTGTCTATGCGGTCTTGAACGAGGAGGACCCTTTCATTGAGTAGAGCCAGTAGATGTTTGCTTTCAAGTTTACTCACTTTCTTTGGTGGTTCACTTGGATGGTTGATGGGAGCCGGACGTTTCTGGGTCTTGTTAGAGCAGTTCATACTCTTATGGTCCTCTTTACCACAGTGACGGCAGGGATGTGGACAGGCATAACTGAGATGACCTTCGTTTTTTCCACAGTTGTAGCAGGTGTTGTCGTGTTGCATCCTGATCGTATAGGTGAGGGACAAGGGCGGGCAACACACCTTGTCGGCTTAAACGCCTTCCTGGAAAAGAAACAATGCATCGTTCAAATCAAGAATGAGGATCAACTCTGCTTTGCCCATGCCCTGGTCGTGGCCAGTCACCACGAACACAAACCCGATCCTGTGACCAAGGAATGGGTGAAGGAATGGCGGTACATACATGACGAACGAAGACCAGCGCAGTTGAAGGCAGCCAAGGGCTTATTTCGTCAACTCAAGATCTCAGAAGGGCCTTGTACAGGACATGCCACGTGGGAACTGTTTGCTCAACGTTTGGCGCCTTACTATCAGCTCAAAATCTACTCCCAAGATGATATGAATCGGCTCCTGTACAAGAGTGAAGTGGCTCAACCCACCAAGATCTTTCACTTGTATCATCACCATCAGCATTACGATGTCATAACATCCATGTCAGCTTTTACAGGTTATCCCTACTACTGTGAAACTTGTGACCAAGGATACGCCCACGGTGGAGATCATTGCTGCACCCGAGAATTTTAATGTTACTGGTGCCAATGTCCTGGATACTGTGGCGACGTGGACAATGAAGGGCTCTCCTGTCTCCAATTTGGTGGGTGGTTCCGAAACCCAACCTGCTTTCAACGGCATCTGACAGCCCCTGCCAAGCATCCCAGCACCTGCTCCACCATCCACACGTGTCATCGATGTCTGGCCAAAGTCAACGTGAGAAGAATCCAGGGCATGGCCAACCACCAGTGTGGCACGAATCGTAACTGCAAGATTTGCAAAGAACCCTTGAAACCCAACCACCAGTGCTACATGTCTGTCATCAAACCACCCACACAAGATGAAGAGGGTAAAAACAAGGAGGAAGACAAAGAACGACAACAGCGTCAGTTCATCTTCTATGACTTTGAATGTACCCAAGATCAAGGGACTCATGTTCCCAACTTGTGCGTGGTGCATCTGGGATGTGGAAAATGTATTTCCAGAGGCTTCGGATCAACTGTGTGAAAAGTGCCCTGGCGTAAGGAAGGAGAAGGGCCTAGTCGCATCAAAGTGTTTCGGGGATCTGCGACCTTGAAGGACATGGGCGACTCACTGATGGCCCTGACAGAAAAGAAACAGAAGAAGAAGAAACGTAAGGCATCCCACCAGCAGCCGTCGGGCCGTGCCTCAAAACAATCCAAACCGACATCACTAGAATCCAATGATGATGTAGAACAACAAGACGACGAAGAACAAGACGATGAAGACGACATTTCCCCTACCATTGATGATGACGACGTCTTTGGTCATTGCTCACAACTACCGTGGGTATGATGGACACTTGCTCCAACAGTACTTCCATCAACATCTCGTGAAAGCACCCCAGGTCACACTACGTGGGCAACACATCTTGCAGATGACCGTGGGGCGCCTTGTTTTCAAGGATTCACTCAATTTCCTCACGATGGCTCTGAAGCAGTTTCCAAAAACGTTTGCATTGACGGAACTCAAGAAAGGCTACTTCCCTCACTTCTTCAACACCGAAGCTCACCAAGGCTATGTGGGTCCTTATCCTCCCGTGTCTACCTACGATCCTGACAGCATGTTTCCTGCCGAACGTAAAGCTTTCTTGGCCTGGTACGATGCACGGGTGGCTGAAGGGGCTGTCTTTGATCTGGATGAAGAATTGTCGACCTACTGTCAGAGTGATGTGGACATTTTGCGTCGAGACTGTGCTGCATTCCGCAACATATTCATCCAACAGAGCAACGTGGACCCTTTCTATGAAGCGGTGACTCTACCCATGGCTTGCATGCTCACCTTCCGAAAACAGTTTTTGGAACCCCGCACCATTGCCATCATACCTACTCAAGGTTATCGCCCCCAGCGTCGCTACTCTCTTCAGTGTCTCCACTGGCTCAACTGGGTCATGCATCAACACCCTGGTGTCCACATCCAACATGCTCGTAATGGTGGAGAAGTAGGCTTTGACTGTGCTGATGGCAGTCACTACATGGTGGATGGCTACGACGCTAAGACACGCACCGTGTATGAATACTTGGGCTGTTTCTGGCATGGATGTACTCGCTGTTACAAGACGGGCCGATGTGAACACCATGCTAGCTTGGGTACAGCACCTTGGGAACGATACCATCATACCATGTACCGACTGGGTGTGTTACGTCAACATCCCGACATCGACCAAGTGGTGACCCTCTGGGAAGGTGATTTTCTGAAACAACAGAAAGACAATGGTGACCTGAGAGCCTTCCTGGCCACCCTGCAAGGACCCCATGCCTACATGCCTGACCTGTTGGATCCCAGAGATGCCTTCTTTGGACGACGTACCAACGCCACCAAACTGTACTACGAAGCCAAAGAAGATGAAGAAATCAAATATGTGGATGTTTGCTCGCTGTACCCTTACATCTGCAAGTATGGCACTTTCCCCGTGGGGCATCCTGAGATCAAAGATCATCCTCCCGTGTCTGATTTGTTTGAGTTACACGGCCTGATCCAGTGCCGAGTCTTGCCACCCACTGACCTCTATCATCCTGTTCTTCCTTACCGTGTCCAGGGTAAGTTGTTATTTCCTCTGTGCCGTACTTGTGCTGAAGAGCAGTTGGATGCTTCCTACCCCAACGGGGATGAAGTACCTACGTCAACAAGGAGCTTCAGTATGCTGTTGAAAAGTTATCAAGTGCTTCACATCTTTGAGGCTTGGCACTTTGACACGCTCACGACCTACGACCCTGACACTGTTTGCCAAGTATGTAGACAATTTCTTCAAGATCAAGCAAGAGGCCAGTGGATACCCAGAAGGCTGTCCAGACCCAAACGCCTACATCAACGAGAAACAGCAAAAAGAAGGAGTCACCTTGGATCCTGCTCACATTCGCAAAAACCCAGGACTACGTGCCTTAGCAAAAGCATGCCTGAACAATCACTAGGGCAAGTTTGGTCAACGCGTTGGGTTTGCCAAGACGGAATACATCAGTTCCCCTGAGAGGTACTTTGCCCTCCTCAGGGATGATCGCTGTGTGGTGAAAGACATCAACATCATCAATGAAGACCTCATCTGTGTCACTCACGAACCTCAGACAGAATTTCACGACCCCCATCCAGCCCACAATGTGGCCATTGCAGCCTGGGTGACGGCACAAGCCCGTCTCAAGTTGTATTCTTATTTGCAACCCTTGGACCGTCGTATCCTCTATTTTGATACGGACAGTATCATCTACATTCACCGTCCACTAAGCTACAACCCTCCACTGGGAGATACCTTGGGGGAGCTGACTGATGAACTGGGAGGGGGCAACAGCATTCAAACCTTTGTCTCGGCAGGACCCAAGAATTATGCCTACAAGCTACGTCATCCTCAATCTGACGGCAGTGTGGGCATCAGCAAAGTCTGAGGATTTACTTTAAATCACAGGGCGAGCCAACATGTCAACTTTGACAGCATGAAGAACCTCGTCTGTCAGAGGGATCAAGCCAACATCACTGTCCCGTACCCACACCGCATCTTTCGCGGAGGACTTCGCCAGGGCAACTCGTTGTTGTCCAAGGACACCACCAAAAGCTATCGGTTGGTCTACACCAAACGACGAGTGCAGTACGACCCACAAGGCGTCCCCAGGGAAACTCTCCCCTATGGCTATAAAGAGTGAACAAATCCCCCATGGACTTTTGTTGCAGACATTTTCTTTTATGATGTACTGATGTTTAACCCGTAAAATGTGATTGCCTTGTTCATCTGTTGATCTATCAATCAATAAAATGTTATTGTATTGCACTCTTGTGTTACGTTGTCTCCTCTTCAGGGTCAACCTGGTGGAAATGGTCACCCTCATCCTGTTGTACCCTGTTAGACTCAGACCTGGTGGATTGCGGTCGTTTACAATCTGTCAAAGGGAAGAGAAGGGAGAGCCTGGTGGAGCGGGGAAATCCAACGTTTGACAAAATGTCACCCTCATGTTGTTATTGTTGGCATTAGAACCCTTCTTTTGACCTGGTGGAGCCCTGAAAAGGCCAGTGGTGTACCTCACTCAAGGGACCAGAGCTGGCACCTGCATTGACACGGCTGGATGGTCATCTTTGTTTTCACCGGGCACTTGCTGCCAAAGGGATGTAGGTATCCTTCAGGGAGCAGCAGACACGTGGCGTTATAATCTATGCTACCATTGACATAGACGGGCACGCAGCCATGGCATTGATGGCACTGCCATGCCGGTAAGGGAGGCGAGGACGAGGGTGCCTCCAAAGACATTAATTCCAAGTCCCAGTTCTCCATCCTGTCCATTGTAACACTGCTTCGGCCACCCCCTCTCATGATATATAGGAGAGCTAAGCCAATCAAAGACCATGGCGGCGCCACCACCTCATGGTGACGTCACCGGTGCCACGTCACCACCCTCACGCGCGACCATGACGTCATCAGTGCCACGTCATCGCTGTCTCGTCGCCTGTATATAAACTCCAGCATGGGTCAGTGAGGGCTATCTTGATGCAACATGGACACAAGAAAAGTGGAAGTCATGCGACCCGCACCTTACCGGAAAAATTGCTGAAAGATATCCATTCCCTACATTGGTAAACCATCACATCAAATCAGCCGACTCCTGAAACAACAGGCAGGCATAGACACAACCTTCTCACCTATTGTATAAACATCCCCTTCATTGTACCACTCCTGTATTTATACATCTCTGGCTTCCATTCACTATCCTTTGTGTTCTCACTGGCTTCATCAGCTAACTGCTTAACCAATTATGGCAATTATGTTGTTTCCTTTGTCAATTACAATGTATGTAGTTTCATTGTTATACACAGTATAAATATGCAGCTCCTCCACTTCATGTATCTCTGTTGCTTGACAACGGTACAAAAATCTGTATCGAAACGTCGCACTCACGAAATAAAGAAGTTGCTATCCATAAAAACTTGTTCCATATTGTACGTCTCAACTTCCAAAATGCCACTCAAACAAGCAATCCGTATGAAATCCGTTGTATCAGAGGCAGCAGCACCCCGTCGTAAAAAGGAAACAAAAATTCCAGATCGCGCGCTTGTTAGATATTTATATCAACCAGGTGAATACGAGGGAGACACCCGTAAACGTGCTACAGATCCTATATGGTCTATGAAAACGTACAAAATAAATCGAGTGGATATCAAAGACGGGGAACCCACCCTATACTTCTTGAAAGACGGTCCACGTAGAGGATTCGTACGTGAGGAATTACAAATCATACCACAGTGATAAAAAAAATATATATACTTATACCATTATCTTTAACAAAGGTTTACATTCGAAGATGTAGTTTTTTTCTAATCATAAATAAGTTTAAATCGTAATTTATCCGCGCCGTGGGCTTTACATAATCGGTAATGACCTTTAACTCCTATACCACACACCGAACAAGTATAGTTAGTATAACCTTTACGGTGAAAACAACAATAACCCTCAATGCGGCTTTTATTACCACAAATTTCAGTTTTCCCCATAAGAACCCATTGACAAAGATATGGTACGTATCTCATTTTTGATATACATGTAATAATTTGTGTAATTAGTCTAATTGTTTCACAATTAACACTGTCGATGCTAAACCCAGTGCCACGAATACCAACTCACGATCTTTTTGCCCATCGGAAGGAGTGTAATACTGTGAAATCGTTGGTGCATTGCCTAATGGTTCTAGTTGTTTACCTGTTAGCACGTAGTATTCTTTCATAGCTTCGTCGACGTCCTTGAAAGTTCTAACAGAATGATTTTCGCGTTGTAGTTGATTATTGATAAATCTAATCTAGTGTTGTTATTGTTGGCATTGAAATGAACCCTTCTTTTGAGAGAGATGGGTAGCCCTGAAAAGGCCGAGTTTTTTTAGTGTACCTCACTCAAGGGACCAGAGCTGGCACCTGCATTGACACGGCTGGATGGTCATCTTTGTTTTCACCGGGCACTTGCTGCCATGAGTGAGGCAACGGATGTAGGTATCCTTCAGCACGGCACCGCAGTACACGCACTGAAATGTCCCGTTATAATCTATGCTACCATTGACATAGACGGGCACGCAGCCATGGCATTGATGGCACTGCCATGCCGGTAAGGGAGGCGAGGACGAGGGTGCCTCCAAAGACATTAATTCCAAGTCCCAGTTCTCCATCCTGTCCATTGTAACACTGCTTCGGCCACCCCCTCTCATGATATATAGGAGAGCTAAACCAATCAAAGACCATGGCGGCGCCACCACCTCATGGTGACGTCACCGGTGCCACGTCACCACCCTCACGCGCGACCATGACGTCATCAGTGCCACGTCATCGCTGTCTCGTCGCCTGTATATAAACTCCAGCATGGGTCAGTGAGGGCTATCTTGATGCAACATGGACACAAGAAAAGTGGAAGTCATGCGACCCGCACCTTACCGGAAAAATTGCTGAAAGATATCCATTCCCTACATTGGTAAACCATCACATCAAATCAGCCGACTCCTGAAACAACAGGCAGGCATAGACACAACCTTCTCACCTATTGTATAAACATCCCCTTCATTGTACCACTCCTGTATTTATACATCTCTGGCTTCCATTCACTATCCTTTGTGTTCTCACTGGCTTCATCAGCTAACTGCTTAACCAATTATGGCAATTATGTTGTTTCCTTTGTCAATTACAATGTATGTAGTTTCATTGTTATACACAGTATAAATATGCAGCTCCTCCACTTCATGTATCTCTGCTTGCTTGACAACGGTACAAGAATCTGTATCGAAACGTCGCACTCACGAAATAAAGAAGTTGTTATCCATAAAAACTTGTTCCATATTGTACGTCTCAACTTCCAAAATGCCACTCAAACAAGCAATCCGTATGAAATCCGTTGTATCAGAGGCAGCAGCACCCCGTCGTAAAAAGGAAACAAAAATTCCAGATCGCGCGCTTGTTAGATATTTATATCAACCAGGTGAATACGAGGGAGACACCCGTAAACGTGCTACAGATCCTATATGGTCTATGAAAACGTACAATATAAATCGAGTGGATATCAAAGACGGGGAACCCAACCTATACTTCTTGAAAGACGGTCCACGTAGAGGATTCGTACGTGAGGAATTACAAATCATACCACAGTGCTATAAATATATATACTTATACCATTATCTTTAACAAAGGTTTACATTCGAAGATGTAGTTTTTTTTCTAATCATAAATAAGTTTAAATCGTAATTTATCCGCGCCGTGGGCTTTACATAATCGGTAATGACCTTTAACTCCTATACCACACACCGAACAAGTATAGTTAGTATAACCTTTACGGTGAAAACAACAATAACCCTCAATGCGGCTTTTATTACCACAAATTTCAGTTTTCCCCATAAGAACCCATTGACAAAGATATGGTACGTATCTCATTTTTGATATACATGTAATAATTTGTGTAATTAGTCTAATTGTTTCACAATTAACACTGTCGATGCTAAACCCAGTGCCACGAATACCAACTCACGATCTTTTTGCCCATCGGAAGGAGTGTAATACTGTGAAATCGTTGGTGCATTGCCTAATGGTTCTAGTTGTTTACCTGTTAGCACGTAGTATTCTTTCATAGCTTCGTCGACGTCCTTGAAAGTTCTAACAGAATGATTTTCGCTATGTAGTTGATTATTGATAAATCTAATCTCTTCATGCGTCTCTTAGCATATTCAGCCTGTGCGGTCTGCAGTTTTTCTACAGCTATATGGTGTCGTTTTCTCTCCGCTTCGTCCTCAGCCGCGTTTGACGCTCGTAATTTAGAAATTAGATAATTACTCCCGGAAAATGCTAGGGCATTCACAAGAGCTCCACCAACCATCATTGCTATCGTGGCCATATTATATATATTACTTTAAAATATTTTCAGGTATAATACCTTGTTTTATCAGAACATCCTTGGTGGCCATCGCCATACCAATATTCATAGTAAGCATAGCAATATCCTGCAGGTCGAAGTCGAGTTTTATAGTCGGTTGTTTTATAATCATTTTAGTCAACCAAGCGTATCCTACTGCTAATCCGGAAACCACTAAGGCGTGGTACGCATCATTAACGAATGTTTTTCCCTCAGACATAATATATATTAATAGAAATATAATTTTAATTATATCATAATATGACGGTTGATCTCCTCTGGGGGTGTTGGTGATGGCTGTGGTTGTGTTTGTTTTGGTTTAAATAACATAAATAATGAAACAACAGCAGTGGCTACTACACCACCTACGGTAAACCACAATGTGTAATTATTTTTATGGTGCCTGGCTAAGGCGTCTTTTCTACCAGCTTCAACTCTTTTTTTGTTCTTCTTTGTGACATGCGTCACTGGCTCCGTCTTCGGTGTTTCCTCCTCTGGAATCTTGGTTATATCTTCCTGGGTAGTATCCATCTTGTATATTATTATTATTTTTTTTTTCCTCTTTAAATTGACAATGCTTTGCTGTGATAATCGCCGCCGTCACCGGGGCTAAAAACATCCCGTATTTGTGGTACAGCACGCAACTGATAGAGCTCAAGGCGTGTTCAATAAACGGGTCTTTCTCTAGGTCCTCCCACAAATAGAGTCGACGTTCCGGTGGGATGGGTAAAAATAATGACGCTATACCTGTGTAAATCTGGGTAATAGTAGAACCTATAACTTTTGTCATCTCAGCCCCGAGTTGTGACTCATACCTAGCGTATAATTTATTTATTTCCTCATCTGACATTTTCTGAATTTTATCAGCAGTTATATTATCTCCTAAATATTGTTTTGCCTTACCACCCACAACTAGTGTTACCAGTCTGTCTCGCTGCTTGTCGTCCTTTCGTTCATCTGAAACTAACATCTGTTCTAGTAATTCATCACAATCCATTTTATAATATAGTAATCTAGTTTTAATTTTTTTTTTAAATAATAACCAACCCACACTAAATACAGAGAGATAAAGGTTAGGTTACACACGACTATAACTTCAAAAACAGACATTTATACTAAAACTTACTAAAATTACTAAAACATTACTAAAATTTACTAAAAATTACTAAAACATTACTAAAATTTACTAAAAATTACTAAACTATTACTTGGTAATCCACTGGTTGGTCGGTTTTCAACACGAGCATAGCATGTTTAGTTTTGTCGAGCTGTTTCTTAACCCGTTCCCGGTCTAGTTTACTCATCACATCGTTCTCTCTCTCAAGCATTCCTCGAACGAATCCCTGTCCTTGCAGTGAAATAGAGCTACCCATAGCGTCTGTTCACGTAAATCCTTTAACACAGAGTTGAATTTTTGTGTCAGCACCCAGACGCTATGTTCTGCGTGTCGACCTGAAAACGCTAGGTAGGACAGCATATCTCTCTTTCTCGTTATCTCTCTATTAGCGCTGCAGTCATCCAGGATGAATAGCGTCGGCTTCCCTTTAAATTTGTTGTGATAAACTTTCAAATAGTCCTGCAGGTGTGTTCCCGGATCGATTTTATATACATCGGGATCCGTCATCACCCAAGATCTATCCGTGTAAGTCTTGTTCATATTTATAGTAGGACATAAGATAATGATATTGTCAAATACGTCTTTATAGTACCCCTCCAACAAATCCAGTACGAAAAATGTCTTGCCACAACCCGTCAGCCCACATATTATGGCGCAGTGCGGATCTCGTGGTAAATTAATAGATTGCTTGCACAAATCTCCCATTCTCTATATTAAGTTGCGCGTCCATAATTACATATAAATATAATTTTAATTTACCAGTTGGTTGAGCCTTCTTCATTATTTGAATGGTTATACCCTCGCTTCCGTTGTCGATGCGACGACCACTACCGTGAAGAGTGTCGTCATCTGTCGATCTCATATCCAACCATAACGCGTACTTTGTGGTTAGGTAATCCCCGATATGCACGGAGGATAGATCCAGGTCATTGACTACGTCGTTGACTATTGAGTTTCGTTTGATAGCCGGTAGCTTCATAATTTCATCCCACTGCTGATAGCCTTCATTCCATGGCTAAATAGCTGATTAGGCACTCCCTCTGTGGTCACTTCCACTTTGGTGATCCCTGGGTAGAAAAATTTCTCGCTGTCTCTTTCGAATGGATCGTATTCCTCCACGGGTATGATTAATATACCTTTCATCGATCGCGCCGGCACCTTCATGTTCATATTCCATACCGTATCGCTCTTGTCACGTAATATCATTCTATGTCGCAGTATCCTATTGTACAGGATGGTCATTTTCCCAAAGTACTGATTTCGAATCTGCCGGGCGAGATCAGGATTAGTCACCATGTCGAACTCCAACGAGATGTTATCGATCTCGTAACTACCCTCTTCACTATGGTGGCTGATTAGGGCCATCGCTTTCTCGCCTTAAAATTCGGAGGCGAGAAAGCGATATCACAAGACAAGAAAGCGATAACACGAGACGAGAAAGCGATAGCACGAGACGAGAAATCGATAACGCGAGACGAGAAAGCGATAACGCGAGACAAGAAAGCGATAGCACGAGACGAGAAAGCGATACCATTACGCGAGAAAGCGATAGAGCAAGAAAGCGATAGAGCGAGAAAGCGATAGAGCGAGAAAGCGATAGAGCAAAAAAGCGATATACCAAGGCGAGAAAGTGATAGAGCAAGAAAGCGATAGAGAGAGAAAGCGATAGACCGAGAACATACATTTTATTGAATTGAAGTTAATGCCTGAGAAATTATCAGAAAAACAATTGGAAACTATTTTATAACAGTTATATAAACAATGGTAAGTCATCACCCCAATGTAACACTCGGTGATCTAGGAGACACAAAGCGGTTCAATTTACCTGATGAGGAAGACACCCCGTACCTACTATACTATAAAGACGACGTATACGAACGAATGCCACTAGCAGATTTTTCAGAGCTTGAATGGTTAATTAAAATAACACTAACCTCACCTTACATCTTTTTTAATCAAAATGATTTCGTTTTCAAAATTACAAACAACGGGATTGTTCTTACGTCCTTTAATCCCTTCAAAGAAAATACTGTTCAAGTATTACGAATACCAGGGCACACTGGTAACATGTTAGCTCCAGTCGGCTTGAATGCCAGTTTATTCATTCACAGCATTTACGATTACCAACGTGATTTTTTTTCAGACTCAAATTATGGTATAAAATCACACACCACGCTAGTTATAGACGTATATCTCGCAGAGATGTCCAGTCCAAGAATACTTTTAGACGGCCTGAGAATAATTTGGTTTAAAAGACACGAGAATAAACGTTGCCGAATCATAATAAGACAAGGTTATAAACCATTAATAAGCCTAGATGGGGTTCGTATTTTAGACGAAAACATACCTATTAATGTCTCACCCATTTACCTGTACAATAATCTAAACCTTATAAGCCTCAAATATATTAATCAAAAATTAAATGACATATAATTAAAAAATAATTTATAAAATATATTATAAACACATAAAATGGGGCTTCTATACCCAGTCTTTGATGATGAAGGAAATATAAAGGGAAGCGTAGAAGGGTTTCGACTTAAACAGATATGTGAAATAAAACGTCAGCTAGAACAAGACCGTGATATTCGGGCATCACTACACAAAAAATACAATAGAGCTTTAAACTACATGGATTGGGCTGATACCACTCTTATGGCAACTAGCATGGGATTAGGAGCAGTAGGAGTTGGATTGTTGACCACCATCGTAGCCGCACCAGTGGTGTTAGGCCTTGAAATAACAGCTGTAGTGACAGGAATAGCTGGGTCAGTGTTTAAATTTGTATCTCGCAAATTGAATCGTAAAGCTAAGAAACACGATGAAATTAGAATTCTTGCTGAAGCAAAGTTAAACACTATAGAAGACCATATTTCCACCGCACTCAATGATAAAAAAATCTCAGAGGAAGAGTTTCGTTTGATCCTATGTGAACTCGAAAAATATAACAAAATGAAAGAAGAGATTCGATCAAAGTTTCATCAAAAAAGTTCTGCTATCGGCGAGAACGAGGAAAAAAAATACATAAACCAAGGGATACAACAAGCCAAACAAGCATTTATTACGAAAACCAAAGACATCATAGAAGATACACGTTAAATTGTTTTGCTGAAGTCAATATTTTAAATTGATGTGATCTTATGGGTTTACAAATTGAGGAATAGATACTTATTGATTGCTTGCCTTATATATGGTGACCCCATACACCATAGTCTTACTCTTTCGAGTAAGATTATGGTTATTTTTTATCACCACTGTAAAAGGTAGCCATAGTCTTACTCTTTCGAGTAAGACTATGACTACTTTACAGGGAGATAAAAAGTAGTTGTGTTATGGGTTTATAAATAAATATGAGTTAGGAATGTATACTTATTGATTCCTTGCCTTATATGGGCTGGTCCCGTACCACATAGTCTTACTAGAAAGACTGTGGCTACTTTTTTTTACAGGGGAGATGAAAAGTAGTTGTGTTATGGATTTATAAATTAATATGAGTTAGGAATAGATACTTATTGATTCCTTGCCTTATATAGGCTGGTCCCGTACCCCCATTGTTTATACTACTGGAAGACATCACAACACAGGAGAACCAACTCATCTTTCTGTGGTGACCGAGAAGGGACATCGCTGTATCGCTTTCAGTATATAGCGATAACACTGGAAGATGGAGCGATGAGACGGGAAATGACGAGACGAGAAAGACATAACACGACACGACAAAGCCATGTATAACTACCATTTTGAGTGAGTGAGTATGGTTTTACGCCACTTTTAGTAATATTCCAGCAATATCATGGCGGGGGACACAAGAAATGGGCTTCACACATTGTACCATGTGGGGAATCGAACCATACCATTTTGAAACAGCATAGCATAGTGGTAGTTTTCCGTTAGTGAAACAAAATATGAATTCGGGTAAATGGCATTGTTCACTGGGTAGAAAGATCAATTGTGCTATTTAGCTCATATTTTACTTATATACATGAACAATACCTATTTACCTAGTACAGTACATTCTAAAGGGATACTGATAATAATGATAGGACGGGGAGTATACCCAGAGAGCCGAATAGCTGGAAGGTTATGTTACATCCTGCAATATTATTCAGTATATTTGCAGGCCTCTACAGGACGTTCCTAGCATGCCTTTGCTAGTGTTTTGGCCTAATGGTCAATGCTCACGTACCTTCTGGTCTCCGTCGTCAAGACGTGTGGCGGCACTGGGCAGTGTTATTGCAGTTTCAACGCTAAATAGAAATAGGTTTAACTTTTCTCCAAGGTAATTCGCAGGTAAATCCCTGTCATTTCATTGGTTGGCCACGTAATTCATATTGCGTACATATTCCCATCAATTAAAAAAATACCGGTCTTCTCTGTCCTGATTCTAAATTGGCTATGTGTTGTGCCCCTAAACCTACAATGGTCTTAAGTGCACAGAAATCATGAATATTCATGAGTGGGCGGAGCTTATGTCACTACGTCACATACACGGCACAGTATCTTCCGCGGAACTAGTAGAGGGAGTTGACCAACGCTTCTTCGTCTGTTATTGCCTTATACAATGTGACAGCTACAACATGCATATGAGGTATATGTAAACATATCCTATACAGTCAAGACATAACCCTGCATCGCGCATCGCGGCTCTCGGCTACACATTCGAAGTATTGGGAATATTTCTGTTATCAAAATTAAATGTCAAAATGACAAAATGAAGGTTTTATTTTGAAACTGGTACACATCGCTCCATTCCTGAAAAGTAATGGAGCGAACAGACAATGGAATGACGTCACAAATGTAATTTAACCTGCGCTCAGCACTGCAAGGCACAGGTCTTTGTGAAGGCAGCCGTGCGGCACGGCAGTTGTGATACGTGTGTTTGTTTGTTAAATCAGTCTGTGTACTATCCTCTTTACAGGACGGTGGAGAATATGGCTCAGTTCGTGTGGAATCAAATGGCCGCCCGCCTCCCTGACAAGATGTACGCGAGACTAAGACGAAGATTCTGCTGCGTATTACGGCTAATATTCACCCGTATAAGGAGTAAGCATTAGTCTGAATGTGTTCCGTATAATAAATAACCTGACATGCATATATTCTATCTCTGCCCCTTATAATGCCTAGCTGAATGGCTCCGGACATCAGTTTCTTGGTTAAATCGACTACAAATATAACGATTCGTTATTCTTTTATGGTCATCTTTAACGACTCAAGGTTACTACCCTCCCTTCCTGATATCGCGTGGCCGTCATCCTCGACATATACAGCTTAATTCAAACAAATATCATCAAAAAATAATATCATCGTTATTTGTTCTTGGTGTTTTCCATGGAGGCTGTCAACCACACTCAGAAGTTTCACAGAGAGTCAATGTCGGAAAACCTTTCCCCTGGCATCATACAACATGTCAACATTCAGGAGGTTTAGGATCCCCACCAGGTTTATAGCTGACAGTGACTGAATGTCCGTCACAGCAGGTGGTCCAACAGGCACACTGCGACTTCACGCTTAATAAAGTGAATATTTATTGTAACGGTTTCTGACTACAGCGATCGGACACATCAGAAACTTACTGGAAACACTCTGTAAACTGGGGACGCAGTCAGTGTTTGCGATACTTTAGTTTGCCAGTTGGCCACCAGGGCCTGCTGCCGCCTCCAGGCTTTAAAATCTACGGGCCATGAATGAAATCTGCAGGCCTGTTTTGTTAAAATCATACCAATTAAAACAAAATAGACTACACTGTACACAATTTCACACGGTTTCTACAAAATCAGTTAGCGAAACCCTAAGAAGCAGAGAGAACTTGACATCCCTATGCACAAACCAGGAAGTGAAACTGTACGTTATCGTAACATGATGGATCATGGATGGTTCCCGAACGTTAATAAAGAAAGAAATTATGGAAAGATTCCAGTTGAAAAAATGACAGATAATTTACTGAAGGCCACAAGGGCCTGCAAATATTTGAAACTGCCGGACAGATACAATAACAACCGGCCCGGAGGCCCAGCGATTATTTCGAACGTTGGACGCAGTGAATTTCTATCCATGCACGTTCACAGATCTCCCCTATGATTCTTTCCTCGTTTTTTCCCACGTCCCTTTCAGTGATTAATAACTTATTTTGACAAATATACATGGCCAGTTGGTCCCTTCCCATAACATTTTCCTGATTTAGTAACTCAACAACTACATAATTATCAAATACCAATTACCTAACCTCCGATTCCTATTTAAACAACTACATTATGACCTAGTACCACTTAGTAAACCACTGATTCGTAAAGTAAACAGCTACATGGTGAATACAAAGTTGGCATCTTGTTCTCTTCTCTACAGCTATATTTTCATTTTCTTATCAACCTTTGCGTGGCTCGGACCGTGTCTCCTGTTTAACGGTATTTATATCAAGCTGCATCATCGTTCAACTTCAACTGGCGATATGTTCGCTCCGTTTGACTCTTATTAGATACATATGGCTACACGATAATTCATATTCTTTTCAAAGTTATCGTTGGTACATCCAAGTCCCGCACCATTTCATATTTAATTATTTTAATTTAAGTGTTTGTTGTTTAACGCCGCACTCGGCAATATTCCAGCTATATGGCGGCATGAATATAACTGGACATCCAACGCCTGGTTAAATCGGTGACGTAGGTGAAACACCCGGATGAATCAGACCTGAGCAGGAGTGGTCACTCGTGGTCTTCCACTTCATATTGAGACAGAGATGAAAAATTATGTCACATGGATGAGAGTTATCTCCCCTCGGTCGCTCCTGACAAATATGGCGGCGAAAGAAATAAGCAGACGTCTGCGTCAAAGACAAATTATAAATATCGACGGATCAAAAGTCAATTCTTACAGGTAAATAAGCTTAACATCTAACAACAACCTACGTTTTGTTTTAATTGATGTTTTACTCTGATATAAGCATTATTTGGTAGAAACGTTAATAAAGATTCCACGTGGGACGGCACGTTGCAAACTCACCGGTGACGCCTGAATTTGTACCCCGTGAAACTTAGTAAAGTAGTTTCAACTTATTTAATTTTAGTTGGGGAAAAATACATCTTCAATTTATTTTTGTATCATTACTACACATGAGATTAAACGTTATTTAAAAAAAACATTCTTCCTTTACATCCAGATCCTGATTGACAGATTTATCATTTACAGAGACTTGGCTGATGGCGTAGACTTGTAGGTAAGGCCAGTACCTCCAGTCAAAAAGAAACATGGACACCTGGGTTGTATCCCATTAGAATTATCGACCGACCAAGGACAGGATTTTGCCGGGTTCATTACATTGGTATCTAATTGAATGACATAACCTAGTGAGTTAGTGGTAAAGTGTAGAATTTCTACAAAACACTAGTACCGATTTATTCAGCGTTTGTGTAATGATAGTTTAACTAAGTTCTGCTGGGACCAGCACTAAGGTCCGAACTGTAAAGAAAACCGAATTACCCAAGGTCCGAATATGACAGATTCCACTGTATTTTGTTTGAAGATGTTTGGAACTTCTAAAACGTATACTTTATCCGACAGATATTTGTAAACTGTGTTTCTGAAACTGAATTTCTGCGCCCAAAATGGGCCTTTGTGTTTAGTATTTTTTTAAATCACAATAAAAAATCACAAAATATTTTCTTACACACAAAACTTAAAGAGATTTACTTTTCAGGATGGAGCACTTCATATGACGAAGTAATTATAGGGTTGAGGACATCACGTTGACACTACTCCACCAGACAGACTACCACCTTAGACAACTACAGATTGAAATAAAAGAAGCACTGAATAACTCACACACAGACGGCAAGTTGTTTATTCGAGTACCTATAACCAGTGATGATTTCGAGGTAATTAAACAGATTGGTGAGGTTTACCAGACCAGGAGAGACAGAACAGTGTACGTGATCTCCTCCAGACAATGTTTAGAGCCCATACTGGGAGTCGGGTGGGATTACAGAGTCATCAATGCTCAAGGTGATAACTTTTTTTGTCAAAACTGACACAGTCAAGTTTTGGTTTACAGTAGCGGAGGTCACTGGTTGATTTCACAGTCTTTCCAGACCACGTAGAGAGTGTTTCCTCGATAGAGGCTATCAACTTTCATTCACCTTTGTCAAAAGCCAGGAAACGTGATCCCTACTGAAAGATCTCCTCAATGCCACCAGTTTATAGTCATATAGGCAAGAGTCCAGCATGAAAGTTACAGTTTTACGTCTCATCATGGTAGTCATTTCAAAACTGACGTTATTTAACATATTGCAGAGTAACTTTTGGGAAAATCAGTTGACCAAAGAAAACATGGAATCTTTCATTAGCAAGTTAGAGGACTTGAAATTGGTGTGTCTTATATTGTCAGCGAAAGGGAAAAGGACAATATGAAATCAGAATTATTCAGACTCAGAAAACAAGCAGCAACGTGTAAAAGGAAAGGTGGAAGGCAGTTCAGACATTTTTAGCCAATCTTTCTAAAAAGAATACAAGTGGAATGTAAGTATAGATGGACATCGCAGTGAATTAAAAGTTAATGAAATAAAACAAAACTTGGAGTGCATCATTGATAATTTAAAACATGAAAACCAGCAGTTAGAAACTAAACTAGTGGAAGCACTAAAACCCGAATGTAAACTGAAAAGTAAAGGCTCCCAGACGGTCCCAGGACAGAGATCGGAAAAGGAAAATACTAGCTGACTGTACTCACTCTTATGCAAAGAAAGGAAAATTGAGCAGTGTAAGGATGCACTATCTTTTTATTTGAGAGGACAACACCAAGGTTTTGTCAATACTAATAGAAAAGGGTGGCAAACACGATGAAATTATCCTTGAAAAAGACAAAGAAATAAGGAAGACAGCTTGAATAGACTCTTGTATGTATTAGATGTGTTTAATGTAAGCAACAATGCTTATCATGAACTTACTATGCTGTTCAAAATCTTCCCAGATCTCACAAAATTAAAGAGACATATTCGCAGTTAAACAGTAACTTTATCATAAAGGAAACTCCAGACGGATTAGGATATGAACAGTCACTCCGAGAGCGGTTACATGCTGTTGTGCCAGATTTGATCATAAATGACCCGGATGCTTATATTGACGGGACATGTCTTAAAGTAAAATCTCGGCAGATGGGACACGGATCAGGAAACACTTACATGTGATAAAGCGTGGCTTTTACTATCCTTAACGATAGTAAATGTGGTTCTGCGCTGGGAAATTACCCTCTAGCCATTGTATGCACTAGGGAACGACACTATGAACTTATTCAGGCCCTTTCCAATTTAAGGAAGGAAACAGATGAATTAAATGGAACGTGGATCTCCATAGCTGGTGTACAAGTGAAACTTACTCTTTATCTAGGTGGAGATCATAAGTTCTTACTCATTGCTGTAGGAATAGAAGTTCTATTGCATCTCAACACACATGTATATACTGCAAGTGTTCAAAACAGGAACGTTATCGTGTCGAAGAAAAATGGTCAATGTCGGATCCAAACAAAGGGGCGCGAATTGATTATAAGGCATCGAATAGTGACAAAATGCAGAGAAAAACAAAACTGATTATTCTTTATCAAACGATCCTTTGTTTCCTAACATACCTCTAAGAAACGTGGTGATTGACCAACTGCATCTCTTTCTGAGGGTTACAGATAAGCTGTTCAGTCTTCTTGTGTGTGAATTGAGACTGTTGGACAATGTAAGAGACAAACACTTGTTCAAAGCTGGCCTTGATAGAAATAAGCTTAAACACATGTCTAGACTGGAGAAACAATTAAAAAGAAGCAGGGATAAACTTTGAATTTTTATCAACAAAGATACACGGAAAATAGAGAGTTTCGTGATTTGCAAGGTCCCGAGAGAAATTGAAACTCTCAAAGGTATTTAAAAGCCTCTGAATTGCCACTTGACGATGAAGAGAGGGCAGGCGTTTATACAATCCGTCTGGGATGGGTTTCACTCCATAAACGATTTAGTGAAATCAAGTGCACCAAATGTGAATGAAGTGTCTTCTGAGATTAATTCATGGATCAAGCTCTGATGCGTATCAGAGATGTGATGTTACCCCGTATATTCACATCCTTCAGCATCATGTTCCTGAACTGATTGGAATTCATGGAAATTTGATTGGATTTACACAGCAGGGGCTAGAAAAACTTAACGATATCGTAACTAAACAGTATTTCAGAGCAAGTAATCATGGAAAAACGTCCTTGAAACAAATACTCCAGAAGCAAAACCGAATCACCTTGCTGGAGAATTATAAAAGGGTCAAAATGAAAACTGGCACACAGTTAACTACTAGCTAGTTCGAGTAACGTAGACTGAGTGGTCTCACCTCACAGAAGTGTTTAACATGCAGAGGAGGAAGTTTAACTAGTAAGAATTATATTTAAAAGTCTGATGTTTCCTCGCCGCGATATGCTACATGATATAGCACTCTTTGCCGACAGTCAAGTTTCTTTATTGGCATGCGCTAATATCAAAACTTTTCTCCTCTTTTAATGGAACAAATGCACAGGAGCCGACTTCTGGATTACACTGTCTGCAAGATTACAAATTCCTGTACTTTGTGTGGTTTGTATTCGAGGAGGGCTAAAACTCAATAAGACACCTCACGCCAGAACTCAGCCTTACAACACTTTAACCTCGACTTTAACTATGACCACAGTGAGCCCTGGTGGCGAAGATGTGGGTTTGAGACTCGCATCATTCAACCACGAAAGTAAAGAATTTGTACTACTGCAGGTAGTTTTGCTGCTTGTATTCTTGTCTTTATGGTTAACAGTTTTATTCTTTGGAGGGTAGATATGCTCTATCAATGTTTTTTGACATCTAATTGAGTTTGCCTATTTAATGCAATTATATTGTCTTGTTTTAAGACTCATTTTTTTGTTCAAACAAGCAATTCCGTGTTGATGTCGGTTGGGTAGGAGAGCTGAATGCAAAGAAAGCCGTGCTTATGCTTGCTTTTGGTTTAGATGATAATTTTCACCACATGAAAAATAAATTTATTATTATCTTTTGTTATGAAAAATATACCTAAGGATGAGGGTATGATAGTTTCAGCTTGTGATTGCTGTGTGCAAGGTTAGGAGTAAACTCATGTTTTGGATGAACGTTTAATATCATTCGGATGTTGTTTAGAAACCAAGATGTAAAGTGATTGAGATAAAATATCAGTATATCACCGTGCGTCCGTATGTCCTCTCCTTTTGGAGAGAAACCGTTATTTGATTTGAGAATGTTATTATGTTTGGAGCACATCAAAATCTAGTCTGTATACGAGTGTGCTTTCAAATAATGTATGCGTACATGTTTCCTATTGCTGTGAATGGAATAGCAATGTCCCATGTCGAAAAATAACATTGTGAATGATAGCGTTAGGTTTATTTTAAATGTTTACAGTTTGACAAAGACAAAAACTTGATTTTTTCCGTTAACATAACGGAAACAAAAAGTTAAACCATTTCTGGTTCGCCTTACTGTATTTACATTAAGTTTTGAGAGCTAAAAGGTAGCTGATCTTGCTTTTCGAACTTTTTTTCATGTTTGTAGGGAACATCGATCAGTTTAGTGTTTTCAATTTAGCTTCCTGGTTAAGGTAAAATACAATGAAGTCATTAGCCTCCTATGTTTCCATAAGAAATGAGTTTGTTAAAATTTTGTAGGCAATAATTACATGGGTTTTTTTTAATTAAATGCTCAACACATAGATAAAAAAAACGCTTCTTGAATGAGTTTAAGGTTCGGTGAATAAAGTTAAGTCACTAATGGGATTGGAAATTTCATTTTATGGTTCATGTTATTTAATTTTTAGCTCCACAGGCCTGAAAGGCCCGATAGGCATGTGGCATGGCACGCAATCCGGCGTCCAGTCATCCGTCTGCTCTAACAACTGAGTGCATGGGTCATATCTAATTTGCATATTTGACCTTGCTATGATCTTTACGCCTATGTATTTGTGTGGATTGTTTGAGATATCCTCTTCCTCCAAACAACAAAGAGACCCGAAGCTCACACTTTACATGTTCCACGTACTTTATCTTCGTCAGTGTTGCCCATGAGTAGTAGTAAGCTGATGGTGTTTGTATTAGATATTAAAGTTGATCGCCAGCAGGCTACACAGCATAATTCACTTTCTGCAGAGCCCGTAGCGCCGTTTTAATATGGTTAAGTTGTTTGGTTTACCAATCTGTCATCAGGAAATGACATATAAATATATGTAGCAGCATGGAGTGCATTTATGTTGGATGAATTAATACAATAAAAGGAATCGCAAACATATCCTTGTGTTTTATTTTTACCTGTTTGAACCTGATTTACCCGAGTTAAACAGTGTTGGTGATGACAGCTACATTAGCATTATGAAAAGCAAGCGTGTAAAGGCATGAAACCTGTTTATTCAGTTTTAAGAGAAACTTTACATGAATGATTCTTAAAGGGTAACAAATTGCATGAACACCGGTTATGTTATATTTTGCAATTTTCCGTAAAGAACGGTTTAAATATTTATGTTAGCGGTAATTAAAATATCGTATTAGGTAGCTGGAGAATTCATCTAACTACACCAGCTCGCAATGGAAACTCTATGAATAAATGACCTGTGGAAAGCGAAGTTTTGCGAGGCACGAGATCTAAATGGGCTGAACTCAATGCTACTGAAAAGGTTATTAAAATTTTATTCGTGATGTTTGACGGTTGAAAATATCGATGAACATGGGAAATGATTAGTTGTTTATTGTAAGCTAATAACTGTAAATGTCAGGTTAGGTGCATCGGAGTAACCTGTATCTTGTTAAAATGTTATTTGCCATTAACCATCAGAAGTTACTGCTTTTGGTAACGGACATGGGGATAACATGCAGAAGGGGAGATAACTTTGTCGCGAACAACTTTCAGTTGTGAAAGTGTCCCGATATGCTGGGACGATCTTGGGTCGAATTGAAGCGGGTATATCGATGCCATAATCGAGATATGGTGCCGTGGTGGACGTTGAGGTGTCTTTGACTGGGACGCAACCTTCAAAGTTATCCAACAGTTATCAAATCTGTTCACGTTAACTTTTGTTAACTCCTGTTAAGAGAAGCACGCCATTATTCTCTGGCAATGAACAAGAATTGTATACCAAATGTACCAAAGGGTCTGAGCGTATTAGTGGTTCTATTCTGTCCTGGTAAGCATTCGAACTATCAAATATAATACAGCATAGGTTGGTGTATTATCGTAACTCAAACACAAAAGGCTCAAAAACATATACATGAAATGCACATATATGGATTTTGAACATAACTGTGAGTATATTAATGACGTCCCTTTATTGTCCATTTATCCAGTTTTATATCAGTGCCAGCTGTCTGCCAGTAGGGAATAGCTCAACCTCAGTATACTCAGTGCTTTGTTGACAGAACCATACGCATTACACTGCATTCACATGGCTGAAACACATAGACAATGGCTACAGAGTCAACCACTGCATCTCTGCCCCATGGACATTCCTTTTCATCACATCAATCACTACACAGTCTGTTTGTTGGTTTTAAGATCAGTTATGATGGCAGTTCCTGATATTCATCTCTGACCATCTACAGGATGTAGATAGGCTTGTAGCAAGTCTTAATGATATACATGCATCGCCATATGAATCAAAGCTTGGGCGTGAACAAAATGGAGAATATGTCGTTGAAACGATAAACATTTGCATCACCCATAATTCTGCTAGAAATCATTTATTTGAACTTCAAAGGCAGTTCACACAGCCTGGCCGAGACGTTTGAATATGGTTGACTGGGTCTATACAATGTGATTGAAAGACATCACAGACACTATTTGTGAATGCATGGTTACTTTAAACGGGACGAATACATGGTGAAATAGATTGACATATATTTGAATTAAGTCAACAGTAAATCTTATTGCATTGAATAACAATGTATGTATTCTTATTCTGTGCGTATACTCGTTTGTGTGTTGTATAGAGTGTGTATCCATATCATATGCTCAGGTTTGCCGTTCGTGTGATGAAATGTTATACAGAATTTACTCTCATACTGTTATTCTGGGATGACTCCTGTGCCGCTTAGTGTGTGTTTGCCTTTAAACATAGCCCCCAAACCAGAACTGGTCCAACGACAGCCAATTTGTTACTAAGTTGAGTTCTCTCCAATGAACATTTAGCCAAGTCCTGAGAATGGCCCATACAGTGGCAACAAAATTGTAATTGTTCAGTCACCAAATGAGTAACAAAACAAGAGAAAGAAAATTACTTTCAATTTCTTCAGTGTCATGCTTTTCACTACTTTCATAAGTGCTTGGCTCTTGACAAACAATTACAATGGTAGCATACCATAGCAGCAGGAAAAACAATATAGTCAGTGACGAGTAATAGCATACAGTCTTTGACAAAAATATTCACCAGTCATCATGCTTCCAAAACAGGATAAGATTTGATATCCAGGGTGGAAATATTATGTTAATGTAGCTGCTGGCCTTGGGATATGATATAGTAGTATACAGTGTGGTGATAGCGGTGTGAACATGCCCCCATATATAGTATTTAAAACCTTGGGGAAGGTTATTCTTTATGCCAGCAGATCGGCGGATCCATAAAACAAGAAATAAAATTGGTCTGTCCTAAAAAATACCCCAGTTATAGATAGAAAAAGACACCCTTGATAGCGCTTGGCATAGATTAGATGAGAAAAGATTTTTATGCACAACTTTAGAAGACCCGAGCAGAGTTTATTATCCGAGTTGAAAAATCTATTGTATGCGTATTAATTCTGTTAGTCAGGTTCATATTAGAGGTATGGTATTATGGATTCTGATATTTTATTAATTTAACACTTTCATAGACAATGATTCACATCTATACATAGTAGAAACTCCACTTGGTATGGAACTTGGCTCGTTGGCTTACGAGAGAAGCAAGATGTCTTTGAATGATATATATGAGACCAGAAATTATTGAGAATTTTAGGAATATGTTTAATTGGATTTCTAGTATAACCAACCTTGACCAGCTATCAAGTGCTTGGTTTCATTCATGAGAGACAACTCCGTTAATCCTTTTTCATTAGTTTGTGAAGAGTTATCCCCCTTTGTTTACTTGCTAGCAGACGACATTTTCAGTGATCCTCAGTATGGATGATTTAGAGAAGAGGAAGTTGATTTTATGAGTATTATAACAAGGACATCAGATCAGTTAAAGTGATTTGAAGTAGAACAGGCATCCCTTTGTCCACTGTTTATCGTGTTTTGAAAAATATTGCAAATGGATATCCGGGATATGGCACTGAGCACCAGGGAGGCGCAGGTAGGCCCAGAAAATTAACCGTTGGTGACTGGAGGCGGTTTGGTATTCTTGTTTCTAAAAACAAACGAAGGAGTTTAGAAAACTTAAGGCTGGATGTGACTGATAGAGGAACTGTGGCTGTCTGTAAGGAGACAATTAGAACTGCGCTGCATGCAATGGGTTTGCAGAAAAGTCGAGGAATTCCATCACCGATCATGAAACCTGAACAAAAGGAGCGAAGGTTGAACTGGTGCTTACAGCATAGAAATTTTAACTGGGACAATGTGATTTTCTCAGATGAAAGTTCTGTGTGGCTGTTTCCTAATACACTGAAATTCTGGACTAAACAAACTGCAAAACCTTTGTATCAGCGCCCAAAGTACAGTCCGAAATTTAACGTGTGGGGTTGCATATCTGTGTTAGGGGCAACGCCCCTGTGTATTTGAAGGGAATATGAACAGTGAGCGGTACACAGATATTCTCGAGGGACATTTACTTCCATCTGCTCACGTGTCCTATGGAAATGTTTGGATTTTCCAGCGGGATAACGACCCAGAACATCGTTCAAAGCATTCACAGGCCTGGTTTCGGACCCAAAATATGATATTATTAGATTGGCCTAGCTACAGCCCTGACCTAAATCCCATAGAAAATGTTTGGGGACTGTTCACCTGTCTTTGAATCTGGAGTTATGTTCTGCTAATATTCACATTTAATACGTGAGTAATGAGTGAAAAAAAAATATTTTACAATCTTTAAATTCTCAATAATTTCTGGTTGTACTGTACCTGCTGTGGATATATGCTGAAAGTGATTAAACTTTAGGGATACTATTCAAACCTTTCATTTACAGAAGGGACGTTGTCATTGCAACCAGTTAGACACATCCTTTGTCTGAAAGAAACTTAATACCCAAAGAATAGTACTACGTTACCCAGTAGCCATGACCTGTCTCCATCACAGGATAGTTACCCAGTAGCTATGATGTCTTCACCCCAGGATAGTTACCCAGTAGCCATGACGTGTCTCCATCACAGGATAGTTACCCAGCAGCCACGACATATCTCAGCAATATGATAGTTACCCAGTAGCCATGACATGCCTCCACCACAGGATAGTTACCCAGCAGCCACGACATATCTCAGCAATATGATAGTTACCCAGTAGCCATGACATGTCTCCATCACAGGATAAGTACTCAGTAGCTATGACATGTCTTCATCACAGGATAGTTACCCAGTAGCCACGACATGTCTCAACCACAGAATAGTTACCCAGTAGCCATGACATGTCTCCATCACACAGGATAGTTACCCAGTAGCCACGACATGTCTCCATCACAGGATAGTTACCCAGTAGCCATGACATGTCTCAACCACAGGATAGTTACCCAGTAGCCACATCTCTCCATCATAGGATAGTTACCCAGTAGCCATGACATGTCTCCATCACATGTCAGAATTTATATGATGCTGACACTGTTGCATTGTACATCCATTGGTTCCCAATTGCGTATAGCGATGCTCATGCTGTTGATCACTGGACTGTCTGGTCAAGACTCGATTATTTACAAACCGCCGACATATAACTGGCATATTGCTGAGTGCGGCGTAAAACTAAACTCACTCACTCACATTGTACATCCCCTCAAGCTGTGCAATTTTGTCGATCATTTATTACTTTTATATATATATAGAACATAATCTTTATCAGGTGGAGACCCGTGAAGATCTGGGTTAGAATTAGCCTTCAGTAACCCATCCTTATTGTAAGAGGCGACTAACGGGATCGGGTGGTCAGGCTCGCTGAGTTGGTTGACACATGTCATCATAACCCAATAGTGTAGATCGGTGCTCATGCTGTTGGTCACTGGATTGTCTCGTCCAGATTTGATTATTTACAGACTGCCGCCATGTAGCTGGAACATTGCTGAGTGCAGCGTTAAGCAACAAACCAACCAACCAACCGTTTCAGATGGCCTTGGATACAGGAACCTAAACTGAAATAATTTTGATGAGCTTCACGTGTCTGTCGCACCTGTTTTATGTGATTACGTGGCATAACCATGTGTAATATTGTGTTTTCCTGAATGTGCTCTCGGGCTTGACTGTATGTTAAATTCCCCAAGTAAACTGAGTATTCTGAGCATGTGTACACTGTGTGCGTTGAATGGTAATGTGTTCTCAGGTGGACATTTATATCCCAGTCACCAGCTTGCTTGTCATGGACCAGAATTATATATTGCCATGAAAAGTAACAATTCATGTGTGCATGTTTCAACACCAAACATGGAAAAAAATAGATTCGGACAAACACGTAAGGAATATTAGTTGATGATCTGTAACAGTTAAACAAGAAACAGGCTGACAAACTCTTTCCAAAATCATGATAAATCTTTGCTAAAAACAGGTCTCCATTGTACAACTTGGCATGTTTATGAATTACTAGTGATGATAAGTGAGTGAGTGAGTGAGTATGGTTTTACGCCGTTTTTAGCAATATTCCAGCAAAATCACAGCAGGAGACACCAGAAATGGGCTTCACACATGAAAAAGTGTGACTCTCCTGCCCCACTGCTGGCACAGATCACTAACAAATGCAAAGGCTGGACAATTTTTCCGTAAATATCATTGTAGCAAATATCCCTTTGGAAACTGAAATTCTGCTCAACAAATGAGAAAGCATACAATAGTAAGTTACCTTGTGTCACAAGAAGGAATAGCTGATGTCACTGAAGTTGAATCCAAATACCAAAATCAAACAAATGTTATATTTGGGATTACACTTTCTTAACTTTCTTGACACTTTCTGGAATTAACAGGACCTCCTGTATCAGACGAAGACACTCTGACAGAACAGAAACTGTTCAGCAGCCAAACGTGACATCAGATCCACATTCTTCAAGTTTTATCCTTGTTCAGTTTCCCTGAAGAAGTCTTTGAAGAGAACTTTGGCCCAGGAGTAGGACTCAATATGGCATCCATCCAAGGCACATGTCGGCACTTTTTGTGCTCAATGTGCCGTGTAGTAGTAGGACACAAAGTATGGAAATTGTGGAAGCTCTGGATCTGAAGGTTTGAGCTCAGCACATTATGGGAGACACATACTCAGAAACATGGTGACAAATACAGTCAAAGACTTCAATCTAATATGGCTGACAAACGGTGCCATTTAGCCATGTGGGTCCTACACTTGAAATTGAAAGGAATGTGATTCCTGTACTAGAAATTTGGAAATCATTGGACCAGTAGTTTGGGAGAATATTGGACTTATTTTAATTAAGTTTGAATTTTCTGCCCTTTGTCCTTGAGCCTAGAACCTTGAACCCAGATGCACTTTGTAGATTTTTTGTGAAGAGATTCTGATCACCGGTTCTTGAGTTATGATTGTAACAGAAACGGTGGAATAATAATAATAATAGAAAAACTACTCTCAGCATTTAAAACTATGCCTTGGACACTTTGTTAAAAGCTCAAGGTTTACGGAGTCCCTAGTTTCAAATACAGACAAAAAAAACCCGCCAAGATCAATCCAATTTCCAAACACTGGACACGCATGCATGGATCACCATTTGGACATTGATGGTTGGTTTTAAGAAACCAGTTCCAGCTGATAACAGCAAGCAGCATCTCATTATATCAGGTTATGGAGCCTGTTTCTGTATTAAACACTGGACTGCAGTTCATAGTTCTGTCCAGGATGTTGCAGCAGGTGTCAGGATATGGATGTGTCTGTCTTGTAGCACTGCCCCAGTGTGGACACATTGTCCAGTGTCTCTCGGTATTCGTCCTCCTCCAACCCTGCCTCAAGGTAGTGATGGTGCTTCTTGATGTTGAAGCGGGATGCCTCATTGTGGAGACTGCTGGTCAGGTTGTAAACACTGTCATTGGACTGAAGAGACGTCATTACAGGAACTGACTCCACACCTGAAACAAAATTGGTGAAGGAAGTGCATGAATGTTGAGTTAAAATTCGACATTGCATTGTTTTGGAACAAAAAGCTATTAGAATCATTCCTGTTATATAGAAAATTCAGTATATTAAACCTATGTTAGCATATTAATCAATCATCAGAAATGAGCAATGGAAATGCAATGTTTTAATGCTTACCTGATGCTACAATGCTTCAACTTCCCTACCTTAGCCAAACAGACAGTCCTAGAACGGAGATACAGATTGAAGTAAATGCCCAAATACCCCAGAGTTATCTACCTTTGACCGATAATCCCTCATATCCTTCAGGATATGACGGCAGACGCAGCATGGACAGTAGTGCCAGAATTGCAGAAGCAACCCTTCATGATGATCCTAACGAAGCTGTCTGCATGGAGGGCCATCCTTGACAACAAGGCTTATTTCGCATGTCAGTTGTGGGCTTCTGGGTGTAGCAGATCAGCCAACAGATAAGCTTGAAGTACTGCCGAACAGGGCCAAAATGGTATTGTGTTAAACATCACTTCAGCGATGACATGGTCGGAGACCAGCACCGATATTGGCATAGGGCCCAGATGGGCCCAGTGCTAGTTGTGGTCATTCCCTGGGCTTACTATCTCAGAGAAGGACAGTAAGTGGAACCAGAAATCAAGCTGGCCTGGCTTGGTTTTTGGTAAATCACCAAAGATCATGCCCCTGGACTGCTTTTTGAAACTGACCTTTGAAACATCCAGTGTATGAATCTTGCTAACTATGGCTGCCTTGGTGAGAGCCAGAGGAAAGCATATCTTGATAGAAAGGTCCTCAAAATGCAGACTCAAGTGATTCATAAGGTGCTTGACGGAAGAATGACCCTCCAGACGAAAACCACCAAAAATGGTGAAAGGTTCTGTGGTACTGAGGCCAAACAGGTATCTGGAGCAAGAATTTCTCATTCTACAAGTGTCTCATTTATCATTTTCAGTTTCATATGACAAGAGAGAAACGAAAATGAAGATCGCGAAATCTAACTTGTTTTCTTGTAAGGTCACCGGATGTGATGTCACAGACAGTAAATTTGAAGATATTTCGTCTGGCAAACCCAAATTTAACACAAATCACTATTTAGAATGATTAATCATAGCTCACAAGAAACAAGCATTGTCACTAAGGTGACATAATCCCCCGCCGCAAATGATCAAATCAAACTTAAAAAGTAATGAAAGTGAAGGTCGTAATTATAGTTGAAGTTAAATGTCAACAAATCATGACCAGTCAACCTCTCTTGATATCTTGCTCTGTAGTTGTTCAATATTTTCAAGAATCACTTTGACCTTGACATGAATGTCTTAGTGTATGAAATATACAAAAATAGTAATAAAGAAATTGCTTATTGAAAAACATTCAAGGGAAGTCTTGAAAGTCTATGAAGAAAATCCAGTGAACTGTTCTTGAGATATCTCGCTGACAATCTTAACATGCAGTTTAACATGCTGAAATTTCCAAAGTGTCACCGTGACCTTGAAATTATTTGATGGTCACCAAAATCAACTGGGCCTTGCACCTTCCCTAGATGAAGCTTGGAGTCAAATATGAGGAAAATCCAGTGAACGGTTCTTTAGGTATCTCACTGACAAGCTTGACATGCAGCTCAACATGTTGAAATCTTCAAAGTGTCGCCATGACCTTGAAAATTAGGTGAAGGTCACCAAAATTGACTGGACCCTGCGCCTTCCCTAGATAAAGCTTGGTGTTGAATATGAAGAAAATCCAGAGATCAGTTCTAGAGATATCTCGCCGACAAGGGTAAAACGTTGAAGTCCCCTTGTGACCTTGAAATGAAGGTCAAGGTCACTAAACTTGACTGGGACCTTTCTTTTACTGTGATGAACCTAGGTACCAAATATGAAAAGAATCCAGTCAACGGTTCTTAAGATATTCCAATTCGTACGTACAGACGGACGGACGGAGCCTAATGCTATATCCCCCGCTTTGCGCTAAACATGCGGCAGGGGGATAAAAAACCATGTTGTTTTTGGCTATATAATTGGCAATATCACGGAACCAGTTTGACCTTGTATACTCCCGTGACCCGGAAGCAGTAGTTGATCAACACTCAACATGCAAGTTTCTCAGTATCTTTTATTTGAACATTTCTTGATATTAGGACAACCACTACATTCTACACTGAATATGCAGATAAGAAACATAATAGTGAGGTACATGTATGTTGATGCTAGTTTGTTTGTTTTTTTACTTTGTCCGATGCAGCAACGTTTACAAACATCGGCATCAACAACAGGTGCGCTGAAATAGGCGTGACATAATTTGTTTCAAAATAACATTGATGCTTTTCTTATTGTGATAAAATATGATACATGATGCATATGTATTATATTATATACTAAAATATAGTGTCAATTATAGTCTCACGTGAAATTAGTGATGATTTAATGAATTGTGCGGTCATATTACATGTATGCCAAATTTATAGTCTCGCTTCAGAAAAATTTGAATTAAATTTACAGTATAAATTTATGCAATAAATTAAAATCCTTGGTGAATACTGATGACAGATTTGTAATGCTTAATGTTTCACAGCTGGTTACAACTTTAGACATTTTCATGTATTTTCATATGTTTATTGTTATTAATAATATGATAACTATTTTTCTCTCCCAAATGGTCACGGGTAAAGACACTATAAGGATTTATCAAATGCATTAGCAAATTGTAAATAACCAATTATCAATTACTGTCTTTCAGTGATGTGGAAAACTAACAATTTTACATAATTATTTAAAACAACTATACCATAAAATATATGGATAGATGTTTCTTATTATTTTGTGTATTGTTTCAATACATTATCTTGCTAAATATATACCTCAAATACAGATGGGTGATGAACTACTTTTGTTTTCAACAGTAACTCTTTGTTTTGTGAATTATTTATTATCACAGACAGTATTTATTCAGTAAAGAGGCCCTCGCCCATAATACAATCAGATTGACACTGTGTTTAGTGGGTGTGCAATATAACCTTTGCAGCTCTACATCCTGGAGTTTATCAATTTCTGTACATGGCATAAGTATAGGCCAACATTGTATATGACAACATCATTTTTCCTATCACAGAAACGGATGAAATCAGATCTACAGTAGTAAGAATGTAATGTAAATGGATTTCTTAAAATTTGGAATGACGAGATACAAAAATAGTCATAGTCTGTGTGAATGCATTTCACTCAAAATCGGTATTTATTTTAGTCATTAAAACAGCCAAACAGCACATCATTTGTTCTCCAAGTAGGAGCAAAATTGAAATAATTATGTTGCCTCAAAAGCAGTGCTTTCAAAGTTTCAATTCTATCTAGTAGTTCTTCACATTGTTTGATGTGTGTCCATTTGTTTTCTAAAAAAATACTGGTCAAGTAACCCAGTGCATGGCTCGATTTATCATTTAGAATTTGCACTGGTGCAACCTACAACTGCAAAATGTAACCTCATATTTATACCTACTTGCACACTGTGCATGTTCATATTTTGCTGTAAAAACAGACTTCATCTGGGAAACAGACTGATGACCCAAACTGGTTTGGAGCAGTGATCACACTGACAGTGATTGAAAGAGGGACCTTTTTTTTCATGTCATGAAATGTTATGAAGTAATATAAAATTATCATACCAGACCCAGAATAATTTTGTTGTGATGATGTTGTGAATCAGCAATATCAAAACCACAAGTAATACATAATATATATATATTGAGCAGGAGGTGCAACCTGTTTTTGTCCGAGGCATCAAGGTAATCATGTAAGGTGGCACCAGGGGCAAATAGGTTTTCTTTCCCTAAATCAAGAGCTGCAACAAATGATTTTTTTGTTGTCCAGTTTGGAGCTAATCCATTGAGATTTCATTTTGGATATTTTATTGCCATATATATGAGGCAATGACAATATCAAATACATACAGACCCTAAACAAAAGAGTGCTCAGGTTTTGGCATTTTGTAATTCATAGAAGATTGTTCTTGACATATTTTGTTTTATGATGGCAGGGGCAATTTACATACTGTAGTCATACGAGCATATCACTATCAGACACTTCAGCACACAGCATCAATCCTTGAAAGTTCAGTAGACTAATTTTGTATTATGTTATTGCTCCAAAACCCAGGAAAGATACTAAGGTAAGATTTCTATTTGCTTTAATTTTAACAGAATATGAGGCCTGTTGACTTTCATCAGAGACCATATAATTAATTACATGTATATTGTCTCTGTTTTCATCAAATGATAATATTTTCTGCTAATTATACTGTTACAGCAACGGCAGAAATGATACTAGTAATTTGTGACTGAAAATATTAAGTTATTGTTATGACATACTGACATTTTATAATATCTCCCCGTGTCAGAACATTAAATTATTCGAAAATCACCGACCGCGAGATCCATTACGACTTTGAATTTGTAAACATAAAGATCTACGCACTGGCGGCAATATTAGGGGACAAAATATACAATGAAAGCAAAAAATGACAATTACTGTTAAAAACAGCTAACAGTAACCAATTGAAGGGGATTGAAAAGTTAATTCTACTATTCATTTTGGATTTTACGGGAATTTGAATCAATTTAGAAAATGTATCAATGGTTTTTCCAACTTCGACGTGATTTTACTTCCATGAGTGCCGTGCTGTAATGCGTTAGCTTCCGGTTTCACCAAGGGTGGGTACAATTACAAATATTGTGATAATGTTTCATGAGCTGCATTATTTAGGTATTCAGTCGTTTTCTTTGAATGTTTTTGAGTTCAGATTCTACGCGTAATTTCAAACATCCTTCATGTCTTGTCACCTAAAAAAACGCGAGTTTGGCCACGTGTCACCTACGGCTGTCAACAATGTCCTTGTCGGAAGGTTTGTCAAACAAAATCATTATAAACTCGATAAATATGATAATTTTGTGACAAAGACAATAACATGTACCTAATCAGACCATGTAATTAATTCCAACGAAAATAGTTGGATCTATCAAAAGGATGGCACAATTGTTTCGGTATCACGATGCATGTGGAGTTGTTTGTTTACCACCATTGCCATGATCGTTCCCATTCATCCAATCGGCGATCTGACATTTAGATTGTTTTTGTTTATAAATAATTAAACCGAAAGTTACTAATTTTTAGAAAATGGGAAACTTCAGTGTTTTCTCTTTACCTAAGAACAAAAATATTGATGAAATTATAAAAAAATATTTCGTCATGAAGAAAATATTAGACTGGGTACCACTCGACGTGATGTGCCTGAAGTCCACAATGGCCGTTATTTGCGGCTGTGTGCCGAGAAATTTTAATTCGTGGGCGTTTCATTTTAAGGTACATAAACTAATTGAAGATGTTTAGACAGCTGAGAATTAATGCTTTCCAAACATAATTCAAATGACATGTAAATCCGACTTGTTAAATAATTATTGCAAGTTTAATTTGGGGATGTCATTTTGCTGCTCCCCTGTCGAACGGGTTCGACAGTAGCATTGAGAGGATTAATGGGGCAGGCAATCTGGCAACACTGCAGGTTGGTGAAAAAAGGGCACAAAATTCCTTTCATCATCACTGTGGTATGAATTATTAAGGGGCAGGCAATCTGGCAACACTGCAGGTTGGTGAAAAAAGGTCATGAAAAACTCATATCTGGCACAGACTTAAATCTGTTTCAAATATCATTCCATTCCAGTACAGTCTATTAAGGGAAGCTAAGGTATAGTGCCAGGTAAGGCAGAGCCACAATTTCTCTGCAAAAATCATTCTGCTTCAACCGTTTGATGTCAAGCTATTGCTATGAAATAGAAAATAGAGAGGTGTCAGATAAAACTGATTGAAAGTATAAGTGCTAAAGATCATCATCAAGTACTAAGGCTTGCATGCCTGCAAGATATCAAGACTTATGACAGTGTGGATGGTATACACACCCGTTAACTAGTGAAACCTACACTATATAATAGGGGAGACAACTTAAGTAGCTACCTTGGTATGATGGCCTGTCTGTATCACAAATGTAGCCACTGCTGGTCACGTTGCTGGAGAAAACATGTGGGTAAGGGGAGACAACTTTACAAGCATCTCGCATTGTACAGCCAGCACTGAAATAGGAGAAACATATATATCTGCATCCGTTTCATCATTGGTATACAAACAATTGTCATCATTGTATCATATATACAAACTTATTTGGTTTATCTCCAAAAGGTTTATCTCAAAAAGATTATATTTATTAGGAACAATAAGAATGGTTTGATATGAATATGAACTATCAAAAAAGGCATAACACTGCTAAATGCATTCCATCAAAGTTCTATTCACTATAATATTTTTATCATTTAAAGAGGATAGGTTATGGTTCATACTAGTCAAAGCAGCAATCATTCGAAACTAAACATGATACAGCCTCAAATCATTTAACCAAATGTGCAATTGAACACGAAAACACTTTGGAAGTTAAAAGACGTTTACAAACAATATTGCACATGAAAAAAAATGTTTCAGAATATGTATAAAAACAGATGTTAACGGGAGAGAAAATATGTTGTATTGTGAATAAAACTGTTGAACAACATAAGAAATTAATGTGTATGCACATCGATGTTAACACGTATATTTTCTCTTAACAGATATTCTCATTTTATAACACATCCTAATGATCATGTTTGAAAAAGAAGTATAAATATCAACCATTAACTTCTTGAGAGAAGTTATAATCAGAGGCATGTTATAAGTCGAAGACACAGGGGAAACCTTCAGACAACTGTGAGTGACTTACTTCAGGGACTGTGGATATGTCTCTGACAGATAAAGGTGGAGAACCTCAGCGAGAGAGGAACAGCCTGTCAGTATTCTGGGGATGTCAGGTGTCGGCTGAGATCTAAATACAAACATACATAAATGTAATTTTTATGATAAAATTGGAAATTTTAAATATAAATTGTATATTTATATACTTATCCTATCTCACGGAATGCACTTCTCTCGCTTGATTCGACACTGAGTGGAATGATGGAAACTTTTTTCCCTTGGCCTCTCTTGTCCATCTGCCCAAGCACTCCATGCTACCCTCATTATAAGACAGCTTCCTAGTTGTCATGCAAAGCATGCGGCATGCACCACTAGCTACCCACTTGACTATCTCCGAATTATCATTCTCATTCTTGGAGCCACTTAAAAAACAAGGTTGGAGAATCTGCGTAGCGGGGATGATGAGCGGGAATCCGTCGTGTGAGATAGGATAAGTATATAAATATACAATTTATATTTAAAATTTCCAAATTTTTAAACTTATCCTATCTCACGGTATGCACTTATCCCACGGTCAGACGGCGGGACGCAGATACCCTGTGTCTTGTCAGTGCGAACAGTAGAACTGTGTAGACTGGAAACAACCGTAGATAACGATGCACAAGGGAGGCCTGTTACTGACAGCGCCAACTCCTATGCCTGTGACGAAGTTCCTCTGAACTCCTTGGCTTACTAAGCTACACAACGTCTCCCAGAGAGATGGGTGCTCCCGAGCGATGTGGTGTTCGTCCGCAACCTCCGGGGAAGGATGCAGCTCAGCGAGAAAGGATGTCACTTCGCCACAATTTTCAAGCCTCGTAATTGCTTCGAAAAGTAGAGGTCAGAAAACGTGAAATGTCTAACCCTTCCACATCGGGATACAGAATCGCTCCAGATTGCTCCAGATTTGTCCAACCACCGCAGGTGGTAGTATCTCCGTCTTGCCAGTATAAAACAAGGGTCTGGGAACTGGTACAGGCCGCATTAACGCCCTGACTGAGAGATGGAGCATCCCCTGAAGGTAGTAGGAGGAGAAGACCGAGTCAGATTGCCAGAAACATCCTTCCATAATGGCGTGGAGAGAGCAGTTACTATGCAAAGCCATCGTAGATGCTAACGCCTGTGTCTCATGTGGATTGAAAGCTGTCAGGGGCGGTAACCCAGCGAAGGTGTAAGCCCATAGGATGGTGGCTCTCATCCAGAAGGATAATGTGGTGCGAGATGTGGGGTGGATGTTGAGGACAACAGAATGAAGAGGCGTTTGCTGTTTTCAGGCTGTAGTTGAAGTGATTCCTCCTAGAACTGGTTTATTTACAACCCAGTGAGCTTGCTGACACATGATATGCAAATCAGGCCTGCGCAGGGCATTGGCTTCTGTCCTAAACCAATGAGCTCCCATGCATGTGACGTCAGCGGTGTTGTAACAGGTGGGCCCCCATGAAATATGGTGCAATAGCTGGTTGAGTAAAAGTGTGCGTAAGAATTACGCCGCTTACATAATCCTCCAAAACCATTTGAATAAGGGTTGCTCCAGGTGTAAAGTCTTTGATGGATCGTTTTTTCATAGAGTTCATAGTCTTACTGACTTACGGGTCCTCAAAATCCTGTGAGACCTCCTTGATGTATGATATGAAGAGCAATCAAATATGATGGGAGCAGCCCATGGTTGCGTAAAAGTGGCTTAATGTAGAGGTCGGTCAAAGGCACGAGGATAGTAGATCTTGTTGACGCCTTAAAGTGAGTCCCGCTTAGGGCGATGCTAAGTGATCCCACTGATAAGAGCATACGTTCTCTCTCCATTGTGGGTTCCAATAATGTCCTTAGACAACACATATAGTGTCTAGCTGGTGTTTCATTCTGTAAGTTTGAGACTTGAGTTACTCAACAGTGAGTAATTTCCCATCCACTTCTGGTGGCTTAAACTGAGGCGTAGGCTGGCCCTGACGATATAGTTACTTCAGCGACACTAATTCCGTCTAAATTGATGAGTCGAGATTCTCCTGAGAGTTATCCTCACCTAATTTCACTACAAATACAATGTTATGATTGCCAAAGGCTATGAAGGACCAACTACAACAAAAATTTGAGCCCTTATTGAGTATAAGGCCGTAGAAGGGACACGAGGTGCCAGCCCAACCGTCTAGGTGGGCAATGGAGGAGAGAGTGACAATATGGCCGCGGTCACCTGGGATGCAGTGGCAGGAAGCGGCAAGGGGCCCTATTGGGGTGAGTAAAGTTTTGACTGTTCTTGGGAACATTAGGACAGAGGTTTCCACTTAACCTTCGTATGGAAAGGGAGATAAGCAATAAATAGGAGTCAGGATAAGTTTACTTTATAAAAATATGATCTCTTGTGGATACAAACAGCATATTCATTGAGTTAAGAGTTTGTTTGTGTTTACAGAGATAAATACCAAACACAACCGTATGCGCACTGTATAAATCCTGTGGAAACTCAAAACAGGGATTGAAGTTGTGTTGAAAATGCCTGTCACTGGATGCTTCATTAATCAATAACATAAACGATGGCAGACAAGAGTATGAAATCCTAAACATTGTTGGGCGCGATAATACAAAACATTCCAACCCAGTCCATCAGCTGCCAATCAAGACGCACTAGTCTGTGAGAGGGCAGGGCATTATTATTTTTCTGGTGTTTTTTTTGTCTGTTTAAGAAACCATGCATGTCACCCAAACTATCATGGGATCCCAATATATTTATCGCTCACTGCTTTATGTTGTAAACTATACTATACACTCAAAGAGGTACACAGTTTCATATGGTGAATGCAGGGAAAGTGTAACCAGGATAAAACCATAGGCCACTCTGCTGCTAGTGTCGTATAAAATAATGACATACTGTTGTAAAACGTTATTGGAACCCCTGAACATCATCTTGAGCTACTCACAGTTAGATGATGTCAAGCCCACAAATGCCTGACAAATTACACCTGACACAGAGATTAGTGGTGTAGTAAGGTAAACTGACTGACTGACTGACTGAGTTTGGTTTTATGCCGCTTTTAGCAATATTCCAGCAACATCTTGGCCATTGATCACCACATAATGGGGACACCCAGAAAATGGCTATTTCACACATTGTACTGACCCATGTTGTGGATTCGATCCAACCACGTGGTCTTCGGCGTGACTAGCACCGCAGGCCAAAGGCTTTAACCAGTAAGGTAAACAGTACAAACTTAGCGAGCCATATTGATCCGCCACCACCATAGAGGTATTGAACGTGTTTGAAGATCTTTGTTGTGTAGATCCAAAGACCACAGTATCGAGTCTTATGATGATGTCATGAATCCTGTGACAACTACTGATCCACCACATGTGACCACTATTGATCCACCACATGTGACCACTACTGATCCACCACATGTGACCACTACTGATCCACCACATGTGACCACTATTGATCCACCACATGTGACCACTATTGATCCACCACATGTGACCACTACTGATCCACCACACGTGACCACTATTGATCCACCACACGTGACCACTATTGATCCACCACATGTGACCACTATTGATCCACCACATGTGACCACTATTGATCCACCACATGTGACCACTACTGATCCACCACATGTGACCACTATTGATCCACCACATGTGACCACTGCACTAAACAAGCAAGCACCTAAATGATATGCCAGAAGATGGCCTCGGGTGTTTAACTGACTGGTCTGCTTGCTGGCATGGTTTCCAAAACAAGCAGTTAGAGGATTTGCCCACTAAAAATCCATAGCCCTGTGCACATATATTTCACAAGGATCATGCAAACCATGTGCATTATTGCACTGAGATGAACAACCTCCATAACAAAACTTGAACTGTTTCTAGTTTCAAAAACAAATGTCCAAGACAGTCAGACTTCAGAATCCACCATCCTAACAGAACGGTTTCAGTAGCAAACACAACCTAACTGGTTTCCAGCCTCAGAAAGAATCACCGGAATACAGCTCAGTTTCCAGCTTCAGGGTGACTATCATGGGATTAAAGCCATTTGGGAGTGAGTGAGTGAGTTTAGTTTTACAACGCTTTTAGCAATATTCCAGCAATGTCACGGGGGTGACACCAGAAATTGGCTTCACACATTGTATCAATGCGGGGAATCGAACCCGGGTCTTCGGCATGATGAGCAAACGCTTTAACCACTAGGCTTCCCCACCGGCCCCGCCATTTGTGAAGAGCATTCCAGTAATATCCCAACATGTTAAGTGAGTGAGTGAGTTTAGTTTTACGCCGCACGCAGCAATATGGCGGTGGTCTGTAAATAGGCGAGTCTGGACCAGACAATCCAGTGATCAACAGCATGAGCACCGATCTGCTCAACATGTTAAGGAAAGTCAAAAGTGATGCAGATCTCAGACACCAGCTGCAGAAGCAAGCACCCAAACACAACAAATTCCTGATTATCCATGGAAGTTCTGATGTAGTAAATGAGATGCTTGGAACCTATTGAACCAAAAAGTACAAAATTGTTGATAAATGTCGGCTCAGATTTGTCTTTCAGTATTTATGATAGATGAAACACTTTCCTTTGAGTTTAAAATGTAAACCCTCCTTCTTAACTAAACTCTCCTTAGCATGTAATACCCTTTGAATACATGAGGGGTGGTGGGGTAGCCTAGTGGTTAAAGCGTTCGCTCATCACTCCAGACACCCGGTTTTTATTCCCCAAATCGGTACAATGTGTGAAGCTCACTTGTGGTGTCCCCCTCTCCATGATATTGCTGAAATATTGCTAAAAGCAGCTTAAAACTAAACTCACTCACTTGAATGCATGTTTAATGCATGTTAAATAGATGTGTGTAACCGGAGTTCCTCACCTGGTTATCTTGTGGTCTGGTACACCCCTGACCACACAGGACTGCATGTAGGGGTCAAGACAGGTGCCTACATGGGGGGTGAGGGAATACCAGGGTGGGTGGTCTTTGTGGGACATCAGACTCTCAACAAATGTCCCCTGGGGTGTGAGAGGGAAGGGGAGGCTGGAGTAGACAGCTGCAACCTGAAGTAAACAAGGGCCGATGCTTAGACACTCACGCCACATGGGGAAACAAACTCACTTCCGCGTGACAAAACATAAGCCATCTCAACTGTTTTTCTTCTCACAATTTAGAGAATACATTTGTCTGCTTGCTGTGTAATGCTGCAGTCAGGAATATTCCACCTATAAAACATAAGCTTCTTTTCCTCATGAAACTAGAACTACACAATATAGAACACAAAATTTGTAAGATTTAAAACTGATTTTTGATGGTCTGTACACTAATTTGAAATGATATGCAGGATCAAAGGCTTGGGTACAGTTTCCCACAGAGTCTCAGAGACTGTTGTGACTTTCTATATCTTTAAATCCAATCTAAGACTAGCATATTTTTTGTGATTTTTATGCTTGGCTTACACGCACCTTTCTCCCGAGATTGTTGAATGATGCTGTGATATCAGCCAGCTGTGTTGCGAAGCCCTCACGCCTGTACGGGAGAGACAGTGTATCCAGACAAGCTGCCATGATGCCACTGGTGTGGTAGTCTAGTTCCCCCTGACAATGAAATTAGAAATATGTAATATTTTCTGACTAAAATTGATATTTTATACTTATCCTGACTCATGCTAAATGCGTGATTCATCTTGCAAATGATCGTGGAACACTTGAAATCCCTTGAAGTTCCCTTCTAAAAAGCAGACGTAAAATCATCACTCACCCATGAGTAGTCTCCCTTGCTTCCTTTGGCGCCCTTTTTGGTCACATGACAGCTATGTTTGTCACTCTCTCCATTTGTACGCCCGACACCCGGATTTACAGGTTGGGAGGGCTGACCTTATGAGTCAGGATAAGTATAAAATATCAATTTTACTCAGAAAATTACATATTTTTCCTTATCCTAACTCATGCTAAATGCTTGCAGAATTCAGGCCACTTCCTGGATTCACTGGCAGCTGTTTTACATCCTGTATTACCCCCCATGGGAACTTATGACGGCACTGTTGATGATTCTGTTTTTCCAACTTCCATCTGATGAGTCGGGGGGGAACCACAACTTGTCAGATTTCTTCCGAAACTTCTGACATTTTCGTGTGGATTTTAAATATACTAATGTTCCATTAGTTATCTATTGCAACTCCATCTCTTGATGCATGCATCAAGTGGAGATACGACCCTTCTTCATGTACGAGTAAGTCCTATACAAGTACAGGGTCTATCACTCATGCTAGTCTGTCCTAGACGATGCAAGGACTTTTAACCATTTGCTCTCCAGAGCATTGGTTTCACGCAAAGTCAATGCGATAAAGGGTGGGCATTTCTCAGCCGCCATTGTGGAACCATTAGTTGTTGTACTGCAAACAAGCGGTCCAAACTTCAGGAATGCCTGAGACATCCTCGGTGGCAATGTCTCTGAGGTAGTGGTTGGCAAACACCGTGGTCCGGATTTCCAAAAGCAGCCCTCCATTATTGTTGTAATCGAGCAGTTTCCATGCAGAGCAAGTGTAGACGCCAGGGCTCTGACTTCGTGGGGATTGGAGGCTCGTGGAGGCTCAAGTCCTGCTGCTTTGTAGGCCCTTAGTATAACAGCTCTCATCCATATCGATATCGTTGTCCGTGAGACTCCCGTGGGCATCTCAGTGGATAAGGGGGATGAATAGGCATTTGAATTTTTGTCTCCTTGTTTTTGTCCTTTGTGGGTAGACTTTTAGTGATAAATCCTGTGAATCCTTTTGCCCAAGGACTGTAGAGAGTGCAGGGATGTGGAACTGTCTGTCAGGGCTGGCCGGCAGTTGGTTCTGGTAATAAAGTCCCATCTCAGTCCTAGATGTACCATGTTACAGATGTCTTGATTCAAATTGTGTTCGCTCAAAGTCCAGATACGGCATGTATTTCTGACATGCACAAGCTGTTGCTACAAATAACGCGAACATCGCTTTCGTGTCAGTAGGGGTTCAAAGGACGTCCGCTCGTAGAGGCCTCAGAGGGCTGCTCACTGGTGATGTTGTAGAACCACGCTTGAGATCCCAGACAGGAGGCTTGAATTTTCGTTGGTCTTCCAACTTGAACGAGCGAATCGCGCCAGTATCTCTGTACTTTGGTCAGCTTCTGACACCTATCATCATAGTGATAACTGTGCCGGAGAGCAGCCAGATACACATTGAGAGTGTTGAACCTTTTGCGTCTCTCTGCCTGCCTTAAAATGACATTAAGTATTCCGCCTACATTGAGGATGGCTGCCTTTAATGCTGTAAAGTTTTCCTCTGTTGCATACTATCTAAAATCTCGCCACTTGTCGTCGTATTAAGCTGGCGAAGTTAATCTGCCATAGAGCCAGTGTCACTGCTTTCACTGCCTCTGGCTGAGTACCCACTTCGTCTTCATAGGCAAGATACGCCCACGCATGTAGCTGGAACAATGCACCATTCCCGTGAGCTTGCTTCTGGTATGTGGATGGATGAGCAGGTTCAACCACCTGGTAGTTTCAGGTTGGACTTCCGGAAGTTCTTTGCATGAGGACGGAAACCATACCGCTGGCCAATAGGGCGGACCTTAAATCAGTTGCAACGCTTGTCGATTTTCTGTATTACTTGTGGTAATAGTGTTGGAGGTGGAAACACGTAAGCGTTAGTCCCTTCCCATGAGATGCTTAAAGCATCTGTTGACCATGCCTGAGGATCCGAATCGGTGAGATGAATTGCTGGTAGTTGTTTGCTGAACTTTTGCAAAACAGGTCTATCAGCGAGATCCTACTGTCTGTGGCGGATCAACAGAGAACACTTTTGATGTAACATCCATTCCGCTAGGGATGGTTGTAGTGGACGCAGATAGGGCGCCTCTGCTATGACATTCTTTTGCTTCTGAATGTCTTCATGTGGGATGTTCAGGTCCCGCGACACATGGCTGAACAGGAGAAAGCTGAGTTTGAGCAGAGTCGTCCGCGGTGCAACTCATGAGCCTGGCGCTTGTTTAGTAATGTAACAGTGTTGTGCTGCTGATCACTGCTTTCACCCCAACAAGTTGATGCGCAGAACTTGATCCTGACTCGACCACCACTTTCCTGCTGCCACTGGATGTCGTAGGGTGAGTTAACCCTATCCTTTGTAGTGATGCATCCACATAGAGGATGAGTGTTGCTAAAGCTCGATTTTGACAAAAGGTTCTCCGGCAACCATTTGATCTTCGGAGTCCACCATAGGGGAGTTCAGGAGCCAGGCTGTCCAGTAGTACTTGTGGATCCAAACCTGAAAGATGGGTGTTCACCAACATTGTAGTGGGCGAGTTGCACTCCTCGCGCAGTCATGCCTTGAGCTGATAGGTGAGATTCAAGGCTTTTATTGGCATCGTGAGAGGGGTCAATGGAGAGCATATTTGCCGAGGATTATCGCGAGACAGGTCTTCGAATCTCACCATCCTCTGGGACTAATCCTAGACTCTGTCGTAGGATGAGCCATATTCTGCGAAATTGAAGACCTTGCTTAACTCCAACCCAATAGGGATTGGCATTTTTTCAGCCATCTACTCAAATCATGTCCTACTTTATTGTAGGTACGTGGATTCAACAGCTTCGCCGCGTCCGCCATGGAAGCTGAGAGATGATTGATTCTTGAATCATGGCTAGAAGCTTGTCTCACCATTCCGTATTATGTAATGAAGATGTTGTCACTGCAATCCCAACAATGTGCAGCGATTACGGCTACTTACGCCATTTCTAGATCAAAGCAACAATCGGTGATGCACTTGGACTGCCATCGATGTGGAGTTTGCCGTCGAAGAAACCGTCACGCTTGTCATTGCCAAAAGTCCCTCAGATATGATCCGTGAAGATAGTCAAACCACGCCAAAATCTCTGCCAACTTTACCTGCAAATGAGCTCTTTCCACGCTGAAAGAGCTGCGTACAACCGCAGACGACTTCTGGCATCGCGATCTTTGACCGAAGTTCCGCGAGGGTTGTCTATTCCCGCGACCCAATCAGATTACGGATCACCGCCACCGGTGTGCTGCAGGTAATTGATCCTCATAGGAATCTTGCAGTAGTCGCTGATTTCTCTCGCCCACACTACCGTCCGCAACTCCTGTTAGGCCAGCCCGGAGCGACGACAGTGAACGCGGTTCAGATAATTCGAGCGGAAGCCACGGAAAACTTCGGCAAGAGGCACCAATGCGCGCAGACTGTTCCCTCGCCCCATGTGACCGTAAGCTACACTGTTCTGCCTGTTTAGTGACCGTATTCTTCAACTTTGGCATCTTTACCGTATTCGTCACCCTATTGTTCTGTAAAGTTGACCGTGAATCCCATCTCTTCGCTGAGGAACTGGCGAATGCAACGTTAACTGGCCCCCTTGATATCTTGAAGCTCCACGAGATGAAGTACCCATCTTCAGTTTCACCGATGGCCCCATCTGAGCATCCATGATGTCGCGAGTCTCTGGATGCCGCGCTGCGCGCGTGAACGGTTCCGGTGGCAATGTAGCCGCATCTCCGAGTCTTTGGACATATCTCCCAGGCCTTCACAAGCGCTTACGGATCGACCGCCTCTGTGAGATGTGGAGTGCTCTGCACGCAGGTTCCCGTATGTAAGTCTAAGTCCGATGGTGATGACGCATTCGTATTCACGACGCCTGTAGAGTTCGGCGAACGGCCCATCCGCCTCTACGGAGCATTTCTTAGACGCCCTTCAGGGACGTTTGTTCGAGCTGATCGCCGGGTAGCATTATTGTCCAGCTCCTAACTTCCGACTTGGTAGACTGATCGACGCGGAGCTTTCACGCAGGCTTCCTCTTCTTCCGCGTTGGAGAGACTGCTGAATCTTGGCTTTGCGGCTAGTAGTCATCATAGTGGTCTTCGTAGCTTTTCCCCGCGCCAACGCCCCATCCATCTGGCCATCATCGATCTGCAAACCGTACAAACGTTCTGCCAGCTCAAGATGTCTATTAATTGCCGCAGGGTTGATGATGCTTCGAGAACGCTGGAGGCCTTCGCCACCTGTACCCGGTAAAGAGCGACACGTTACCTTCGTAAATTCGAATAAGCCCGCGCTGATAGAAGCGTCTTCGTCAATACTCGCGCTGATACGGTTGCCTATGCAGTTGTTGCTGGTGGCTTCGCTTTTCTGTTAACACTCCACTCAGACTTCAAGATTTTATGGGGACCACCACGCACGCCCGCTTCTTCCCTGAAAGGCCAACATCGGGCAGGTGCATGATCTTCGCTCTTCGCGCAGAACCTGTGAATACAAGAAACTTCGAATGGGTGCCCTGAGCTGTAGACTTCTTCTTCTCTGGCGCTGAAGAAGATTCGCCTTCTTCGCCCGCGATGATACAACAGCTCCGCTGGATCATCGATCTCTACTTATTCCAGGTATGGAGTTCACTACTGAACAGCCGCATTCGCCGCCGAAAAACGCTTCTGCAATTCACCGGAATACATCACTGGTGCGACCATCAGAAGTTAACACACGGTTATCAGCTAATCACTGCATTTACCAGACATGACTTGGCAGTCACTTCACCGCAGTCCTAACACCTATGAAGATAAAAAGGTAGTTATTAACTATTGGGTAGTACTAGTTTCTGACAATGTTTACAACGATCAGGCTGGAAGAACATGTAGCAGTGCAATCAGGGACATAATATATGGTCAGCCACAAGATGGACAGTCGGTACCTACATGAACGGTAAAGTGTTTCATCAATTGTGAAACCAGATGAAAACATGGCAAAACAACGATAATTTAGACACATAATATCAAACATTTGATAATATACAATCCTAAAACCATACAGCCGCCATTTAGATGTAAAGGTCCAAAATAGAAAAAGGATATGTGCCATAGGATCCAAGTGGTTAACAATCATTCTCAAGGCTCCAAGAAGGAGAGTGACAAAACATGGCTGGTCATGTGGACCAGTGCTACCAAAGGGGCAAGGGAGACTGCCGAGTGGTGGGTGATGATTTTATCGTCCACTTTTGAAGTAGGGAACTTCAGGGATATCAAGTGTTCCACTGTCATTCGCCAGAAGAGATGCTACTAGCAAGGAGCCAGGATGGCGAAAAATAAGGAATGTACCAATACCTCATAATAACCAACACATACAAAGATTGAAAGCCAAACTTTCCTCCTTTTATTCATTCATGCACATGCAACAGTTTCCAAACTAAACCAACGTTCCTTTATGAGCATGCATTAGCAATAAGAAATGGTGGAATGTAGTGTATAGTTTCAAACCACAACACAGCAGACTGTAAATAAATGATGAATCAAACAGGTGAGTCGCACCACATGAGCACTGATCACTGCCAATGTAAGGCGTAAAAACAACATGCCACCCAAACAGTCTCCAAACATCTGTGGATTCATGAATGAGGAAATGACATTTTCAGGAGTCCTCGAAATGCAAAAATGGGGGTCCTAGACACTTTGGGTATTACTAATAATACTATGTTGTAATATTGTTGTAATTCCAAGTAACTGTTATTGTATTGTGTATCATGATCAATTACACAGCCATACAGTGATTAAAATGCAAATGATACCATAACCGCTAGTAGCAAACTCCAGAGATAACCTATTATTACTTGATTGGAATTTTTCTACAAAAAGTATTTGATTCTTTCTGCATCCCTATGGGACTAATAAATTTTGTTCAACCATGCTCAATTTCTCTGTATAGGGCGCAGGAATTCTTGTCCCGTGAAATCCTCTCAGTAAGTATGTATGGTGTGGACTTACTTTAATCTACAGTGAGACATAAGTAAGGCAAGATAGGTTCCCAAACTCACATACCTGGGTCCCATTCCACAAGCTATTGTGTCCTATGGCAATCACAGAGTATGTGAGTTACAATCACCTTGGTGGTGAGGATTCGGGACAGGACCTGAACTGCTACCATGGAGACAAACCTGGAGTATCCTACTATGACCTAAACTCCCCAAAGGGCCATTCTCCTGTTAGCTTATAACATAACATGGAGGATACCATGACAACACTTCCATGTTAATTGTATTATAAACCACTCATACTGAAAAACATATTATGTACTATATAATTTCTACAAATGATGTTGTACTTGTAGATCCATCTTCTGCCCTACAGCCTCCTACCTTGTAGCTGAGATGGGGAAAAGTCTCGAGATGGCCCCATCTTCCACAGAGAGCCGCCAGAGACATGGGACAAACAGAGAGCTAAAGTTACCTCCCCTTGTCTAGACAGAATGCTGTTGATGATTCGATTGGCACGCTTGGCTTAACAGTCTGAAACAGATCTCTGTTTGCTAAAAATCATTTCATTCATATTTCACTCTTTATGGAAAATCTAATTACAAATCTTTAATTCTGTTTTTTCTTGTCTGGCCACCTCAACATAAATACGTTTGGGCTATAGTAAAGGATTACTGCATCCAGTGTTAGGACACACTGACTTTCTGCCTGTTTGTTTCCATGTCTGACGGTTTTCAGGTTGAGGTGACCCTTGGTCTGCATGTGGAGAATATTTTACTTTTCTAAGATATCTAAATGTTTCAATCTAAAAAAGGGTTTGTTGCTCAGATGCCAAGGATACCTCTGTAAAGTTCTAATATTGCACCAAACTAATGCTACAGGACACGCATAACAAAGAACCTGTTACTATAAATATGAATGGTATGTACCCAGTGAGACTATCTGGATCATGTTTAGGAAGGCCAAACCAGACAGGAGAACATTTTGGCAAACTGTGAATGTTAAAGTGAGGGAGTGAGTATGGTTTTACGCTGCTTTTAGCAATATTCCAGCAATATAAGGGCGGGGACACCCAGAAATGGGCTTCTGCACATTGTGCCAATGAGGGGGGAATCGAACCCGGTCTTCGCATGATGAGCGAAACCTTAACCACTAGGCTACCCCACCGTCCCGTGAATGTTAAAGTCTAATCTATGATCAGATGAATTTGGCACCTGTAATTGCATCTCCGAAGAGCATGTGTTGAGTCAAGATGAGCAATAGTAGCAAGCCTCTTGGCTGAATCAGCCATTTGGCAAAATGGAGCACATCCTATTCATGTACATATAGCTCCAAACATGCAAGTGTTCAAATGTAAAAAGTCTAATCCTCATTTCCAAACTTTTGAGTATCTTATTCGTCAGGAAGGGCTCTTACCATTCCTTGTTTTCTTACGGTGGCCCTGATAGCATTGTTAGCAATAAAAGAACCCTAATTAAACCAGGAATCACACAGAAGACAGAAATTCACAATGTTTTTACTGGTATAATGATGTCTATTGGCAAACTCACAGAATCAGGCATGACAGCAGGAGACACGCACATGTCATCCGAGCCTTGTTTGTGCATTTCTCCCTCCAGGTACTGGAGGAGGCTAGCCCCATATCCCAACCCATCACACCAGTCCAGCAGCATGTGGAACCCTGCAGACACAACCACAATCAGGATACTATAGGTTGCCATGGTAACAAGGTGACCCCCCTCAACATTCCCGTGAACAAGAGATAGAGGGAAAACAACGTGAGGAACAACACAAAGTGAACATCACAAAATACTTGTGTCAGATTAGGTAGAGAATAAATAAAATGGCTGGGATATTGAAAGCCAGATTGAATGCAATGATTGATGAGTTTGGTGTTACGCTGAACTCATCCATATTACAGCAATATGGCAGCGGTCTGTAAATAATCAATCCTGGACCTGACAATGCAGAAGTGATCAACAGTATGAGCATCGATCTATACGCAGTTGGGATCACGATGACATGTGTCAACCAAGTCAGCGAGCCTGCCCACCCGATCTGCGTTACTCTACTCTTCACGACAAGCATAGGTTACTAAAGACCAATTCTAACCTGGATCTTCCACGGGTTTGAATGCAATGAACAGATAAAACATATCAAGCGTAAATAATAATCTTACTTACATGAAGTGACAGACATAATGTGGAATTTACCATCACAAAATGGACACAGATCCAGCGCAAGAGTTCATCTAGGGGTACAATCCCTAATGTTCCTTGGGTGAGTGAGTATGGTTTTATGCCGCTTTTAGCAATATTCCAGCAATATTACCGTGGGGCAACCAGAAAGCGGTTTCACACATTGTACCCATGTTAAGGAGTCGAACCCAGGCCTTCAGTGGGACAGCAATACGAGCAGCTTTTAACCATTGTGCTACACCACCACCCATAGTTCTGTGGTAGTCACGCCAACAAACTGCACTCCACGCTAGTGTACCTGCAGGTGGAGAATTCACACTTCCTCCACAAAGAAGCGAATCTGGTCCTCCGCGGCATCCATGGCATCAACATTCTTCACAAAACACTAGGCGCTACTAAGCTGGAACATGTCCCACGTCTGGTCCTCACTGGAAGACAGACCCTCGGGTTGTTTCTTCATGTCAAGCAATTAACAAATATATCGGGTCTAAGATCATTGGTACCAATAATAACAGCCATGTTAAACATATCCACCAATGGAACCTTAACCACGTACTACCGCATGACTCCATTAATCTAATATACTGTGCCAAAGCTGCACTATCCCAGCAGGCATCTTTGTGCAAGCTTACTCTTTACACACATCAACCAATACAACACAAGAAAGCTCTGAAATGGCCACGTGCGATACACATAATAGGGGAAAATGCGAGGAACAATACATTCTTACTCCTTTATCAGCTGAATGAAAGCTATGGTTGATTGAAGATGATTTGGAAATTTTACTTGCACTACTATGATGAACTGACTGACTGACTGAGTTTGGTTTATGCGGCTTTTAGTATTCCAGCAACATCACAGCGGGGACACCGAAAATGGGTCAGGCACACTGTACTTGCCCATGCATGACTTGAGCGAAAACTTGGCCATAGGCTGCCACCACCCCCATGAAGCTAGACAGCTATACAAGTAAATGTGTGAAAACAAAACAAAGACTGAAAGTGTTTTGCACCATTGCAAAACAGACGCCACGTCTTCCCCAATCTACAACCTCAAAGCAATTCATTTGATTCCTTCAATTTCAAGGTATGAAAAGCATATAAAATAAAGTTGAAAGAAAATCTCAAACCTCAAAGGTAACACTTCTATGATATGGAGAGGCAGTATAGGTGATTTGCAGCATACAATTAGTCTCAAATTGTATGCTCCGAAGCGCAACACCAGCAAAAGACAGCGTCAAATTGTTGCCATGAAAAACACAAAAAATAAAATTTAAAAATAAAACAAACTACTCAAACCCCCCAAAAGCACACATCTACAGGATATGGAGGGCGGTTTAGCAAATTTGGTGAAGATGGATCCAATTAGTTCAGAATTATATATACTCGAGCTTGAACTTTTGCTCTTCAAAAAGACAGCGATCCAAATTATTGCCAAGATAAACAAGAGAATTGAGAAAACACTCCACAATCTAAAGCATCTCCGCATGATATGGAGAGGCAGTATACCAAATTTGGTGAAGATTGTTTCAGAGTAGTTTAGAGTTATGTTCCGGAAACAATGGGAACGCTGACACCGACACCGAGGCTGAGGCCAACGGAAACTCAACCAAATACAATATGTCTCCCGACCCTTCGGGGGGAGACAAAATAACAAATGTGGGCACTTAACAAGAGAAGACTGTAGATGACAGGTAGTTAACTGATTATCGATGGCAATGAACAAATAGAATCCAGGAGTAAATAGTACTGAAAGGTGAATATGCAACGACAGGTATCAAAGTAATCAGTACAAGAGGAGCTCTATTTGGCAGGGTATTACACCATCCTGAGAGCTCCAAATGAGAGTATATAGTCCAGTCATCCTGGTAAGATTCTGACCTAACCCACCTGGAATTGCAAACATAGTGATTTCAATGGTTTTAAGACCCCGAACCGTTCCTTTATATTATATATGGGCAAAAGTCTAGGAAAAATCATATACGGTGGAAAACCTGATAAATGATAAACTTTCAAGGACTAAATGAAATTGTTTTACTTGTCCGGGTATTTTACTTATCCAAACTTATAAAAACATGCAAATGACAACCATATGCATGTATATGTATACATATGTATCTTAACAATGAACAACTTATCCAGGGCTGACCTTACATTCAGTGTGTTGTCAGCTGCATGACCAGCGGCAGCGAAGTAGGATGTTTGTTTAGCTTCTGGAGACTGACACGCATCCTCATATTAATGGGATTATGTGGTGATTGCTAATTTAGTTATCCGGTATCTTTGATAAGTAATTGCTTCCAGGGACGTGGGAGAAGGCGCTTTGGATTAAGCTGGTATTGTTTAAGACTTATCCGAGTTTAGTTAACCAGACTCTAATAGTGATAATTAATGAAGAAATTTGCCGGGACCAAAGAAAAGTGTTTACTTATCAGGTCTGTTTAGTTAAGTGGTCTTTACTTAGGCGGTTTCCACTGTATAACAAGGCACAATTGAGTAGATTATAAATAAAGTTTGCATTTCCATCTAAGATTTCGAAAGCAAAGATGACCCCTATGACCTTGAGGGTCGAATTTGACCTTGTTCCACCACTGACTCTTTATATGTATAAAGGAATGGTTCAGGGTCTTAAAACAGTTGAAATCATTTCTGTTGCAATTTGTAGTTGGTATTCACAGAAATTGACTGGACTAGTAACCAACTCACTTCTTGTGTATGAAGTCATCCACTATGTGCAGGGACTTGGGATGAAGGTGGACGCGGAGGAAGTCAGACCACACGGACACATTGTTGTCCAGATTGTATAGTTTACGACCAAACACGGCATCTTCAGTCTCTGACTTCTCTGTCGTAACATGGTTTAAACGCATGAACATCAGCCTTACAAATCTTGTTATGAATGCAGTTTATATGGTTACAGATAAATACAAATGGGTGGTAGTAACATGGATTTGTTTCATTGCTGTCTAATGCATCATTCAGCCATATTCCAGTTGTATGTGAAGGCAGCCTGTAAATACTGGACCACGCAAACCAATATGGCCGACTCATCAACCACGGGTTGATGTGACCAGTCCTAACAGTTCCCCACGGTTCGGGGGATAGCCAGAAACTGACATGCAGGTCACACCATAGCATACAGCACACCTGCCCTTCTGAAAGCATTACACTTATCTACAGGCACTTCAATCTTGTCATCGTCTTAACGGGAGGGAATATGGTTTTACCTCACTTCAGCTATATTCCAGCAAGTCATGGTGGGACACCAGAAGTGGGCTACATGTACAAAACCCTTAAGGGAAATCTGACAAGGGTCTTGGGTGTGACAAAGAAACATTTGACCTACCAAGCTACCCCATCGCATCTCCATAAACCATAAACTAAGACAAAACAGTCCAAACAGCCCCCATCGTGCCATCGTATGTTGATTCTATGTTTCTGAATCAAAGGAATTGCAAACTAAAAGTAATCGTACTCAAGTTTTTGGTTTCTTATGTCGAGGGGTTATCAAGTTCCTCCTCTAGATTTGGATGGACATCTGACATCTGCTCAGCCTGAAACAAAACATTGAATGTCTATCTTTTAAACACCTATATACAAATAAGTCATCCACAGTTGCCAACAACATGAAATACAATGTTAAAAAATACTTTAAAGGTTCCCTACGCTCATCAAAGTAACCAGACTCTGACCTGGCCCTTAATACACTGATCGCTTTGAGTATTGGCGCTAGTAATATTTCACTGCTCAACAGTCTGAACACTTTCTTTAACAATTGTATTGTAACAATGTAATGAAACACATAAGATTTACACCACACACACTGTTGTTTTGTTTCAGCTTTAATGTTGAAGAGAGGCAATAAACAAATGGTACTGGTAGTTTGTTTTACCATTTAAAGTGTAATTGGCTCATCAAAATCAATCACCTCAACTGGGAAATCAGCTCAACTGATATAAACTGTGAAGATCAATTGAACTAGGTAACTTACCTCCACACGATCCAAGTCTTCCAGGAATTTTATTCTATGGCTTCTGAACTGAACGGCTGGACTCATGAAGCTTAAACATCACTCTCCTGTATAAGCATGATCAGAAAGTGGCAGTTTATTGTTCTCTCCGCACAACACTACATGTTTAGATAAAACATGCTCAAAACACTCATCAATTCGAACATATCTGTCTCACATTGTTCAAACTTTTGCAAAACATAATCAGTAGTTCCAACAAACTCAAAAAATCCAATTTGAACATGTTAACAGCAAGCAGTGTACACATAACAAAGTGATGATGATAATACACAAATCTTACAAGACAATATGATAATGGAAGGAAAGACACGTCATCACTAGTCACCATCCTGGTAACTCGGAGAAAATGAAGACACACTTCAATGAAAAACAGAGCTGCCAAATCAAAGACTTCGTTTGCATTTTTCAAACAAGTGAAAGAACCACTAAGACTGACAGTTCATCAGTTCTGTGACTACAAACACACATACAACTTACCACTTAACTTCTCCCTCCTTGCCTGCTCTCATACAGAATTCCCTCCCTTCTCAGTGCATTCAGACTCCCTTTCAGATCCACAGCAATGAGACGAGGTGTGTATGTCACCTCCCCCTGGAACAAACATCAAACAGGTATTAAGGCAGCAAGAGAGATCACAGTTCAGGCTTGGAAAAACTACATATTTAATAAACTCATGCTGAGACATTGGGAGAAGTACAGCAAGGGTTACATGAGTGAGTGAGTGAGTGAGGGAGTGAGTGAGAGGCAGTGAGTGAGTGAGGAGAGAGTGAGTGAGTGAGGAGTGAGGAGTGAGTGAGGAGTGAGTGAGGAGGAGTGAGGAGTGAGTGAGTGAGGAGGAGTGGGAGTGAGTGAGTGAGTGGAGGAGTGAGTGAGTGAGTGAGTGAGTGAGGTGAGTGGAGAGGAGTGAGTGAGTGAGTGGAGTGAGAGGGAAGTGGAGGAGTGGAGGAGTGAGTGAGTGAGTGAGTGAGTGGAGGAGTGAGTGGAGGAGTGGTGGAGGAGTGGGAGTGAGTGAGGAGTGAGTGAGTGAGTGAGTGAGGAGTGGAGTGAGTGAGTGAGAGTGAGAGAGTGAGGAGTGAGTGATGAGTGAGAGTGAGTGAGTGAGTGAGTGAGTGAGTGAGGTGAGTGAGTGAGGTTTCATGATGCTTTTAGAAATATTCCAGCAACATCACGGGGAGGGGACAGAAATGGGCTTCACACATTGTGGCTCATGTTGGGATTCAAACCGAGGGTCTTTGGCTGACGAGCCAACGCTTTAACCACTAGGCTATCCCCAACGCCCTTACAAATGATGTATGTGGTGATTGGGCAAGTGATTGATACTCAGGAGTGAGACCTCCTCAAGTTGGACATACTAGTCTGTTTGCAAAATCCAATCCCACATGCAATGTTTGTCCCTCCCTGAAGAGAGCACATCATGGTTAATTTCCTTGGGCCCTGTGAGTTGCCTGAGGTTATTGTACACAAGCGTTGACTCCACTGAAAATGAAGATATTACAAGATAAAGGCTATTTTTCACATGTTTTCTAGTGTCAGAGTTCAGAAAATGCATTTGTTATATTTTCTTCCTATTATCAGTGAACCAAAACAAACATTTAATACCTAAGATAACTATCTTTGGCAGATCGACTCCAGACAGTTTTGGGGCTTCTGTCCTGCCCTACCTTGTCGCACAAGTAGCGCTTGTGGTATATCCTTAGGTAAGAGACTGTTGTAACACCCCTGGCATAGTAGCATACAAAGAATAGGTGTGTCTTTTCTTGCAGGACAACTACCGGTAAGTGAGGCTGGGTGTTTCAGTTTACACAGTGTCCAACAGAGACTACAATGGGAAGGTGGCAAAGTCAGCTGGGCAGTAGATGGGATGGATTGGCTGATGCAGATGAACGACTAACAATTTGCTTAGGTTCGCAATTCTCATGGGCATAAGCTGCTTAGATGGACATATTTCAAGGGGCTTGACATATCTCTGACAAGTGTACACAACAAATTGTGTTACACTGTTAAAAAAATGTCTATTCACCCACCCAGTGCAAAAAAGTACCCCTGGTAGGATGAGTGAGTAAGTCATCAGCAATTTTGCAACTATTCACAGTGAGAAATGTAGCTCGTTTTACGGTATGTAAGACAATAAATGGTTATAGGTGAGCTGTCTACATATTGTTTAATTGACAATCTAGAAGTTGGTGAATAACAATTTCCCGTATCGACGTAGCGACGTTAACAAGAAGTTTATATTCCTGTAGTGGTACGCCTCCTTATAGCTGTCTACATGATTATAATGCATAGTATCGGTATCAGACTATGAAGACGGGTGACATGGATATTAGCATGCTTATATATTCTGTGCATCTGCACCGAATAGTCGTCCGGAATGTAATATCCAAGAGTCAACATTCCAAACACAGCTACACCGTGAGTGAGTACACGTACATTAGACCACTGTGACAGTCACCTCTTTTTTCTCTGCTAACATACGTATTCACATTTATATACCTGAATATTCCACCAATGTGTGCCCACAAAATTTGCATAGTGACCGATCTGTAATGTGACAATCTCCCGTGTTGACATTTTCTGTGCATAACACGAAACACGTGCGCATGAGGAAGTTGCGTGACTGACTGATGTAAGATAAGGCTTCATTGGCTAGTATCATTTCTAGTCCAATATGTTAGCCAATCACAACGGACAATACAAACAAAAGCGTACTTCCGGTGTAAACACGTGCGCATGTGTGCTGAGCTGTCTGCTTGACTGTTTGCGCTTATTAGTGGCCTTTTCTTAGTTCACACATATTCATCATTCTTCAGTACCTGAAATATTTGCATTTCATAAATTTTTAATCGGCTTTGAAGTGTGTCATGGGACCAATTGTATACATCAGCAGGACGGAATCGTTTAGTGCTTGTCACAGACTTCATACAGGTACGGTACGTGAGTACTGTAATAACATCCCAAAATGTAACTTCAAGGATGAATTTATTCGAAATAATTATTTTATGAAAATGGCATCTTCCAGTTTTAATTTAGGTAAGACTTCCGCCCGTATCCCCTAAAATTTAGCGATTAT